>NC_039257.1:17927609-18241046 GCF_003368295.1 Carassius auratus | reverse complement strand
GAATGCCATCTTTCCAACAAATCGGTTTGTCAAATTGTTGCTTTGTGAGACCTTTTGTGGTCAACCGCAAGTTCTGTTATTGTGGAATAGAAATGTCTAGGAGCAACAGCTCAACCACAGGACCGTCATGTGCTGGAGCATGTTATGTGTAAAAAAAAAAAAAAAAAACATTCAACTGACTTCAACTGCAAAGATCGGTTCACCATACATTTCATGAAGCATAAGTTAGTTTTCTGGTTTTCTCTGGTCTCCTATCCTGTTCAGGTCAGTTTGTTTGCTGGGCTTAGAAGGGTTTTGGGGACTTCTTAATCTGGGTTACACAATCTTCTTAATGAGTTACACTTCACCATTCTGTAGTCTGATGGATGAATATTGTTTCTGTGAATACCAGGCAACGCTAGTAGTTTGAGTGCAAAGTGCAGTCGGTTTGGGCTAGACCCCTTTATTCCAGCGGTGATAAATCTTAAATAGCCCAAAATATGCTCATTTAGATTTGCATATATGCTAATTTTGGGGGACTGCTAGATTACATTTACATGATTTAATGTTAAAACGTATATACTGTACATTTTTGAAGCACATCTTTCACCCTCTGTCTGATGTTTTAGTGCTCATTTATTTAAAGCACTGCTTTCTGAAATGTCTACTCTGATTGGTTTGCTGGCCCAGTCTGTTGTGATTGGTCAGCGTCTTAGAGTACGTGTTGGAAATGTAACACCCCTACCATAACTAACGTTAAATGTAGCACCTGAGGCTTCCTGTATTATATCTATGGCAACTATGGTGTTGTTATTGGAAGTCTATACATTTTTCTCACATTGAAAAAAAACAAACAAACCGTTTCTCCTCAACACATCAAAATCACTCAGCCAACTGTTCTTTGAGGACAATGCAAATGTGTAACATCATGACGTTCAAGCATCATTCAAGATGTTCATGAAGTCTTTCATTCACATCAACACACACACATAGAGCACATCAAATATGATAAACAGAAGTTGAATCATATTTGTTTTGTATGTTAATTGTGAACCAACATTAAAGCCCTGAACCAGAGTGTGTGTGGTTGGAGAGTTTTAAAGTGTGAAAGCATGAAATCCAACAAAGCTCTTGAGTGTTTGAAGGGGGTTAAAGTAGTCCCTAAAGTAGTGCAATGACCATATTCCATATCAAAACTCAAAATATGTAATTTCCATAACTAAAATAACTATTTTAGTCACCGGTTTGCAGATTGATTTTAAACGCAGCTAAAAGGCTTTCTACCAGTGGCCATCCTTTACCAAACTTAAAGGGATACTCCACCGCAAAATGAAAATTTTGTCATTGATCACTTACCCCCATGTTGTTCCAAACCCGTAAAAGCTTTGTTTGCCTTCAGGACAAAATTTAAGATATTATTTATGAAAACCGGGAGGCTTGTGACTGTCTTATAGACTGCCAAGTAAAACACACTGTCAAGGGTAAGTGATTGATGACAAAATTTCCATTTTGGCATGAAGTAATCCTTAAAGTGTAAAGTGCAAACCCTGTTTAAAGTAAAGAAGGAAACTCTTTTGGTGTGCTGTTTAACAGACCGATATTTTGGAGGAGCTGAAATCATTGTAAAATGTGTGAAACTGCATTTGCACACCGATTTTCAGGAAAATATATAAATGGTGAGCCATCTTTAGACCATACAGTCACACTCCAAGACACTGTCGAGTTTATTTGAACAACTTTCCAGTGTCATAAACTGATGTCACTTCTGTAAACACAGAGACATGACACCTGCTCAGCATGCAGGAACTAGCCTGAATCAGTCACATCCCGCTGTGTGTGTGTGTGTGTGATCTGCATGCAAAACATCTACGAGACATGTCTGTTAAAACAAGTGTGAAGGGGAAAGTCCAGTACAACAGATTTTAGCCACAAATCAATGCTTGTTCCTCATATGTAAAAAAATACCAGGACAACCCTATTGAAAAAAAAAACGCATATGTTTTGTTATATATCATACGTAACATATCATAAACAGCATATGATATGTTTTGAAGCATGGCAGCTGGTTTGAGTTGGTTTAAGCTGGTCCTGAGCAGGAGCTAGTTGCTTAGGATCAGCTTAAACCAGCTCATAACCAGCATATAACCAGCTCATGACCAATTAAAGACCATCTTAAAGCAGTTTAAGCTAGCTGCCATGCTTCAAAAAAGTTAAGAAAAAAAAAAAACTAGACAATGTAAAGAAATGAAGATGTAAGACTAACTGCATGCTGCCTCTTAAAAGCTATTTCAAGTTTTAAAGCAGTCACATGTATCCCATAATGCATTGTGATAATCTGAGAGAAACCTAAATTAAAGATGGTGGGCAAGCCAAGAAAAATGCTGATTCTAAATACAATGAAATTATACCTCAAATAGTAGTTTTTACAGGATCATTGTTGTTGTTTTTTGGTCTTGCTAGAGTGTCATGATGTTAGCTTAGCAACATGCTAACATAAAACTCAACTGTAATTGGTGGGGTACTGAACAGATTTGTAAAACAGCTTTCGAAAAAGAGTGATAATGTATACAATAGTCATAACTTTAAGGTTACTGTTTGTGGGCGTCCAGTGTGGCATTATACAGTGCACAAATCTAGTAGGCCACAGAACAGTTGTAGTTATCAGGCAGAGTGATTTCTCTGTTAATTCACACTTAACTGTACTGTTCACACTTCTGAGGGATACATTGTCACTGGCCTCAGAGCTGCTCTGGCTAATATAAAAAAATAAAAAATAAAAAAAACCTTTTAACAGCTTTTCCTAATGTAGACAGACATAAAGTACATGCTTCCTCTTTCTTTAAGAAATACTAAGTGGGAGTGCAGTGTTTGTCTTACTGACACAAGAACCTTTTGCTTTTCTGTCAAAACTTTTTTTTAAAGGGGGTGGGGTGAAATGCTCGTTTTCACTCAATCTCCTGTTAATCTTGAGTACCTATAGAGTAGTACTGCATCCTTCATAACCCCAAAAAGTCTGTAGTTTTATTATATTCATAAGAGAAAGATAGTCTGTACCGATTTTTCCCGGAAAAACACAGCCAGCTGGAGCCGTGACGTGTGGGCGGAGCTAAAGAATCACGAGCGCCAGTAGGCTTTTGCGTTGAGAGCGTTTGGAAGCTGTGACACCGTGAGGACAAAACCAACCAAAACAAACCATGGCTAACAGTCAGATTCAGCGTATATTTATGATCCAGAATCAGATCCAGAGGCTGAAATTTAACAAGAGCAGCATCAGCAACAATGTCTCTATGTTGTATGTACTGAAACTGTACATAGGTTTTGGAAAGTGACTAAGTTCCACTTTGTCGCCTTTTTTTTTTTTTTTTTTTTTTTTTTTTTTTTTTAAGCTGTACATGTGGAAAGTGCAGTTTGATGAAAACATCGCATGTTGTTTACTTGATGTGCTTACGTGCCGATAGCGAAGTTAACAACACAGAGATATTTGAAGCAGTTTTACTCACCGCCTGCTGTTCCAACACACGATCGTGACCCTTTTTCTTTGGGACTGCATTACCCTTAAGAAATAAACGATACGCAAATCCGTCTTCAAACTGGACCTTGTTTGTAAAACAAGCATCTTCGAAATGCAGGAAACAAACACAAACACTTGCACAACTCTGTTGATGCTCTGTAAAAATAAACTCCATCCACTGGTCCCTTAATGCTGTTTCTCTTTTGGTAATCTGTGCCAAAAACACACTTCTTTTGTGACATTTCGCGATGCTCTCGCTCTGATCAGTGAATGCTCTCAGTGCTCTGCTATACGGGAGCGCACGCTCTTCCGGCAGAAGTGCTCTTAGGACCCATATAAGGAAATTCCGCTCCATCTAACGTCACACAGAGCCATACTCGAAAAAAACTTTTTTCGAAACTTGTGACAAACCGGAAGGAGTATTTTTGGAACAGAAATACTCCTTCAAACGTACAACTTAATTTTTTTAACTTTGTCCATGTTTAGCATGGGAATCCAACTCTTTAACAGTGTAAAAAAACTCAGTATGCATGAAATAGCATTTCACCCCCCCTTTAACTCCCTCTTTCCCTAGAAGTAAGAATCCAGACGTGGTTGTACCTATTTTGAACTGGTGCTTAGGCCTGGTTCACACGGGACGATTTTAAAATTGTCGGCCGATTTTCCAAACCTGAGAGACCCCACACGGCGATAAAAAATCACGGGTCTAACAGTTTTGGTCGTTCCGTGTGTGGTGTGGAGCCACACGGCAATATCAACACATCACACACGAATCGATTTGACTCCCGAGCATTCCCAGGTCAGACGGGAAATCTCGCAAAATCCCTCGAGATCAAACGTGACTTTAGAGTAAACAATCATGGCGGACGAAGAGGATGCAGTGGCCATAGTTTGTGCTTTGTTTTTAACGGAAAAAAAACATAAGAAAAACAAGAAAAGGCGATGGTCAAAGAGGTGGAGACAACGCGAGCATGGACTATACTTGCTATATCATAATATGGAGATAAGTTGTTGTTTTATCTCATAGAAATGTTGTTACGTACTACACAGATTAATAACCGTTGAAATAAACGTTCATATATTCGTTTCCAGGTACTCTGGTGGACTGCAGTTGTGGATGTAGTTATGCCCATTGACTTTATTTGTATTTGTTATATTTGTTTTATTATATATGCCGGCTGTTTTGATTTTGTTTCCCGGTACTTCATCACCACCTCGTCACCTCGCTTTCCACAGGCTGCGTGATTGTTTGTCCTTGGGGGACACCATCCACGAGAAGAAATCAGGCCAAGTAATATGTAACATGTATTAATAATAATAACATGTTGGATATCCCCGATTTGAGATCGGAGCGGTCCCGACATTCTTCCGAGCAAAGGAGAGCCGTCTTAACACACCACACACGGCAGGAATATTTGATCAGATTATTTTACGATAATCGGAGCATCCTAAGATTGTCGGAAGGGGTGAATCGGGGCTAAAATCGGCCCAATTATCCTGCCGTGTGAACCAGCCTTTAGTTGATGTAGTAATGATGATGGTGAAACTATTGCAGTCTTATGCTGCTGTTTGTGTGATATGCATGGAAGACTTGTGAAAGAGATGTTTGTTTGTTCTTATTTAGCACAGATTTATTTTACTGGCAGTGCTTTTTAGTTTGAGAAAGAAAGATTTTGAATAAACTGGATGTTATTAACTAATGGCCTAAAAATCATTTTGGTAAACAAGCCCAAATAAAATGTTAAATTTACTTACTTAAATGATAATGAAATTTTCCTAGAAATTTTCCATTTTCAAAGAAACGTGAAGTTTCAGAGAATGTTAAAAATATATATTTTATTTTCAAAACTCATTTGGTTTCTTTGTGATTTTGTTCCATTAAAAAAATCGCTTTACTCTTACAGTAATTGTGGGTCACAAACCATGTATTTGAAAATACAAAACAAGTGTCCTTTAACACATCTTTCTTTATCTTTTTTCTGTCGCTCATTCCTGGAATGTGTGTTGTCATGTGACCCTGTTATCGATTAACCGTTGCCTCTGTGGTCACAGAGGTTCACTTGCTGGACAACAGCAAGTCAGATGAACATTTTATGGAATTATGGGTGGACTTATAATTTCAACTAATTCAGTTTCATAACTGATGAACAACAGACTATGCAGAGATAAAAATGAGGCCGAAAGAGAGGCAATATTGGAGTCAACAGGAGCTACCCATGTGACCTACATAAAAGCAGCTGCTCGCCTCGAAGTTTGCCTGGCCAAACCGCCACTGTCTGCTTTAAAACAAAGACCCCAACCGCCCCCTGTGCTGCTGAGGCCTGACCTTTATAGAAGTAAAGTCTAGATGAGCGATGCAGATGAAGGGTCGTGTGTTTGCTCAGCTGTGAGAGTGTGTGTGTGTGTGTGTGTGTGTGTGTGTGTTTGTCTGTATGTATGGAACAAGTACTACAGGTGGGACACTTAAGGTAGATTATTCCCCTTACAGATTAAATGATGTTGACAACTGTATTCCTTATAATGGTCTTTGTTCATTGGAGAAAAATAAACTAAAAGTATTAAAAAATATGCAAAAAAAAAAAAAAAAACATAACAATTAGGGCTGCAGGTAAATGGAATTGTATATGAATTATATATATATATATATATATATATATATATATATGACATTTAAATAAATTCCAGGTTTGTTTATATATCAGTATAGAAAGAAAGAAAGAAAGAAAGAAAGAAAGAAAAAATAATGAAATAAATGTATTTTACTGTAAAATACAAAAACAGTGTTATAGTAATAATTATTTATTTATTCATTAACTGTAAATTTACAATAGTAATATTTATGGTTGTTTTTAATATCTTCAGACATTAAATCATCAAACTTTTATTTTGATAAATTATGCAGGTAGCCATTTAAGCTTCTCTTTGGTTGAAGACACCTCATTACAAGTATGTTTTATTTATGAGTTTTCAAATACCAGCACATGCCCTTAATAATAATAATATATATACGAATATGTTTTTTATTAATAAATAGTAATAATAAAAAATGTCTTCATCTATCTTTTACTGCACAAAACACTTTAACAGCACAAACCTTGTTGCATATGAACCCATATTGTATAACCCATAAAATACTACTGCAAAAAAAAAAAAAAAAAAATTCTACCCCAATAAATATTTTTTTATCACCATTAGTACACTTTTTCATCTGCCACAATGCGTTTCCCAGTGCCTATATGTGTGTGCTTTGCTGAGTTCCTCTGTAGATGACCCAAGTTAGTCTTGTTTGTTTGTTTCTCTTACAGTATTGTTTAGTGTCTCTATAAATAGAGTTTGTGTGAGTTATTGGCTCAGAAAAGACAAAGGCCTTTGGCCTGAGAATAAACAAAAGGCTTTTTTGCATCTAATTTTAGAGGGTGACTCCTTCAAAACAATTTGGCTTTTCCCTTTTCCTCCAATGTTTCCTTTACACAAATCTGAAATAGATTTAGCTTGTTTGAACCTCAGTGAGGGGTTTATTGAGCAACTAGATGACTAAGAAATTATTTTAGAATCTATTCCACATAGACGGCTCAGTTTATGATGAGCCGTAGATCAGTGCATGATTAGGCTTGCCATGTTTCCATTTGTTCATTAAGATGGCATGTGTGCTGGCGGAGTGTCCTTTAGGAGTGCAAGTCAATAATCAACCACTGGATTTATGCCATTGCATTCCCATTGATCAACACTGTCGCCTTCAGTAACATGCCATCCATCCACACAACAGGTCATTGCATTTTTTGTCAAACTGAAGTGCCGCTCAAAAATCTCTTTAATAATTTTATTTGATATATGTATTTCATCATTGTCAATTTCTTCAATTCAAGTCCATTTTTTTATTTAATTCAAATTTGATACATTTTGAGGAATTGATTCCAAAATTGCAAGATTCCATGATATCCCAATGTATGCAGTAAATAATTTTTATTTTAAACCGGATATCGTATTTCTGTCCATGTCCATGTTTGTGAGGCACTTTGTACTTAAATTCTTTCATCAGGGAATTTATCAATCATCCCATAAAACACTTAAAATGACAAAAACTAATAATTATGGTGCAATAAAAAAGTACTGATTTAAAGTGATTGTATTTGTAAAACAATTTTTAGCAAAATATTGTAGTTTGAAAGCATTGGTAGACTTATTTTATTAGTGGACAGAGACATCAGAGTAAAGTGGTATTAGTTTGCAGTACCACTTTACCACTTGGATCTTTTAGAGTTCAGGAATTTTTAGTGAGAGCTTCCTGAAAATGTGTCAGATCTTTACCTCACTATCATCAACTTCTGCAACCTGGTTTCCATCTTCTCTATTTAGACTTCTCTAGTTCTCTAGCTTCTAACTTTCAGTTTCTATCTCCAAAAACACAACATAACACAAGACTTGTGTGGAAAGCAAAAGGTGAAATGAATAACTAAAAATATACTTTTTTTCTGGTTTACAGTATTTTCAGATTTATGGATTGATAAAAAAAGATCCCCTTTATAAAAGCCTTTAAATCTAATATGTCAACAAAATGAACAAATAATTTTGAACCAGGCTTTAACCAGTGTTCAGATTTCTGTTCTGGGAATTTGCAAATTAGTACATATTTAAATAGATTATTTAAAACACATAACATATTTGAAAACTTGAAATACAAAACATTGTTTGCATTTCTTAAAGGGATAGTTCACCCAAAAATGAAAATTTGATGTTTATCTGCTTATTCCCAGGGCATCCAAGATGTAGGTGACTTTGTTTCTTCGGTATAACACAAATGAAGATTTTTAACTCAAACCATTGCAGTCTATGTGTCTTCTAATATAAGTGGATGGCTTTGAGAGTCACAGAAACATACACAAACAAAACCGAATTAAACTCGTGGCTCGTGATGATCCATTGATGTGTAAAGGCACAAAATGATCGCTCTGTGCAAGAAACTGAACATTATTTATATCTGTTTATTTTTTTATTTATATATATATATATTTTTTTACCTCTGATTCACCGCAATGTCCTGTCTGTCCTGAGCGCATTAGCATCTTCTTCTTGAGCAGGCGTGTGAGGAGGCTTCTTCTTCTTCTTGCTTTACGGCAGATCGCAGACTTATAAGTGCATTACCACCACCTATCTCTCAAATGGACCACTAACACCCTATCTACAATCTCAATTAGGAGTGTCAGTGGTCCATTTGAGAGATAGGTGGTGGTAATGCACTTATAAGTCTGCGATCTGCCTTAAAGCAAGAGGAAGAAGAAGCCTCCTCACACGCCTGCTGAAGAAGAAGATGCTAATGCGCTCAGCACAGACAGGACATTGCGGTGAATCAGAGGGAAAAAACACCCAATATAAATACTATTGCACAGACCGATCATTTTGTGTAGCATCAATGTATCGTCACGAGCCGTGGGGTTTTGTTTGAGTATGTTTTTGTGACTCTCAAAGCTGTGATTCCATCCACTAACATTGTAAGACCGAGAGACTGCAACGGTTTGAGTTAAAAATCATTTTTTGTGTTCTACTTAAGAAACAGTCACCTACATCTTGGATGCGCTGGGGCTAAGCAGATAAACATCACATTTTCATTTTTGGGTGAACTATATCTTTAATGTAATCAATAAACTGGAGAAGTACAGTAATATCTTACATTTTTACCCTGTGGGGTGCCTTAAAATGAAAGGTAACCCAGTACCTTTGTGATTCTTCATAGACATAAACAGAGAAGTAGTTCCGGCTACGATGTTCTTCCACAAGACGCAAGCAGTTCTGTTTATTAAATGCTAGAGCATCAAAAGTTACCAACTGCAGCTTTAATGATTAAATACTGAACAAATCTCAGTCCTTATAAAACCATGCAAAGCACATAAAAGGCTCTTCTAATCTGAGACCAACAGTGACTTGTGTGCTAAATGTGCTAGTTGTGAGCCAGCTGGGTCATGCAGACCTCCTTCAACTGATCTGGGCTTCGTTCCAAATCTCATTTAGTCATATTACAGCCATGAGAGTGCCATAAATGCAAATGAGAAGAGGGCGATATGCACCAAAGTGATTGCATCTCTTTCCCTCTTCTCATTTCTCTTTTGCGTTCATCTTTCTTTCTTTGCACTCTCACTCACTCGCTCATAAAACAAACCAATCAATTAGATGGAATAAAACTGCCATGTATAGTTTGCAGAATTCATTAAATTATATAGAGCAGGTCTCTAGTTATGTATGTGTCATCAGGTGAATATGACGTCATGTCTTTTGGTCTCTGCTCTGAGTGGGTGTTGCCAGAGATGGTTTTGAGCGTGGAGCTTCTCACACCACAAAAGCTGCCACACCAAAAACCACAAACAAGGATCTATTACGGATGTGTTCAAACAACAACAAAAGCCCATCAGTAATCTACGAATCCAGTTATTAAATAACTGCTATTATTTAGAGCAAAGAAAGATTAAACGAGATGATGTATTTCCAAGAAATCAAGATTTTAGCGTATCTATACCAATGATTGATTAAACTTAAAAAGTGAAACATGTTATGTTCATTCCTCTCATTCCAAACTTGTTCCATGATGGTTTATTTATTTATTTATTTATTTTTCATGAAACACAAAGGGAGAAAACATTTGAGGAATGTCCTGACTGCTTTTTTCCATATTTAGAAAAACACTTGATCCCAAGACACGTCATCGTCATTGATATTAGCATACTATTAATAAAGGAATAGTCCCCCCACCCCACCCCGAAATGAAAATTTACTGAAAATGTACTCCCCACTCGAGCCATCCAAGATGTAAATGTTTGTTTTATTCATCAGAACAGATTATGAAAATGTAGCATTAAAATCCCTTCCTCACCAGTGGATCCTCTGCAGTGAATGGGTGCCATCAGAGTTCAACTCATAAAAAAACTAAACTCAAATGATCTAGCCAAAATACATGTACAAAATCCATAATAATGCTTCCTCCAGTATAAAAGTCCTTCTGTTCTGTTGTCCTTTCGTATCATATTCTACCAACATATTTGTTTAGACCTGTTTTGGACAGTTTTCACATATACACAATGCTTGAGCTGTGCATATTTCTCTCCTGATACAGACAAGACAGCTTTTTATTTTAACTGAGAAAAGCAATATTATTGATAGAGGAATTTTAAAATGACTTGATGGATTTATTTATTAAACAAGCAGCTTTTTACTTGTCTAGACGTTAATTGATGGACTGGAGTGTTGTGGATTACGTGTGGACTATTGTTACGTTTTTATCAGCTGTTTAGACTCTCATTCTGACGGCACCCATTCACTGCAGTGGATCCACTGGTGAGCAAGTGATGTAATGCTAAATATCTTGAATTCTTTTAAGAATTAGTAGTAAAACCGTCTAAAAAAACACTTGTTTTAAATACTATCACTGTCAAAAAATAACATGATCCATTATTGGTAACAGCAAACCTTAACTATAAAACTGCCCATGTGTATGTCTTGCCATTCTGAGCTTTAGTGTTAAAGTGTTGATAAAGTATTGTTGCTCCCTCAGTCTCCACTCATTTAGCTGTGTGTAGACAGTGAAAACTATAGTGTCATTTATCAGTCTGCAAGAAATACACTTGGGGAACATGGAAAGACGTTTTTTTTTGGCCAGAGGTTTGCTCTTGTCTGATGAATCAAAAATAGAAATGCATCAAAACATGTTATTGGGGGAAATGATTTCATAGCACTGCGGTCTTTGATCTCATGTGAAAATCTGTGGCTTTCTGCAGTCAGATATTTTAGTTTAATAACTAGGGCTGTTAAATTAAAATAGATTTAGATCATGTTAAATATGTATAAAGCAATAATAAACTGTGGACTCCAATCTGTGGCTTATGACATCAAATATGAAAAATAATATGGAAAACAAACAACATATTGATTTTTAAAAGCTTTTTATTTGTGTTTGTTAATGCGACGATTAAGGTTTTGAATGATCTTTTAGATTATTATATAAGCATGTATGTCATTAATTCTAATTAATGTAGCTAATTATCTTAATTTTGGTTAAATTTATTAAAAAGAAATTAAGTTTTTTTTTTCTTTCCACAAATATGTTTTAAACTCCAATTAGTATTTTCTTATTTTTTATTTATTTGATAAATAGCCATATAAGTTGGAAAATGTGAGATTTATGCAGTCATTAATTGTGTAGGTGATGAAAATGGCCATTTTTAACTTCATCATTACATTTCTGTTGCATGTGGTTAAAGAAGAAGAGTCCATTTACATTCAGAGCAGGGAAATTCCCAACTAGTGCGCATGAAGCACCTGTGCGTTTGTACATGAGTGGAAACCCTTGTGTATATTTGCTGAGGAAGTGTGCATGTGCATCACATAAAATTGAATGGATTGTCAAACAGAAAATGAGCAGGCATGTGTATCAGTGTAAAGTATAAGGTAAAAAACATCAGAACAGAAACAGCTTCAGTTCTGAGATATTTACAACTATACTGCATCTAAATTTGGAGGCAATGTTAATTTCCTGTTTTGCTTGAACAGCAGGGGAGAAACCTGTCAGCACATCCTCACTTATCAGTGATCTGATGGCGGTCATATTCAGGGGTACAGCAGAGTTATGATTATGTTCATAATGCGGTGTACCAAAAAACAACTATTTCTGTAGTATACAGTGTGTTTACTGTGCACAGTATCCAGATATTCTGTTGGACGATTTAGCAAAATTCCTTGCTTTCCTAAACTTTTTCAGTGTTCACAAACCTTTTTGACACAGTGGTGTTAACAACCCATTTTTTTGCACACTCGCTGAGCTAAACACTATGTCGATGAAAACTATAATACAATGACATTTGAAATATTTCCATTCATATTGCATTCTGTTAAAAAATACTAATAAGTGTGCAGTTTATACTAGTTAGTGTGCAGTAAGCAGTGTACTAGTGTCCCAGGCCGAATGGAGTGAGAGGAGTGATGTGAGGGGTAGGTCAACAGCAAGTTTGAGAAAACACAGGATGTGTAGTGGGATCCATTTTCCGCTTCCTGACGGACAGTGAGACTGGATGCAGGACCGGGAAGAGCGGGGGTGTAGCGCTTAGTGGAAACAGTGTCCTTGGTTCCCTGGTTTGGTGGCGGAGGTGGTTCTGTGTGTGTGTGTGTGTCAGTGCTGATGGAAGAAAGAGAGCTGGTGGGATCCTGTGTGTCAGCAAGAGCCACAGAGAGAGAGCGAGAGCGAGAATGAGCAGGCGATATGGGGCGGAAGTAAATTTCTGGCATTGGGCCACAGAACCTTTTTCCATCACCAGGCTGTTTCTCTGTGTAGTTTTTCTGTCAGTGTGTAAATAACTCAAGTTGTACTATTTCTTTCTTTCTTTCTTTATTTATTTCTTTATTTAATTAAATTTACAATGCTTTTCTGTCGCGTGCAGTTAAAGCAGAAGAGGCCATTTACATTCAAATGAGGGAAATTCCCAACTACCATGCCTGAAGCACCTGTGTGTTTGTACACAAGTGGGAATCCTTGTATTTGTATTTGTTGAGGTTGTGTCGTGTGCCTGTGTGTCTCATAAAATTTCATGGATCATCAAACAGTAGACTAGCAGGTGTGTGTGTGCGCCATTATCGCAGTTGTGTGCGTGCGTGTGTCTGTGTTTGTTTCCCCCTTAAAGCTCTATCTAAGCAGGAAACAGTGTGTGGGAGTAGCACCTGTCTTAAATAAGGCACTCACACACACACTTATACACACACTTATACACAAAATGGAACACACACCCACATAAACACACTTGGAACTCAATCTTGGTTTTGATCAGTGTTAACCAAGCACAAACTGAAGACTTATTTGTTCTTTTGAATAAGCATTTCATGTCGAGAGGCTTCATATTTTGTTGTTCAATATTTCTGTATTACCGAAATGAACAGTAAAAGAAGACAAGAACTTGACTATAATTAAAAATGATACATGATAAACCAAATAAAAAAATACAGATGTCTATAAGCATTTACTTTATGATTCGATCAATTTATTTTTCCCCCTTCTAGGCAACTCCACGCTTCATGCCAATCCTATTGGTCTACATTGCCCATGATGTCATAGACAGGGTGCCTAGAAGTATAAAAGGGCATCTGCTGAATACATCACCAAGTTTTGTTGTCTTCGGGAGTCGTCTGTTTAAAGTGTGAGTGAGAGACCAAGGAAAAGCACTGTGGAAAGTGTCTGCCCAAGGGTTCTGTCATTTGAGGACACACACCATCTATGCATCATGTATCTTGGTCAGGTTCCGTGTTCAGTGCTCGAGGGCACTGAACACACTCACTGTAAGTGTTATCTAATGAGAAGCTCCATTCGCATTTGTCCCTCTTCTCAAGAGATGAGTGACAAGCACTTGCGTCTCGCTGTTTGCGTCCTGCTCTTGCCGACGCATGATGAAGACTCAGATTGCGGAATCCGTGGGTTCAAGATTCTCTTTTTGGGTTATTGGATCCCATGGATAGCGCTTAAGTCAAGCAGCACCTTAGAGAATGTGTGCCTCCGTGTTCGGATCATAACTTTCGAGGGCATATTCTGCTTTCGCGTTTGTCTCGGTGAAGAGTGCATGCGTTCAGAGTTACGCGTTCAGTGTGATGAGTGAAGATTTCTAGGCTGCACTCAAGCTTACTTTGCTCTGGAATATGGCGGTCTGAGGGAAGCTATTTTCTTGCCTGGCTTCTTAACTAGGTTGGCTTCCCCTTGGCACAAGTTCTCTCAATTAAGCACTGAAGTCTTTGTCTAGGAATTGTATTGAATTGAATTGTCTTTGTCTAGGAGCTGTTCCAACTCGGAGACTGCTCCCCTTTTTAGGGTTTTTAAGTGGGTCTCCATGAGCCTCTTGCATGGACAGGTCTGTCTTGCATGGACCGTTTTAACTAGATTGCCCACTTCCATGGTCTGGGCTATCTTCAGCCTTATCTAAGTGAACTGCTATTCGAGGATAGCTGTGTCCAGCTCTCTATTGTTATGGCCAAAGCTTACATCAGGCTTCGATCTCGTACTAATGTCAAGTCTAGTCAAGTTGAGGTTTTTTTGTCATTCTGCTACATGTGTGTACATAGAGTGAAACTAAATGTTGTGCCTCACAGGACCACAGTGCTACATAAATACAGAGATGCAACAATGAAGTAAAACCATATAAACCTATACACAAACTAACCTACTGACAGATTTTGACTATAAATATACTATATATAAATGTTAACCTATACATAAACGAAAAAATACAAACTATACGAATGCTTAACATAAATATTGTATGTTGTTATGTAAATGTGGTGTTTCAGAGGGGGTGAGGGGGTTTGAGTAACGGGCTCTCACACCCTGGGGGAAAAAGCTGTTTAGCAGTCTGACGAGCAGGCTTTGATGCTCCAGTACAATCTTCCTGATGGTAGGAGCTGAAAGAGACTGTAGGAGGGATGGGTGGGGTCCTTCGTGATACTGTTGGATTTGCTGGAGCATCGTGTAAGGAAAATGTCCAGGATAGAGAGGAGAGGGGCACTAATAATCTTTGCAGTGGTGTTCACTGTCTGCTGGAGGGTCTTGTGATCTGCTACACTACAGTTCCCATACCAGACAGTGATGCAGCTGGTCAGCACACTCTCTATTGTGCCCCTGAATTTGGTGAGGATAGGTGGAAGGAGAAAGTGTAAGCTCTGTTGTGCCTTCTTGGAGAGTGACATGGTATTAGTGGTCCAGGCCATTAGTGAAGTCCATCACAACCCCTCTGTCTTACTCACATTGAGGGACAGGTTGTTAGTGCCACACCATTCAGCCAGCTGTGCCACTTCCACTCTGTAGTGCGTTACATTGCTGTTGCTCATGACACCTACCACAGTTGTATCATTCGTGAACATTATGATGTGGATGGAGCTGAAGAACGGTGGGCTGAGCACACAGCATTGGGGAGCACCTGTGCGCTCAGTGTGGTAGTGCTCAAGGTGTTGTGGCCAACACGGACTGACTGAGGATTTCCAGTTAGAAAGTCCAGGATTCAATTACAGAGGGAGGTATTTAAGCCCATCAAGTATAGTTTATTAATGAGCTATTGTGAGATTATTGTTTTGAATACTGAGCTGAAGTCGATGAACAGCATTCTAAAATAGGATTCTTTATTCTCTAGGAGGGTAAGAGCCAGGTGGAGGGTGGAGGAAATTATAGCGTCTTTAGAGTGGTTTGGACGATATGCAAACTTGAGCAGATTGAGTGTGTTGTGGAGGCTGGTTTTGATGTTGTGCATGACTAACCTCTCAAAGCACTTCATTGTGATTGGAGTCAGTGCTATGGGACGGAAGTCGTTTAGACTGGACACAGGTAATTTCTTTGGTACCGGTATAATTGTTGTGGATTTGAGACGAATTGTGATGTTTTTAAACCGGTTTGGCGAGTTTCAGAAGTGGTCTGTATGCTGGAATTAGCATAACAGAGATGTGATCCAAAACCAGAAGTGGGAGTGGGGTACAGCCTTGCATTCATTCTTTTCTGTTGTGTAGACAAAGTCCAGTGTGTTTTTTCTCCTTGTTGTAAAACTTGGCGATATGGTCTTTAAGTTTGTGTGGATGAAGTCACTTACTATTATGAAAAAGCCGTCATGGTTATTTGTTTGTTGTTCACTGATGGCGCTGTACCACTCGCGAAGCACGTCCTTGGGGTTTGCACATGGGGGTATGTAGACTGTGACAATAACAATGGCTGTGAACTTCCGCGGCAGATGGAACTGTCGACAATTTACAAACATAAACTCCACCAGCGATGAGCAATGTTTTGTCACTAGCACAGCATTGTTATACCACTCATTGTTGACCTATACACACAAGCCACCCCCACGAGCCTTACCAGACATTGCTGTATCTTTGTCCATTCGGTAGTAGGCAAGTCCATGCAGATGAATAGCGGAGGATATTTTCGTTTAGCCATGTTTCAGTGAAAACAAACACACAACAATCCCTTGGCTTATGCTGTGTAGACTGACTGAGTTGAATTAAGTTTACTTTACAAAGAGCGAACGTTTGAGAGCATGAGTGACGGAATCGCTGGTCTAGTGGGGTTAGCCCTCAGCCTAGCTTGTGTGCCTCCATGCTTCTGCCCCCTCTCACACCAGCAGTGTCACCGTTTTGTGCAGGTAGCGTCAGTAGGCCAAGCCATGTTCTCTGGGTTCAACTTTAATAGCAGACAAAGGCCTTGTAGCTTCTCAGTAGTCACCGGTGAAAGCAGATGTTTGTGTACACTGCTGATTTCCAGAAGTCTCTGTTGATCATAGATGTGTTTGCAAGTGTTTATTTAAGATGAAACTGAATGAAAACGAGGAATTGAGAATAACAGACATAAAAACACAGTTTTCGGGACCCTGAGTAGCCACTTCGTCCGACCACACCGCCAACATCATCCTTTATGATGGATGTTTGTGTGATGTTTGATGTATATATGATGATGTATGATGTTTATGTGTTAGCTCTTTAGCAAATTATTTACTGATGACATTGATTGGGGACCTCCTAGGTATAGCCTTCTGAGGGAGGTTATATTCCAGCCATTGATATGGCAGGGACGGGCTTACTTGAATACAGCTATCTGAGGCTAGCTGTGATCTACTGCAGTTGCGGTGAGCCATCTCTGGAGTGGTCCCCTTTTGTAGACAAGGTATCTGAGGATAGCTATGTGCTTGCTCAGTGATTGCCCCCCTGCTTAGGGCTCAAATAGACAGTGCTGTCTCACCTCTTTGGATTGTAAGTGGACAGCCCATTCTTTCTGGTCTGGGTAGTTTCAGGCCCCGTCCACACGGAGACGCATTTCTTTGAATACGCACAATTTTTTTTATCGGATAGGCGTTTCGTCCACACGGATCAGGTATTTTCATCAGGTGAAACCGCTATTTTTTGAAACCAGGTCCCAGAGTGGATAAATTTGAAAACGCCGTCTTTGCGTTTTCGTCTGGACGGCTAATCCGTATATTTTCTGAAACGATGACGTCATCAGCCCACGTCTCCCCCCTAGTCAGACAACTCTACGTCACGTAACAGCAACAAAAACATGAACAAACACTGAACGATTGTCTTTTTATTAACTAACATTAACACTGACTAATAAATGTATTGTTCCATGTTCGTTTGTGTACCACGCACAAGGTTTATGAGCATAGTCCAAGTCTTCTTCTCAGTTTTTAGTGTGTCTCTGTGGCAGAATTACAGCGCCACATACTGGTCTGGCATGTATACTACATCATTATGCGGTTTCGTGTGGACGCGGATATTTCTTGAGACGAGGAAAAAAAAGATCAGATTGGGGTAAGCTCTGTCTCCGTGTGGACGGGGCCTCAGTCTTTCCCCCTTCTGGTAGCCCTTGCTAGTTACAAAGCTATCTGAGGATATCTTTGTGCTAGCTCTTTAAGTAGTGGTATCCTTGAGCCTTTGCCTAGACAGCGCTATCTCCCCTGCTAGGGTTGTAAATAGATAGCCCACTCTCTGTGGTCTGGGCAGCTCTGCAGGAAGGCTATCTAGATTGTTATTCTGGTCTACAAATCTTCATAAGACCTCTGGGATATCTGGCGATAGATGTTTTCTAGCTCAGCAGCTATTCTCATCACCTGAGATTTAAGTGGTGATCTCTTGAGCTCCTCTAAAGGCTTTCTAGTTTAGCCTCTACAGTGGTCTTGTGTATTATTGCTCACATAGTGTAGCTATCTGAGGATAGCTGTAGTCTTAACTTGGTTATGGTGTTCTCCTTGATTTGAATTAGCTCTCTTCATTTCTGCCAGGTTATTTGAGAAGCCTTTGATATCAGTGTCCTGGCCCCTTTCTGAGGAAAGGTTTGGCATATGTGGTTGCATTCTTGGTGCTCTCCCACCAGGTGAACAGGCATGCGCCTCGACATGGCATGGTTGGACTTCTTTCCCCAATGTGGTCCCTAGGGAATGCAGCATGGAGTTCACTAGAAGTGGAATATCTCGGGTGATGCATGTAGCCATGGTTCCCTGAGAGGGAATGAGGCACTGTGCCAACTCGCCATGCCTTCAGCCTGCTTGTTTACATCTCCTTCAGACAACTAAGTTGGTGACGTGTTCAGCAGGTGCCCTTTTATACTTGCGGGCACCGCACCTATGACATCATTGGCCATGTGGACCAATAGGATTGCCGTTGTTTAACATTTGCTTCACTCAGACACCGGTCATGCTGGCGACATTCCCTATTTTATATATCAAATGTGACAGAAAAGACATTTAATAATGATGCAAAAGATTTGTGGGTTTTTCTCAATAAATTTGAATGGTGAAACTCGGGTATTGAATAAATTCAATGCACACAGACTGAAGTAGTTTAAGTCTTTTTTTTATTATGATGATGATTTGGCTCACATTTAAAAAAAAAAAAAAAACCACCAATTCACTATCTCAACAAATTAGAATATGGTGACATACCAAGAAGGTAATCAACCCAAAACACCTGAAAAGGTTTCCTGAGCCTTCAAAATGGTCTCTCAGTTTGGTTCACGAGGCTACACAATCATGGGGAAGACTGCTGATCTGAAAGTTGTGCAGAAGACAATCATTGACACCTTTCACAAGGAGCCACAAACATTCATTGCCAAAGAAGCGGGCTGTTCACAGAGTGCTGTATCCAAGCATGTTGATTTGAGTGGAAGGAAAAAGTGTGGGAAAAATTCAAGAATTTGAGTGAACTTTATAAGGAATGGACTGAGGCTGGAGTCAAGGCATCAAAAGCCACCACACACAGACGTGTCAAGGAATTTGGCTACAGTTGTCGTATAACTCTTGTTAAGCCACTCCTGAGCCATCTTACCTGGGCTAAGAAGAAGAAGAACTGGACTGTTGCCCAGTGGTCCAAAGTCCTCTTTTGAGATGAGAGCAAGTATTGTATTTAATTTGGAAAAAAAGTCCTAGAGTCTGGAGGAAGGGTGGAGAAGCTCATAGCCCAAATTACTTGAAGTCCATTGTTAAATTTCCACAGTCTGTGATGATTTGGGGTGTAATGTCATCTGCTGGTGTTGGTCCATTGAGTTTTTTGAAAACCAAAGTCACTGCACCCGTTTGCCAAGAAATTTTGGAGCACTTCATGCTTCCTTCTTCTGACCAGCATTTGTAGATGCTGATTTCATTTTCCAGCAGGATTTGGCACCTGCCCACACTGCCCAAAACACCAAAAGTTGGTTAAATGACCATGGTGTTGGTGTGCTTGTCAGCAAACTCACCAGACCTGAACCCCATAGAGAATCTATGGGGTATTGTCAAGAGGAAATTAAGAAACAAGAGACCAAAAAATGCAGATGGTCTGAAGGCCACTTTCAAAGAAACCTGGGCTTCCACACCACCTCAGCAGTGCCACAAACTGATCACCTCCATGTCACGCCAAATTTATTAGGCATTTATTAAAGCAAAAGGAGTCCCTACCAAGTATTGAGTACATGTACAGTAAATTAACATACTATACAGAAGGTCAACAATTCACAAAAATTTTTGTTTTTATTGGTTTATGAAGTATTCTAATTTGTTGAGATTATGATTTGGAGGGTTTTTGTTAAATGTGAGCCTAAATCAGACTTAAACTACTTCAGTCTGTGTGCAATGAATTTATTTAATACACACATTTCACAATTTGAGTTGAATTACTGAAATGAACTTTTTCACAACCTTCTAATTCATGGAGAAGCACCTGTATTTAACATTATTATTATTATTATTATTATTATTATTATTATTATTTACTTTATTTCTGTTTTTACTCTATCTCTATCTATCTATCTATCTATCTATCTATCTATCTATCTATCTATCTATCTATCTATCTATCTATCTATCTATCTATCTATCTATCTATCTATCTAGCTATCTATCTATCTATCTATCTAGCTATCTAGCTATCTGTCTGTCTGTCTGTCTTGTTTGTTAAAACATATATCAGATTTTAATAAATCCATTCATCTTTATTATTGTTATGTCTGTAGGCTTGGAAGAAGCGCTGGTTTATCCTGCGTAGTGGGCGCATGAGTGGAGACCCGGATGTTCTTGAGTACTACAAGAGTGACCATGCCAAAAAGCCCATTCGCATCATCGACCTGCACTGCTGCGAGCAGGTGGACGCCGGCCTCACCTTCAAACGCAAAGAGTTCCAGGACAGCTTTGTGTTCGACATCAAGACGGCAGAGAGAACCTTCTACCTGGTGGCAGAAACGGAGGAAGAGATGAACCGCTGGGTCCGCTCCATCTGCCAGCTCTGTGGATTCAACCAGTCAGAGGACAACCATCACGGTAGGAGAACCGTCTCTATGTTTGTGTTCACAATTAACTTTTTGGGACAGATCCTGTTGAATTTAGCTTCAGCTATAGACAATGTTAATGCAGTAACCAAATTCAGTATATTTACTGTATGCTATTATCCATGGTTTTACAGTAACCGTGCTCTCATTTGGAGCAGTGTGCTATTTTTTTCTCTGAGCTGATGATAAGACAGATAGAAAATAATCACAAGGAACCTGATGCCATATCTTATTGCTTTCCTTTTTTCCCCCTCTTTCATTTGAGAAAGTTGGGCTGGACCAGCCTTGCCAAATGGATGCAGTGTCTGAAAGGTTTATTGATTTTTTTTTTTTCTTTGCTTTGTTAAAGAAAGGGAGGGAACCTTGCCCATCATTACAGGCATAGTGTTTGTGTTTATTCTAGAGACAGTTAAACGCTGGTCATTTTTGACATGAAGAGGCCTTTGTCATTGTGGGATCTTGCAGCTTATATATAGCTTATATTAGTTCAAGTTTTTTTCATGATGATGATGATGATGATATTTCTGAATGAACACTTCTTTAATTAGGTTTATAAAGTATTTTGTATTTCTGATGAAAAGCTGAATGTGTGATTCAATACTTTGTTCACAAATCTGGATGTTTCAGCATGAAAAATGCATACTGAAATTTACAGTGAAACCTTTGCTCTTTTCAAAGTATCTGGCTTGATATTGATATATTTACTGGGAGTGTGAAAATTGGGGCTAAAAGCAAAGCAACATGCTGAAAATGAGCTGAACAGTTGATGTTTGTGATGCTATTCATGAACAACATTATTGAAGTTTATTGGTATAAAGGTATGGCAGTTTTAATGTACACAGTCATCACTCAGATTATCTATCATCTTTATTATCTAGAGCAGGACCAGACTGTTCTCTCTGTATTGTGTCTTTTATAAAATTAATTTCACACAGATTTGTGTTATCTATTGTATTATTGATGGTTGATACATGGTCTTTAGTGGGTATACATTAACTGCAGCAAGCGTCCTAGATGTCATTGTATTACTTTCTCCATGTTCTCTTGCGAAAAGATCAGTTTCCACCCACTGAGGTGTGTACATTTTCACTCGATGAGCAATAGAAATTGACGGTCTTGGTAATGAGAAAGTCATGCACAGTTTTTGGCAGTCACCAACCAAAGCATGAGATCCTCATCTGACCTTTTTCAACAGGCCAGCCAGTAGTGCTTGACTTCTGGATCACACAACTCATACAAATACACCCTCAGCCTGCCTACTCATCTTCTGTCAAACGGGTGTATTTTCCAGTTTTCCTGCCAAGGAAATCAATTTTTTTTATTTTATTTTTATTATTATTATTATTATTATTTTATTTATTTTTACGATGAGAACAAAACTTGAACTAAATGTGCTAAAGATACATTTTTTTTTCATTTATTATTATTTTATTTTAAATAAACTAAATTCTAAACACAGAGAGAATAAATAAAAAATAGTAGCTATTGTTTCTGTTTTATAATCTTATTAATACAATTATCTAATAAAATGAATACTATTAGAATACTTTAATAACAAATAATTAATTAATACATTTTCTAAAAATCTATTTATTTAGCATTTTTGTGGAACGGGTGTATTTTCCAGTTTTCCTGCCAAGGAGATTTTATTTTCAATTTTTTTTGATTTTATTTTTATTATTATTATTATTTTATTTATTTTTACGATGAGAACAAAACTTGAACTAAATGTGCTAAAAATATTTTTTTTTTCATTTATTATTATTTTATTTTAAATAAACTGAATTCTAAACACAGAGAGAATAAATAAAAAATAGTAGCTATTGTTTCTGTTTTATAATCTTATTAATACAATTATCTAATAAAATGAATACTATTAGAATACTTTAATAACAAATAATTAATTAATACATTTTCTAAAAATCTATTTATTTAGCATTTTTACTGCACTGAAAACTATATAAATGAAGAAGACTATTTTTTTATTATTATTTTAAACTGAGTAAAAAAAAAATATGGAGAAAAAATACAAAAGTTGCTTTTTTTTGTCCATTTTTATAATTTTAGTAATTAGGGCTGCATGATAAATGGCATGGGATATTTAAAGTGCATCTTGTCAGTAAGGCCGGTTCTGTAATCAGTGGCAAATCTTTACACGTGTGATTTCACATGGAGCAGCATTAACTACACAGAGCCGTTGTTCACTGACAAGCTGCGCCAAACCACGATAATATTTTTTGCATGTTTTGTGCAGTCAGTGAACAACGGCTCTGTATTTTTCTCCATGTGAAATCATGCATGTGTAGAGATTTACCGCTGATGACTTCACTGAAAAGATACGCATTAAATAGGCCTATCGCATGCGATTTATCTTACAGCCCTATTAGTAATTAAATTATATAATTAAATGAATACTAGTAAAATGAAAATACTATAAAATGTAATTACAAATGTTACTGGATTGTCGATTTGTTAAGAGATATGTCTGCATTTACACATTGCTGTATCATATATATATATATAGAGAGAGAGAGAGAGATATAGATCATATTGTCATATATACAAAGGCCACAAATATCACCAATGTTTTAGAATGAACCTTGTCATAAAATAACCACCAAATCCTAAATTTTTGCAAATACCCACATTTTTGCTCATAGATCCAGATGTAAAGACCCCAGCTGCCCCATGACCTTCTGTGTTCGCACACACACACACACACACACACTCTGTGTTCAGTGATGTGCTCCCATCCATTTAACTCCACTGGCAAAACAGTAACGGCTGATTTGAAACAGAACCATATTTTATGAGATGCAACCAGAGAATAAAACACACACCATAACTGCAATGTAGATCAGAGCGGCTCTCCTCCCCTCCCCAGATAAACACTGCACTCGACCTCTCTTTTCCCCAAGCAAGTATCAAGTTGTCAGCTGCGCTGTGAGCATGAAAAATGGAAGAGACCAGTTTGCCTCAGAGGAAGTTAGCATTGATAGTCATTCGGCAGTGCATCGAGTCTGTTTGCTGGAGCTTTGGGGACATGAATTGCACATGCGATGGTACAAGGGAATCAAAGTGTGTCAGGTGCAAATAGACGGAGACTGATTCTATAATTCTGTGTGGTTGAGTGCTGATATGTGTATTAAGCATAGCTAATTTTGTCATATGACTGAAATGTCACTCAACAGTCATGACAGATGAAATACAATGGGTATCAAATGAAAATGTGTCCTTCAATAGTGAAATTATTGAGGTCAACATATCTTAACAATACTTTTCTCCATATACATTTAAAAAAAATAAATGTATACTTTTATTAGGCAAAGCATTAAATTGATCAAAAGTGATAGTAGACACATTAATAATATTACAAAAAACTATTTTGAATATATTCTGTTCTTTCAACTTTTTGTTGATCATTGTTTAACGTTGATAATAATAATAAATGTTTCTATGTTTCAGTATATTATAACGATTTCTGAAGAATCATGTGACAAAACTGGTGTAATGATGCTGAAAATTATCACTGTGAATTATCACAGGGAAAAAATTCTTAATTACTAAAAATAATACATTATCATTTTAAAGTATATTGAAATAGAAAACAAAATGTAGTAATATTGTAAAATATTACTGTTTTTACTGTATTTTAGATAGTGCTGTCAAACGATTGATCGTGATTAATCGCAACCAAAATAAAAGTTTTTGTTTACATAATATATGTTTGTGTACTGTGTATATTTTTTATGTGTGTATATATAAATACACACACATGCATGTATATATTTGTGAAAAATGTTATGTTTATTTAAAATATTTATATATAACATCAGTTATATTCATATAAATATATACATGGAGATATATGGAAATATTTTCAAAATGTATAGTGGGTGTGTGTGTATAGGCCTACAAAATAAATATGCACAGTGTACACACATATACTATGTAAACAAAAACTTTTATTTTGGATGCGATTAATCGCAATTAATTGGTTGGCAGCACAATTTTTTGGTCAAATGCATGCAGATTTGGTGAGATAAGTTTAAAAAATATAAATCACTTTTTTTTAACAAAATGAAACTAGCCAAAGCAAATGGAAATACAGTAGATTGATTTACATTAGTCCATTGTCTGGTTCACACAATCCACTGATTCGTTTTGCATATAGGATAGAGTATAAAACGTAGTTAGACACTGCATGCAAAGAATGTACACATAGAAGCTCATTTGTTTAGCTGATTTCCTCACTTCCTCTGTACACAGTTCATATAGTAAATCCATCTGCAGTACATATTCACACTGTGAAAGTCACATTTTTTCAGTGTCCTCACCCCTCTGTGTCTGTGCTAATCCAGCAGATTGATTGGTGTCAGTGAAGTGCCTGGCCACTGGAGAACAGACGTCTGCTCTCCTCATGTCACTCCAATGCTGTCTGATACAGACTTCTAGCTGTATGTTGGTGTTCCATACACAGATTGCTGCACTAATGACATATTTTTGTAAGCCTAAACCCAGAAACAAGCAAACTATTCTACTTTAATTTCTTGAAAAATGTTTTAAAATAAAGAATGAAAGAGTTATCAGAAGCTTAATGGTGATAACATTGAAGTCATTCATCTTTTGTTTACACTCTACATTTAGCTTTTTTACGTTTATCTGACGATTATGTTTAGGTTTTTCAATTCATAAAAGTTGTGTCCATTTGTGAAGATTATCGTTATGATCAAAACGTGTAAGAATCAAGATTTTGATGGTCACAGAGCTTATTTAAGCAAAAAGCAAAATGAAAAATCAGTTTGGTTCTGTGTTGAGGGAACAAATGCTAAATTGGCCTACAAAAATGTGTTATCACTGTAGCACTCTATTGGAGGCCACAAAGACATGAATAAATAACATTCACTAATGAGCAGGTAATGGACTCATTGATGTCCTACATCCCAGCGTTACTCTGAAATGAATCCAACTTGAAGGCATTTTTGACTTTTACATGGGAAAAAATCATTTGAGGGGTCCAGCGCGCTGTTGTTTCTCTTTGATAAAGTGTCCCAGCTGATTTCTGAGGCTGTGGACTTTGTAGTAGCTAAACAGGAGATCTTTGAACATGTTCTTACCAATATCTTCCACGCTGAGAGTACACCAATGTTTGTTGAACTATGAATAGTGTATGTGGTGCAACAGACATTGGAGGATTTTTTAGCTCTTCTTAAGACTGGCTTCATTGATTCGACCTTTGATTCTACTAGTGAAGCAAAAATCAATTCAAGTTTATTTGTATATCACTTTTTACGATACAAATAGTTGCAAAGAAACTTTACAGAAAATTAAGTTTCTACAATATTAAGCAGTAGCTTATCAGTTTGTGACCGTCAGTTTATGTTTTTGGGGCAGAAATGTATGGAAAAATCAATTAAAGACCTAATCAATTAGACGATGAACACTATTAAAAGCAATTATTATATGATCAAATATACATCACAAATATGCTATATAAACATATATACAGTATGTGTGTCACAGATATACATCACCAGTGGTTTGTAACTTGCATAATTGTTTTATACATGGTTATAATTGCTTGAGAGGTGCTTCCCCCACCAATTTAGAAGCATAGTTTGCTAATTTGTGAATAAAGTCCAAGATAAACGGTATGACACACAGTAGGTATTTTAGAAAAAAAAGTTGAAAATAGAGGATAATTAGGGAGAATCAATAATTATTAATAATTTACTGCTATTGTGTGAATGAAATGTAACCAAAAATGTAATCTGATTATGAGCATTTTAAAATGAAATATACTTAATAAGTACTTAATTTTTGGAATCTGATAATGGAATCAGTTACTTTCCAGCACTGAGCCCAGATGTATATCACTTCATCCGTTCATAGGAACATATTTTATAAAAAATAATCCATCCCTGTGAGTCCATACTGTATATAATGGAAGTGTAAAGACATTGATTGCGCAATGCATACGATCCCAGTGGATGAGTCACTTTCTTAGTAAGAAAACCAGTAAATGTAAGAAAACGTCTCAGGTTACGAATGTAACCATGGTTCCCTGAGTAGGGAACGAGACACTACGTCCTCTAGGGGGCGCTATGGGGAATAGCTCGTCATGACCCGTGTCTGAAGCATACATTGAAAAAACACCAACTTGTTGGCCGGCAATAGCATCTTACGTCACTACCGGCGTGACTATAAACAGGCACCGGGAAAACACGTCGATCACTTCTTCATCTGAAGCTTGCGTCCGAAGCATGGCTAGAGGACGCAGTGTCTTGTTCCCTACTCAGGGAACCATGGTTACTTTTGAAACCTGAGACGTTCCCTTTCAAGGGAACTTCGAACTGCGTCCTCTAGGGGGCTCTATGGGGAGCGGTATACCCACACCGCCATCCTGAGGGGAGTGCAGGCCAGAATCATGGCGAGCACTAAGTACCAACTCTAACATTTCCACGGGGGTTGCCCCTGGGACATTTAGATGGCTATCTGTGACAGTACCCCTTACGGCCAAAGGCCTAAGCAACATACCCAACTTAATTGTTAGGGCCTCTGCCCGGGGTAGAGCTTAAGGCTTGGAATCAGGAAAGATTCCTTTAAAGGGATACGGCTAAGAACCTAGCATTTTATACCAAGTCTTGTCTGTCACACAGGGGCTACCGCTAGCTTACGCATAAGCTTGCTGAAAGAGCTGTCAATTAGCAACACCCTGTTTAGATCGGTATCCGAGGAGACATATGTGGAGTACATAGGTGGAGATACCCAAGATGAACGGGGCTTTTACCAACTCAAGAAAGGGCACGAAGCAACAGTGCGAAGCCCTCACCATATATGATTTTTGAAATAACGCAGAATACTAGCGTGCAAACTTACCACAGTGTGGATTTCAGAAAGTGTGCAAAAACTTCACGTGCATACTTACCATAACATGGATTTTCAAATACTGTTCTAAGGAGGGGCTCTCGTGGCACTCTGATAGAGCAGCTCATAGAAGGAATGGTGCATCTCAGATCAGTATGTTTGAGAATCATCAACTTGATCTATGGAAAAAATACTGGAGAGCTCTTGGGAATAAACAGAGAACTCGGTCTCATATGAGAGGAGAACTCCGAGATCAGAGTAGCGCGCTCATAGGCGCTCCCCTTTTTGGAAAACCCTTACCGTACTGGATGTCAGAAA
This sequence comes from Carassius auratus, assembly GCF_003368295.1. Classification (NCBI taxonomy): domain Eukaryota; kingdom Metazoa; phylum Chordata; class Actinopteri; order Cypriniformes; family Cyprinidae; genus Carassius; species Carassius auratus. Next base: position 18,213,081 of record NC_039257.1, on the reverse strand, counting down.
GTGCGCAGAGACTTGCGTGCACACTTACCACTTACGTGGATTTTAGAAAGTGTGCAAAGGTTTGAGAAAGTACACAAAGCTTAGCGTGTGTACCTAAAGGTTCCCAAGCATCGCAGAGGCACTGAATCGAACGGGAGAGGCAAGCTCAAATTGTACAAACTTTGGGCGAGGGGAGCATCACCTGAGGCAGCATATACAAGAAGACTTCTGTAACTGCCACCTCCACTTCGCGCTAGATGCGACAGCACCACTAAGTGACCAGGAGACCCCTCAGGGTGACCAGGCCGGACATCCATGAAATTCCCTGCAGTGCTGTGCCAGGCCTGATGATCAAGAAGGCTCCCCCAGAAACCTGTGATCTCAGCTGCCTAATACCGGAACATGATGCCGGATGGCTGGTGCTGGTGAGTGTTTAGTAAACACTGTAACTGAGCACTGCAAAGGAAACCAAGAGGGTTACATACTCACCTACCCTTCTGCTCTGGAGCCCCTCTCAAGCGGTGCCTCCTTTTAGTCCGGACCATCAGTAAGGTGGTTGCTATGAACACAGAACCAACCAAAACATCATAGGTCCAGCATAGGAGACTGTTATGCGAGAGGTTTCCACCTAACCTCAATCAGGTGGAGAGCAGGTGGTTACAGGGGAATTAGGAAGGAAAAGATAAATACAGAAGTTAAAAATCCCTAAAGGGAATGAGTAGATTCCTCTGTATCACTCTGATTCAGACGAGAACCCCTATGTTGTTCAGGCTCGGACCTGGACCTTCGTGGAACGAAGGATCTGAAAGCAGCAGAGCACGCCTTTGTCTCCCTGAACTTCTCAATAACCGTCTCAACGAAAATACAGAAAAGTTCAGAAGCCGAAACCTGAGTATCAAGAAGAAAGCCTTTTCTTTCTTTCCGATGTCTACCAGGTTCATCCACAGACATCTCTCCACTGCCACCATGGCCGCCATAGTCCTGCCCATGGCTGAGGTGGCCTGTTTGGTAGCATGGAGAGAGGTCTGTGATGCGGCGCAGCTTGGCTACCTGATCAAGAGAAAGGCCTTCGCCTATATCCAGGTCTCTTAGCAGATCAGCTTGATATAATTGAAGCACCACCATCGTGTGTAACAATGCCATGCGAGAAGAAAATGGCCTCTTTCATTTCTTTTTGATATCTGTATGGAGATCATATAACATCATCTTCCCAAGGCTCTCTCTCTCGTCTGCCGCCATTACGAGAATAAAAGGGAAAAGTCCCTCTTTAAACCATTCAGACAGATCCACCTCTATTCTCATAAGCTCATTCTCCTCCATGCCTTAGCAGCGGCAGGTCCTGAACCGCAGGAAGCAGCTGCCTTTTTTTTTCTTTTTTCTCGGAAGAGACTAACAAGAGCTGAGCTTTTTTCATTGAAAAAATGCTCACAATGCACACAGATTGCCTCCTCAAAGACATCGCTTGCATGCTCTTTACCCAAACAAATGACGCAAAGATTGTGTGTGTCATCGGGTGTCAAATAACGCCAACACGGATGCACACATTGTCTAACCGCTTGCTAGTAGTTGCCATGATATACAGAGAAAGATCGCTCTTACCAGTTCTTCAGGTGCACGCTTCAAACAGAACAGTCAGTGAAGACGAAGAAGAGAGTGACATGTTCTCCCGGTGCCTGTTTATAGTCACGCCGGTAGTGACGTCAGAGGCTGTAGCTGGCCAACAAGTTGGTGTTTTTTCAATGTATGCTTCAGACATGAGTCACGACGAGGTGTTCCCCATAGCGCCCCCTAGAGGGTGCAGTTCGAAGTTCCCTTGAAAAGGAACTACTTAAATTATATCTTTCTTTTTTTCAGTCCAGCAGTTGTATGTGTGTTCACGAGAGGGATGGGTTTACATGTAAATGAATGCATTTTGAAGCTTGTGCAAGAAATGTGCATCCACTTCTTTACAATACTTTTAAATTTGCAAGATTTGCAATTACATGCTTCACACTAAAGTCAAACTTGTTTATCTCGTGAACATGCGTACCAAAAAAAAGATTATAGTTGAACAGATGTTTACTTTTTCTTACACAAATGAAGTAAATGTTATTTTTCCCTTGTCAACCACCTGGCTTTGTTCTGGTATGCAACTCCCACTTCACAATCTAATCAACTCCCAATGTATAAAATAAAGTCTAATTTTACAGTTTTACAGTCAGTTGTGAACACCATTTCATGCCTTCTTTAATGCTACATAGTTGTATTGGATTGCACAACTTTCTTTTACTTTTCCTTTGATTAAATGTGTCTTTTGTTTGTTTGTGCTGTTATGTCTGTCCATGTCGAGTTTTATCAGGATATACTCACAACTTGAAAATAAACAAAACCATCTGATAGTCTAGGGTGAATAAAATCTGCCTGACAGGGTGAATAAACACTCAAAATTAATTTAGCCCCTTTATATATATATATATGTAGCTGCATCAAATTAATGAAAAAAGGGAAAGCAGCAACACTTCAAACCTTGTCCTTTGGGAAGCTTTGGGGATTCCCCTGATGAGTAGGCTAGTAAGTTATTTTGTCTGCGGATTTTCAAACAGACCTTGCTGGATGAAGTTGAGGACTGCAGTGCCATGACTCTGTGTAGCAATGATTCAGCGCTCAAGCCTGACGTGATTCTTATCTCTCTGCCTCCAGGTTTCATTTTCTCAGAAAGTGTTTACTGAAGAGCTTGAGTAATGTAGCATAAGTCATGCCCTCACTGTGCTGACATGAAGAGTAGTGTGTGCCTTTGTTCATGTGTGTCCAAACAAGCATGCCTTTTAATAGGTCTGGGCAATATGACAATTGGGGAGAATGGGGTAAGATGTGCATATATATATAAGAGAATGTTTCTGCTTTTGTCTGTATAATTTAAATTCCAGTGATTTTATATTGTATGGATATGTTTTAACCAGTCTTGACATTTTAGTGTTGTTACTGTTAAATAATTACTACTACTACTACTACTAATAATTATACAAATGAAGTTTGTATCTTGTATTAATCTTAAACCTAAGTGAAAATTTGAAATGTTGAAATAAGTAAATTGAAGTACTAAAATTACTAAAGCAAAAAAAAAAAAAAAAAAAATGTATTAAAGCTTTCTAGAACTGAATGTCTATTTTAAAAAAATTACAAAAGTGTTAAAAAATGAATAAATAAAAAATAATTCAAAACATCAATACATATTATAATTAGGGATGTAATGATTAACCGCGAGCCGGTTGAAAAATTGATTCAAATACGTGACGATTCAAATGAGATACCAAACAAATCGCTGTTCAATTTAGGTAGGAGTTCATATGAATGCATCTCTGAGGGGAACTGACTACCTTTAGAAAAGTTTACGTGGTATTTCCTTTTCATCTTTTTGTTTGCACAAGGAGTCTGACAACAGCCATCTCATCATCATCCAGTCTGTCTGGAATGACATGTAGAAACAAAACAAACTGAGACAGACTTGATCCAGAAGAACTGTGGCAGCTCCTCCAAGACACTTCAAGAATCCTACCTGCAAAGCTACCTCAAAAACTGTGCACAAGTGCACCGAGGGAAGGATGGTCACACTAAATGTTGATTTGAGTTAATAGAAGTTAATTGATAAAAAAAAAATATATATATATAGGACATTATTCTTGACAGCATCCTCATTTTACAGCATTTTTACACAAGTGCCTAAAACTTTTAACAGCACTATAGCTTTGCAGGAAGGTCTCTTGAAGCATCTTAGTGATGTTGCCACAGTTCTTCTGGATTTATTCTGTCTCACTTTGTTCTGTTTCCCCATGTCATTCCAGACAGACTGATGATGATCAGATCAGATCTCTATGGATCACTGACTGTTGTCAGACAGAAATCTCACTGGATTATTACAATTAATGGCAAAATGAATGTTTGGAAATGTAAACTGATATTTCCTGCTGACACACTACAGCAACAGATAGAAACAACTGACATAAAAACGTTTTTAGCTGTAGAAAATACTAGTGTTCTAATAATTTTGGCCACCTCTGTATCAAGAGTAAAACTAATTTTATCAAATGAAATGCTGGTGAAGTGACTCACAGTAGCTCTGGAGATGAAGTTTATGTGCTCTCTTATAAATGGCAAATGCTGAAAAGTACTGTATATATTACTTTAAATAAAAAATAAAATAAAATAAAAATTATGTTAATTACAACCAGAAGCCAAATCAAAATTAGACATGAAAACCTGACCCAAATCTGGCCCATAGTCCAAGAGGATGCCAGGGCCAATTGGGATCAGATCGGGTAATTTAGTTCAAGTATGCTGCTATAGCAATTAGCATGTGGATTCTGGGATGCTGAGCAGCAGAGCACTGAGTGGCATCAGCAATCTGATCCTAAAGCAGCATGGCGTCTCTTTATTTCAACAAAAATCGATAAGATTGAAGGGCATTTTGTGTGTGTTTATTTGGGAGGGGCTGTTCTCATGCTGAACTGGGCTGGGTTGCCCTTGTCTAACCTTGGTGTTTGTCCCATGAGTAGCTTGCCATCCCATCCCCTTGCACCCCAGCCAAAACCTGACAGACAGATCAGAGCATCGATAACAGCCTGCTGCTGTCTCACCATCCCCCAACTGGAGCAAACACACACACACACACACAGACCCCCACACACACATACACACACAGAGAGACAGAGTTGTGTCCTACTAAAAGGCCCTGTAGTCTCCACCATGCATCACAAACATAAAATGCATTTCAACACACATGCACCAATAAACATACTAATGAGCAGAGAGTTATCTCTTTCAATAACTACAGGATCCTCAAAGAAACAGAAACTCTTATGTCTTCATGATTACCCCTCATAATACATATTTGATTTAGATTGAAGAAATTGACAGAATTATGAAAATATTTTACAGTAGAATGCACTTCTAATAATAGTAGTAATAATAATAATAGTGCTGTCAAATGATTAATAGTAATTAATCGCATCCAAAATAATTGTTTACGTAATATATGTGTGTGTGTACTGTGTACATTTATTATGTATAGATAAATATACACACATACATTATATATTTTGAAAATATTTACATGTATTTACATGTATATATTTATATCATATAATTAATATTATCTATAAATATATTTTAAATATAAACATAACATATAACTTATGCATGTATGTGTGTATTTATATACATAATACACACAGGACACACACATATATTATGTAAACAAAAACTTTTTACTAAATAATACCAATAAATATTTTTTAAAGAACTTTCAAACGCTTTTTAAATTTTAAACTTTTTTTCTTTATAAAAGTAAAACTCAGTTGTGATGCACTTTATTTGTCAAAAATAAAATTACATTTGAGAAGATAGGCCCCTAAAATATATATTTTTGTCTTAGACTGTAATAATAAATAATAATTATCATAGAATATTTGTTTTCGGCAGCACTTGTTTAGTGTAAAAGTAGGCTGTCTATAGATATCTCTCTCGTGTCTCTTCGTTGAGTATTCACGGAGTTACAGTTCATTTTGATGATGCATTTGTAAATGAAGATCAGCGCAGACAAAGGCTGCAGACAGCACACCTTGTTTGTTATCTTTATTTTATAAGTGCACAAAGTTTTGTTGTTGTTGTTTGTCTGTATACAAAAAAATTAGACCCTTTACAGATTTGATTGATGTATTGCTCTTATCTACGGAGCCCCTCTGGTCCCACTTTGTCAAAAAAAAAATATATATATATAACTATCTTGTGGCCTCGATACTAACTCGTGGCCTCAAGATAAGTAACTCATGGCCTCAAGATAAGTAACTCGTGGCCTCAAGATAAGTAACTCGTGGCCTCAAGATACTAACTCGTGGCCTCAAGATACTAACTTGTGGCCTCAAGATAAGTAACTCGTGGCCTCAAGATAAGTAACTCGTGGCCTCAAGATACTAACTCGTGGCCTCAAGATACTAACTCGTGGCCTCAAGATAAGTAACTCGTGGCCTCAAGATAAGTAACTCGTGGCCTCAAGATACTAACTCGTGGCCTCAAGATAAGTAACTCGTGGCCTCAAGATAAGTAACTCGTGGCCTCAAGATAAGTAACTCGTGGCCTCAAGATAAGTAACTCGTGGCCTCAAGATACTAACTCGTGGCCTCAAGATAAGTAACTCGTGGCCTCAAGATAAGTAACTCGTGGCCTCAAGATACTAACTCGTGGCCTCAAGATAAGTAACTCGTGGCCTCAAGATAAGTAACTCGTGGCCTCAAGATAAGTAACTCGTGGCCTCAAGATACTAACTCGTGGCCTCAAGATAAGTAACTCGTGGCCTCAAGATACTAACTCGTGGCCTCAAGATAAGTAACTCGTGGCCTCAAGATAAGTAACTCGTGGCCTCAAGATAAGTAACTCGTGGCCTCAAGATACTAACTCGTGGCCTCAAGATAAGTAACTCGTGGCCTCAAGATAAGTAACTCGTGGCCTCAAGATACTAACTCGTGGCCTCAAGATAAGTAACTCGTGGCCTCAAGATAAGTAACTCGTGGCCTCAAGATAAGTAACTCGTGGCCTCAAGATACTAACTCGTGGCCTCAAGATAAGTAACTCGTGGCCTCAAGATACTAACTCGTGGCCTCAAGATAAGTAACTCGTGGCCTCAAGATAAGTAACTCGTGGCCTCAAGATAAGTAACTCGTGGCCTCAAGATAAGTAACTCGTGGCCTCAAGATACTAACTCGTGGCCTCAAGATAAGTAACTCGTGGCCTCAAGATAAGTAACTCGTGGCCTCAAGATAAGTAACTCGTGGCCTCAAGATAAGTAACTCGTGGCCTCAAGATAGTGAAGTGTCTGACACATGGACCCTTTGTTATTAAACTGGACACTGCACTGTAGTGCAATTTAATACTTCACATTCGGTTTTAATGTTCAGTGTAATATAGTTTGCTTCAGTTCTGCTTCTATTTATTTACGAGTACTGTTCATCACAATCAATTCAATTCTGTTAATACAGTAATATAAATCTTGTAGGCTGCATATCCATCGTCCTTTATAATTCTTTAAATTCCTTTAAAACTATTCCCTCTGGTCCCACTTTTTGACAAAGTGGGACCAGAGGGGCTCCGTACTTATCTGTACGTTCAAAACTGAAAGCTAATTTAAGTTCTTTTCGGGGGTTAACAGGAGAAAATGTATAAGCATTAATCGACTTCAGAGGGTTAAAGTAGACATGCTTTTTGATTACAAACATTTAATGTAACCATTAAAACGTAAATAAATAAATAAATAATGGAATCCCATTATATTCAAAAGGTTAAAAAATTGTTGGGGGAAATAATTAAACAGATTTCATGTTGCCCCACATTGGGGTCTTAAATTAGCTTGATTCATAAATAAACCAATTGATATGGCATATTAGGTATAGAAAAGTAATAAGACCCAAAACACACTTTAGCTTTTATTTTTATGCTTGCAGACCTCTACAGCATTCAAAGTTCTAAGTTCATAACACAGTTAAAAGTACCTGGATGACCTACTACTGTTGATAATCTGAAGTATGCATCTAATGGTTTCAAAATTTCAGTTCTATTTCTATTTCAGATTTCATTCATACTATACAGAATGTATTTTGTCAATGAAAGCAAATTATTTACTTATTCAAAATAAACACCTACTCTGAGAGAATGTGATTTAACAGAACTTTGTAAAATCTTCGTCGAGACTTGAGTCCACACTTTCAGGGATATTACCTTTGGCCATTAATACCCGAGGAGATCATCCGTTCAGAAATAGCATAGTTATCATATTTATGTCACTGACAAATGAAAAGATGGATGTAATTTTTACTCTGTGTGGGTGTGCTCATAGATCTTTATGTAAATCTGTCTTGGCTACCAGGAGTGGATGAAAAGTGAGTCAAAATGAAAATGGAAAGAGCAGAAAGCCTCTATCAATCATAGTGGCATTTACATCACCAGGCTCTAAATAAATTTCAGCTATTCCCTTCCCCGTGAGACACCTGGCTTTCATAAGAAAATCGCAAAATTCTATATCCCACTGTATGTTCGTTAACAGGTGTCTGCTTATGTGACTGCATATAACTTTAAGTTAAAGGTAGTGGCCTAACTGTATAGTGAACTATCTATCTATCAATCTATTACTAGATTACCTCTTACCTATAATTGTATTACTTATTAATATAAAAATTATATGTATATTTAATATGTTGTATAGTGTAAATATATTATATTATAAATAATAAATTAAATAAATCCATCTGTAATATACTGTGTCTATAATATATGTAATATATCGGTAGTTGACCAAATGTAGTTTTCAGAAATATAATCATAAATATAATATGTTGACCAAATCTAGTTTTCAGAAATATAATTATAATTCCATCATAAAAATTATATAAAAGAAAGGAAAAGTAAACAAATTATGGATGCATGATAATGGCTTTAAATGTAAATTACGCTGATATGTCTTTAATATATTATTAGGGTTAGTTCACCCAAAAATGAAAATTAGCCTGTGTTTTACTCACCCTCGAAGGTGTCTGTGACTTTCTTTTTTCAGATGAATCCAATCAGAGTTATATAAAATTTGTCATGGCCCCTCCATGCCTTTCAATGGGGGTAAGCAGGTGTTTGTTGTCAACAGTTCAGAAGACGTGAAATAAAGTGTGTGTATCCTTAATAAAACATCCCTCACATGGCTCCGATGCATGAATAAAGTCTTCCGGTAGAAAAAAAAAATGTGTTTTCATAAGAAAAATATCCAGATTTCAAACGTAAAAAACCTTTTTCTCACAACTGCTGAATGTGGGACATGGAAGACATTCAGGCGAATGACGTAGTACAGTACGTTAGCGCTGCATGATTAGTGACAAGCGTGGAGAGAGAACAAAACAAAATGCCGTTCACGAATTAGAAGCACAAAACGGGAATTCTTTGTAATGAAAAATGTCGGAGGATTTCGATATAAGCCAAGAGGAAACTGGCTTTCCTTTGCTAAAGTAAGGAAGCTTTGTATCCTTTGCTCCTGCATTTCTCAGAGGCGCACACGACGCATACGTCCTACATCATCCGCCTGAACGTCTTCCGCATACCACAGTCAGCAGAAGGAGAAAAAGTGTTTATTACATTTGAAATATGCATCCAAAATATCCAATACCATGCATTTCTAAAAATAATGTAAATTAGTTAATTTAGTTTTTCTGTGTAGCTCAGACAATAGATCATGGTCCTACAGTAGCATCGCCAAAGTAATGGGTTCAGTTCCTAGGGAAAGCAAGCAATGCTAAAATGTAAACGAGTATATCGAAATCAATGTAAGTGATCACTTTGGATAAAAGTGTCTGCCAAATTTGTAAATTATTTATCCAATTTCTTAATTAAAGGGATTTTTCCTTTAAAAATGAAAATTCTGTCATCATTTACACGCCCTCATTTCGTTCCAAACCCATACAACTTTCGTTCATCTTTGCAAGACAATTGATGAAAAAAATTTAGATTTCTGCTCCCGTATTGACAATTTACACAATTACCACTTTGACGCTTCAAAAGGTTTATAAAGAGGTCATAAAATTAATCCACATCCAATTGAGCAGTTTAGTCCAAAATTTCTGAAATGAACATTTATTTTAACTAAACCACTCAATTCATATGAACTCATAGACTGCTACAGAAGTGACAGAAGTCAGATTTCATTATCAAATATCTTAATTTGTGTTCTGAAGATGAACAGAAGTCTTACATGTTTGGAACAACATGATGGTGAGTATGATGACAGAAAACTGTTAACCAAATTTTAAAGTATTTGCAGAAGAGAAAATGAATTTTTCATTTCCTTAACCTCAGCCTCCACTGTTATCTAGCTGACGGTGATGTCAGCAGATGAGACTAAGCAACCCACAGTAATCAAGTACACACTGTTTCCTCTAAAGGCATTTCATGTCAGTATCAGCTCTCACGTTTTACACAGTTTACCTTTTCTTTCATGAGCTTATGTTCAGTAAAAACACACTGTGTGTGGCAGAGGACTTCTCTGCGTGTTGATACTCTCATATAAACAGTTGCCTTTTTTAGCTGCCATGCGTCTCAATAGTCATGTCTTGCCTTGCGTAGGAATCATTTCCTAACGTTTGGTACTTTTTTTCCTTTATTTTGTCCACGTTGATTAATTACCCCTCAGCTGCATTGTAGGCGAACCAAAATGTTAAAGAGAACTCAAAGGAAATCTGTCCAAAGACACCACATCAGCACAAAGCCCTTGTGATTCCTGACCAAATAAAATGAGATGAAAGAGGGATTGTTCCGACACATGACAACTGAATACAAATACATCTCTTCTGATGACGCTTGTCTCATTAGGCTGTAACATCTGCTCGAAAGCTTACTTGCAGTAAGCATATTCAGTATTCAGCTAACATTGGTGGTTTGAGAGTTTGTTTGTTTTTATATTTGAAGATGAAATGCCAGGTGTGAAGATGGCAAAACAGGCAGAACTCTCCCACTCGAGATTATACTTAAGGGATGATAGAGTACATTGTAGATTAAAGTTTCTACTGTTTCATTGACACGAACGCTTCCAATTTCCAGTTCCCCGCTTCAAGAATGTACTCATGTTGTCTGTAACATAGGGTTGCTAGGATGTACTGCATAGAGCTGAAAACACAATGAGATCATCAAGACCCAGCCCAAAGTGCATTCAGTTTAAGATGAGAGACTTAAAAAAGGGTATTATTGCTTGTTTCAGCATAAAGTCAATGTAAAATGCATTTGCATCCCATTTTACTTTCTAATGTAATGCATTCCTGAATGAAAAAGAATTTCTAATGAGAAAAATGTAGGACCCGACTTGATTTTTTTCCATTAGTAATTGACTGAATGATAAATCTTAAAAGGTGTTATATACATGACAAGTGGTTGGAGGTGAAGAGGTTAAAAAATAAGAGGGATTTGGTGATATCAGAAAGTAAATACCTATCTTTTTTTTTTCTTTTTTCTTTATTGCTGTAATTTTAAAATGCAGTTTTACATTTATTTATTAATTTATTCCTGTAATTATATTTTGCTTTTTAAAAATTAAGTTATATCTATTGATTGTCAGGATTTTGGGTAATATGGAAATAAACGCAAAACACGCACACATACAACTGTCCCTAGAAATATAATGAAAAAAGGACTTGAGGAGTAATTTAAATATGGAAATAGAGGATTCAAACTTTTGTAAAGTTTCAAATGATATTTGTCATGCTAAGAAGACGAAAATAAATGCCAATAGTCTTTAATTAATCCAGACAAGGGTCAATCCAGGACAGAACAAGCAGGGCTGATGAAGGTAATTAATGACATACAGAGCACATGGGGAAGGAAACACAACAAAACAGGTCCTCAAGGTGTGACAATATTTTTGCATGCATTACAATTTATTTTTTGATAATAATAGCAAAAAAAAATATATATATATATTACTCATCAATAAAGTGTTGCTTTACTCCACTTGCTATTGATTAAATGCATTTAAAAATGTTGATTAAATGCAATAAAACATTTAATAAAATTAATTATGATTGTGTTTTTATGATATATGTGTAGAGGTCATTATTAAATGATGGATTAAGTTATATTATAGATTATATATGACTATGTTATTTATGAAAGGCAAAGAGTACTAAGTTTTTTAGTACACTGGCTAATAAGTCTATAATGTTCATGGAAAAAACTAATAAAAATGGCACAGTGCTATAGCTACTAGCATTGGGTACACAACGCTAGCTTCTTTATGTAAAAAACTTTAAGGTTATTCACACTGTGCTTGTCTGTATGAAACACTGTCCGTTTGCAGTGAACTTTGGCTCTCTTCTAACCTCTGTTTAGATTTTAGCATATACTGCTAATGTAAAAACATCTGCAGGAAATGCGGCACAGAATGAAGGCTGCAGCTCCTGTAGGAATGAAATCACCCCAAACCAGATGATGTATTGAGCCTGACAAAGCACGGCTGTCCCACCAATTGATCAGTCAGAGCTACTGAGTCTAATTGATGTTGCTGTGTGGCCAGAGCAGCACTCACATGATGCAGAGACTGCATGAGAGGGGGATGGGAGCAATGTGATCAAGAGGCTAATACTGGAACATGATGCCCATATTGACCTCTCTCTCAGTTTGTCTACCTAGTTTTCTCTATAGAGTCCTTTTGCAGCATATGTGTGAAATGATTGTGGATATTTCGGTTGTAGCTTCCGTATGTTCCTCATGAAGAAATGTTAAACACCATGATAGAAACAAAAAAACATACTAGCATAAGGTGGTTTTTGGCACATGGTAGCTGACTGTTGTTTGTTTGAAGTGGTTAACCAGTCCTACCCAGCTTGACCAAGATGGTCAACCAGCTCGACCTCAGCCTCACCATATGGTAGTCCTGCTGATCCACCATCTGGACCAACTTGGACCAGTTAATGGCAATAAATGTTACCAATTAAATATGCCTTTTCTTTTTTTTTCTTTTTTAGCAGAAGATGGCTATGCTATTCTAGCATAAGAAATATAATTTTTCCCTTTTTTTAAAAGGCAAAGCACAAATGTAATGTTAAGGTGAGCGCTTAAATGGCCCCATTCACTTCCATTTTTTGAGAATTAAAAGCCCAAATTGGAAAATGTTAAAACCTTAAAAAAACTTTTCTGTTTAAACTAGTGAATTATTTGAACTAAACTAGCTGAACAGTTGTTGTGTTGTGTTGTGTTGTCATTGCAGCACAGTGGTTAAATTGGGTATAGCTTTACACAGAAAAAGGTTAGGTAGAAAATTTTCACAATAAAATTATGCTAACATGCTTACAATTTCAAATAATATTAATAAACATTTTTATATTAAATTTTGTTAACATTTTCATATTTAATTTGGTTATTTATCTGTTGCTTTTTATTGATTTATTTGATTTGTTTTAGCAAGACACGCAGTGAAGAATTAGCACTGAAAAGGCATGGACAGTTATTTTTGCGCCTGACCTTATTAAATATGCATTTGTTGGAGTTTCCCTTTCATACGCCAAATTTATGGCAATAGAGTATTAAAATGAATCGCACAATGTGATTTGCTAATGTTTGCGCTCATCAAATTACTGGTATTTGTGCCATTATTTTACGTACTAAAAAGCATGTCTTAAAACAGCCTGTAATTTCTGCTACTCTTGGTAGATTGTGTTCTTTCGGTAGATTCCCACCAACGCTTGAACTGAATGATTGAATTGCGCTTTAACGCTAATTTGCCCTGTTTAGTAAATCTGGCCCTAAGTATTTCAACTTAAACAAAGGCAAAAACTGTAAATCACCTAAAGCAATATATCACATCTCCTAAATATCTGTCTGATAAACATAATGCCAAAGCTTAATATTTTCACTTAGAACTACTAAACCCCAAATATGAACAAAACCAGTGCTGATGCAATGCATGAAACAGAAAATGGTGCAGTATAGATTTTCCTGTTCCTTGTTAAATGGATTGACTCATACAGTTAGTGAGATTACTATGATGGGCACTAACATACTAGAAGGCAGAATAGATAAGCACATGTGGGCCGCAACACCACCAGTATTGTTCTCTGATAAGCCGTTCCATTATGCAGAAGAGTAACCCCAAAATGACCAGAGATGCTATTAAGGGCTGACGTCAGTCTCATTAAGGAAAATGGATTCTCCCAATTTAAGGAATGCAAATGGTTCCTGGCATGCCATTTGGGATTTGACGTATTGTTGTCTGAGTGTTCATGGGACCCGGGAGACAATAAGAGGCTGTCTTGTCTGGCCGTAGGTTGTTTTGGAGTAGCCATAACTGAAGTCAATTTTCTGGACTCTGCCCTCGACCCCTGAAGGCACTTTTCCTTAAGTACTTTCCTTAAGTGTCACTATCTCACTGACACTGTTAGGAAAACTGCTTTTCACTTTTAACCAGCTTGGCATAAAAACCCGCTCTGGAAGGAAAGTGAGCCTGGTCACTCCTTCTAAAAGGCCTTACTTCTGTAGTGATAAGCAGTTTTTGGTTATGGTACTAATGTTGGTGGTTGAAGGACCACAGAAATCATTCCGATATCTTTGCTGAATGTTTTTCCAGTTTTTTTTTTCTCCCTACATCGAGATAAAATGTTAACATTGGGTCATACCTAATTTTGTATTCAATGTATATCGCATTATCAATTGTCCTTGGGTGACTTTTGTAGGGAGGCAAAATGGACAGGAAATGAGATCAAGATAAAGGCTGCCTTGTCCCTCTCTCCACACCGGGCCTACTAATTTTGGACTCCTGAGACCCAGCAAACTAATTGTATTAGATTGTGATTGCCCAATAAGACAGAATGTGATGTATATAGGCTACAGTGGGGTTCAATGCTTGTGCATTTAAAAAAATAATAATAAATCTTAAATGATATTATGTATTAAAATCAATGTATTTGCAAAAAAACAATTGATAGAACCAATTCACTGTCCTACAATTCTTTATTTATTGATAATCTGTTTCAATCAGATTGATGTCACAGAAGAAAAGATCTGTCACAACTTCCATAGGAACTTTAAGAACTAAATAATAATAATTATTATTATTTGGTTTCTTTAAAGGGGTCATATGACGTCGAAAAAAAAAAAAAAAAAAAAAAAAAAAAAACATTATTTGGTGTAATCCAATGTTTATGCGGTTTAAGGTTAAAAAAACACCATTATTTTTAATATACTGTACATTTTTGTTGCTCCTCTATGCCCCTTCTTTCTGAAATGTGTTGTTTTTTTACAAAAGCTCATCGTTCTGAAAAGCAAGGTGTGCTCTGATTGGCTAGCTATCCAGTGCATTGTGATTGGCCGAATACCTCAAAGCGTGTGACGGAAATGTTACGCCCCTTACCATACTGTGATGCTGTGTGTCTCGGCGCCACGAGACAAAACCAATAAAACCCATTACAAACTAGGTATTTGTTGCATACAGTGGGGACATAATTACGGATTATAATGACTTATACTGTCTTTTTACGTGTTGTGTTACGTATCATAAACATAAAACCATGTCTGCATTTGTGATCTGAGAAAGAACAAACAACAAGTGCTACTCTTCACTGCTCAAAACTCACGTTTGAATAGTCAGTGGCAAATTCTTTAAATATGACTATCCTTACAAAGTTGGAATTGCCCCACTTTATAAAATCAGCCTTTGTGCAGAGTAGCATTGTGCATTGTAGGCTACTCTCCCAGGAAGCAGTCCTCAATAAAATGCGCTGCACAGACTCAAATATTTGGGTTGAACTGTTCTGGAACAGAACTGATTTCTAGTTGTGTCCTCTTCTGAAAGGCCAAAGTAGGTTCGCTTTCACAACTAAACACACAGCACGTCCACAACATGGCGGCGGCGGCAGCAACAATACAGCGAGAATAAAAGTTACACCTTCTTTCTTTGTGTAAACATTTGGGCAGTTTTATGCATATCTTCCAACACAGTGACTTAGACGTGGGGGTGTGTTTGAACGAGCTGTTTTAGGAGGGCGTGGACATGTCTTAACTTTTATAAAGATTTTCATTTTGGGCTAGAGACTTTAGTCTTTGCAACTTAAGGGATCTTGTCTGTACACAAACACTCCAAAGAGAAAGGAAAACTTAAAATCGTATCCTATCAACTAATTTCCAAGACCGTGTAAAACAGAAAGCCTATTACTCATCCTAATTCTGTCACTTAGCCATCACAGATCTTTCATAGGTTGAGTCTCCTTATTACTCCTCATTCCATTTGTGATTAGCTTCAAGATAATCAAACACAACACAGCAGTGTGCCATTCCCTGCATTGCACTAAAATGCCTTTATCTCATTGCATTAGTCCATATTACGTGACAGATGCAAAACATCTCAATCTGAGCACCTCATTCCCCCCGTCTCACTTTCCCGCTCTCAGAGGAAGGTCACAGAGTGCACTTCTTCACCAAATCAATACAGAAATGGAGGTTAGTGGACTCATATACAGAGCTCTCTGAAGCAACTGGAGGAGTTCTGCCCCATGTAGCCTTAGGAGCTTTGGGCTCCGGAGAAACAATGGACTAATTGAAGACCTACAGCAAACCCCCGACACTGTGGCCTGGCCTGGTCATGTTCTGTTGTTCAGAAGACAGGAAAAAATAAGGGCTATCTTCTCTCTGTACATCTCCCTGTGCCGCAAGCAACAATTTGGGGCTTATTTATGACCCCAAATCAGTCCCATTCTCTGTACCGAACTGTTATCATGTTACATGTGCAAGCCTTGTATCCAATCAGACCCCAATGACAAAGTGAAGAGATGTGACAGCTCTACTAAGTCTGTTCATTAAACTCACAATTAATTTTGCCTGTCTAGATTATTTTTAAGGCATCACAGACTCTAAACTGTTTTAAAAAATAGGCAAATTATGCTTCTTTCTAAGACCTCATTTTGGCCGTACTGGGACCATTGCAGATAATCCCAGAATGCACTGTGACAAACTTAGTAGAACATGTTTGACTGAATTGACATACATTTTATTCTACTTGTATTCTGTTAAGTCTCGCAAAATATCAATACAGAAAATTGGGGTGGGGTTGGGGGGGGGCTCTTAATAACAAAAGGTCCTGTGTGATAATACTAATCCCATAGCATAGGACTTAATAAGACAAATAGTCGTGAACCAATAAAAGAAGATAACTATGAGATAAGACAACAAGCCACTGAAACATGGCATATGAAACAAATAGGCACAGGAAGTCAATTGACGTAAAACAGGAAACGGATGGCTGTAAGTAAAATACATGACATAAAAAAAACATGACTAGATAGACATGAACTAAAAACATGAAATATGAAAAAGGGTTAGACAGATGTGAAATTAATTAGCAAAATGTATGTATTTGTCAGTATTTGTGTAGTTTTTGTGCTTATTAGAGAATCGCATTAACTTACTCTAAATATTCTAAGCACAAAAACATCACAGAACACACAAATATTGAGTTTCGAAGTTGAACGTTAAAGGTGCTGTAGGTAACTTTTGTAAAAAAAAAATATATTTTTTACATATTCGTTAAACCTGTCATTATGTCCTGACAGTAGAATATGAGACAGATAATCTGTGAAAAAAATCAAGCTCCTCTGGCTCCTCCCAGTGGTCCTATTGCCATTTGCAGAAACTCCATCGCTCCCGGTAAAAAATAACCAATCAGAGCTGCGGTCCGGAACTTTGTTTGTGTTCAAAATGTAGAACAATGTATACAATAAGCGAGTACACCATGAATCCATTTTCCAAACCGTTTTTTGGCTTGTCCTGAATCACTAGGGTACACCTATAATAAGTGCTTCGGGGGTACCGCGGCGGAGTAACCCAGTACCTTTGTGATTCTTCATAGACACAAACAGAGAGAAGTAGTTCCGGCTACGATGTTCTTCCGCAAGACGCAAGCAGTTCTGTTTATTAACCGCTAGAGCGTCAAAAGTTCCCTACAGCAGCTTTAACGTGTCTTTGTGCTCTGTGTATTACTTGAGCTTATATGCATCATGTTAGCTGAGCAACATGCTAACAGCAAACACTTGGATTTCAATATTTGCAAGTGGCATTTATTTTTGAGCTTATGAGAGTATTACATTAACTTAGCAACATGTTAACAGGAAACTTTTGGAACTCAATATTGTCTGTGCTGTGTATTTTTGTACTCATTAGAATATCATGTTAATTTGGCAAAATCGTTTTGGAGTGAATCCAAAATCACATAATGTCTGAGTAGCTACAGCATTTGAAATTAAACTTAATTTCCTGACTGCTAAAAAGTACATTCTATGTAATATGAATATGGGTAGCACTTTATTTTACAGTCCTGTTCCCCATGTACATACTATGTACTTATTATAGTAATTTCAATAACTATGTAATAACTAGGTACTTATCCTGAACCTACCCCTAAACCTGACCCTACCCCATGTAGTTATCTTGTATTACCAGAACTTTCTTAGATAAATACACTGTAAGTACACTATAAGTACATGTAAGTACACGTACTGTAAAATAAAGCACAATAGTTAAAGTTTGGCGTGTAATGTGCCCAACAATTCCCAGGATGTGTGGTTAGAAGCCTTGCTCCTCATTGCTGCAAATATGCAGTACAACAGTGCAAGTGCAGCAGACCTGCTTTTCCGCCCACTCTGCCTCCTCATTCTGTCTCTTTTTCTTTGTCTGTGCGTCTTTCTCTTTCTCCTCTTACTCTCTGCCCTCCTCAGGAGCAGATCGGGTGGTTGTAGGAGGAGGGTCATATGCACTTCCTGGTTTTGGCTCACAGCCTGGTCTATTTTAAGTTCAGAGGCCTGAGATTGTTTCTTTGGCGAACCCATACAGTACAAATCAGGGATGTCACAGAGAAACAGCCCAAAGCAAAGGCCATGATGTTCACATAGCACTGCGATGACGTAGAAAAACCAGATACCAATCAAGAGGCTTGCAGTCTCAGAATAATAATTAATGCAGTCTTCTGTGAATGCCGATTTAGTGTTCCCGCTCCTCCTGAAAACAGATGCAACGTCTATATTGACTGAATTTAGGAATGCATACATGGATATTACCGGCCAAAACCTTTTTTCTTGACTTCATAGATCACTGCGGGAAAATGGACAAAACGTGACTTTTGTTATGAACTTTATAGATCCAAAAATGCAGCATGTTGCTTGGGGTCAATAAATCAAATATGGTGAACTGCTCACGTTCAGATGATCAGTGTCCTGCTGCTTTTGTGACAATGTTGACGTTTGCCCAAGGTTATGAGGTAACTCACAGGTCACTAAAATGAAAGCAAAACTGCTTGTCTAAATTCCATATGCATCTCAAATTCCTAAAGGTTTGTTTTTCTTGTTTCTTCTTATAGATGAGAGATCATCAACCACCCACATTTCCCGCTCACTGGCTAACGATCTGGGTGGCTCTCTGGCTCCACTGATTGGTGAACGGAAAACATCTGTTCCCGCCCACTCCAGCCAGCCATTGCTTTTCACATTCGACATACCTGTACGCCACTCCCATAGTACTCTGTCTAATAGTGCTCCTCAGGACTACCTCTTCCTCCATCAGTGCATGAGCCGCAAGAGTGAGAGTGCACGGTAAGAGCCATATTCTCTGGAGATGTGCTCATATTACACCCTTTATAGCTTACAGACAGAACAAACTAACTAGATATTGTTTTCAGTAATGGAAGCACTTTATTTCAACATGTAGAAAAAATCTGAATTCATATCAAGGTCAGTAAGTCTCAGATAAAGTATCAGATAATTTGACCTTTTTAGGATAGGCAATAATAGTTTAGGTTGTAAAATGTCGATTAGTGTGACTGCCCCAAAAACAGCAGAATATATTTAAATATTGGATAAATAAATAATGATATATATTAAAAATATTAACATTTCCAATGATTTGAAGATGCTCCTGTCAAGCTCCCTCAACCATCTCACACTCTTCCACTCGCACACATATTCATCCATACAGAATGCCTTCTTTGTTTATAATCCAGACACGAATCATCCTTCATATAAAGAGCTGTCATGTACTGATGTATGATCTCTAGAGAACCGAGCATAGATCAAAAATCATATAATGAAAATTATGCTGGGTATTGATAAACCATTATGATAAAAAAAATAGTTGCTGATGTCAGTGGATCAGAGGCTGATCCTTTGTTGGTGTTCGTATAAAAGACAGAATGCAGTGTTAAATGCACACAAATCTCTCATCAATAAATTACTGATTCCTATCTATTTTTTTTATTTATGTTTTTTACATTTGCAGCATTATTTTTTTGTGGCAGCTGAACACCACTATGCATTCCTCAATTGTCAGTAGTCTGCTGGATGTGTATTATTAATACCATGTTTATTTTGATAAATAATTATGTATTTCAATAAAAACTGTAAAGTATTGCCAGTATTGTCATAGCAAGTTGAGAGTTTTTAAGGTAATATTTTTCTTTTTTGAATTTTAGTAATGGGGATGTTTTTTTTTTTTTTGTTCCTGAATTATGATAATTTCCCATATTTCAGTAAACATTCTTAATTGGAATAAATAAATAATGTCTCAAAGCAAAGAGTTTTTAGAATAAGAAAAAATTGGATTTTGGCTAAAATATGGCCCTCATCTGTCACTTGAATATGAGATCATCTTTTGAGGGTTAGGATTGATGTTATTATGTCATAAGCGAAAGAGTTTTTCTTTAAATAAACACCTATTAGACCTTCCTACAAATTCAGGAGCAGGCCATGACGTATTGCAGTGTTTGCAGAAGGATTCACCTACAGGATGTGCTCATCTACGGTGCCCAGAAGGTGACATGGTCGGTACACTTAGTTTTGTCATGGTCACGCCATAATAAATCATAGCAAAGTGATAATATGTTGTGGGCATGAGATATTAATTTGTGGGAATGTCATATTATGTCGTAGCCACTAGAACATGCTATGTTGAGAGAACGACATCCATTTCTTGTGGCCATGACTTCTTATGTTGAGGGAATTACATAGTTTTTCAAGTTTAATGCATAAACAAACCTGCGTGACCATAGCAACCCGGGATTAACAGAGATGGATTCGTTAATATTTTATTTTTAATTAAGAAATTATAATATTATTTATTATAGAAATTATTACATTGTTAAATTATTATATTAACCATGGGCCTTGGCTACTGGACTATATTATGTGCAATAATCACCATTCAGTTAAAGTTTATCATAAAATAAATGTAACATAAAGTGCATAATATAAAAATAGACTTTCAAGAAAACATTTTTATTAGGGGTGTAACGGTACGTGTATTCGTACCGGAATTTTTCGGTACAGGGCTTTCGGTACGGTGCACGTGTGTACCGAATGACGGAATGCAATATTTTGTGCGGGGAACATAAGTACATTTTCGTGTTTTCAAACAAACATATTAAGTGGCGGAAGTCTCCGCGTTCAGCGCAAATCCCGCCCTGCAGCTGATTCTGCGTGGCGCAAGCGTTTTTAATTCGGCTCCCATGTTAACAGGTTAGAGCTTGCAGACTTCCTGCGTGGGACGCGCATCTCAGGCGCAGCTCGGGCCGCGCGGAAAACGCGTGCATGCTAGAAATAGAACCGATACCTATTTTTCACGCGACACGCAAGCGTGTTGGAAGCGTTTCCAGGCAAAATAGAATAGGAAAATATGTTTATATGTCATTTTGTACACAAATACATATTAATTAATGACACTTTGATGTTTGAAAGTCTGTAAGTTGACATAAATTCAGATATAAATGTAATTTAAAAAATAAATTAACAATTATCGTTTTTCAAATATTGCACCTGTAAAACATAGTCTATTTTGCTGTCAGTACTGTTGACGGTGTCCTTTATCAGTAGGTTTTATATTTATGCTCAACATGAACTCTCCCTCTATGTCACCTACAGAAGCAGCATGCTGGAATTGGATAGTAATCTGAAGTGTATAGTAATAAACAACCTGCAGTTTAATGTTTAAATTTCTTTCCCTTACTGTACCGAAAATGAAACGAACCGTGACTCTAAAACCGAGGTACGTACCGTACCGTGATTTTTGCATACCTTTACACCCCTAATTTTTATCCAGCTACAGACTTTTAAGTCCATATATTCATATGTTCCATATTCATTTTTTTCCCTTCATTTCGATCTCTTTAATTAAGTTCTGAATACTTTTGTAAATAATAGCTTACTGTAAATGCTCGACATGCCAATAAAGCTTTGATTATGCTGACTGGAATTTTATGTATTGTTGAGGAATTAATCAGTAAATCAAAACACAACACGGTCATTTATAATCACACATGGGCATAAATACAATCATAAAGTCAAAGCTTTATTGGCATAATTGTCAGGAGTTTATTTGCTAAATATAGTAGGCTAGCAAATACTAGCATAATTATGCAAAACGTTAACTAGGTAAAGGATACACAAATTGAAAAGGGAAATAAGCATATATAACAATACATATAAAAATATAGCTCTAAGTTAATGTAATAATATAATAATAAAAATATACAAATATTAAATTGAATGTTTAATGTTAATAAAAATGGTTTATCCAACTCTGATAATCCCGGGTTGCTGTGGTCATACAGGTTTGTTTAAGCATTAAACTCATGGCCACGATAACCAGATGACGTTCCCTTAACATAGCATCTCGAGGCCACGACATAATGATATCGTTACCTCGACAAAATGATCCCGTGGCCATGATATAATATCACATTCCCATGAGTTAATATGACGTTCCCACAAATAAATATATCGTGGCCACGACATGTCACGTTCCTACGGGTTATTATGTCGTGGCCACTACAAAACTAAGTGAATCAACCATGGCACCTCCCGGGCACCATACTCACCAGTCATTTCTCCCTGATTCACTTCCTTTGATTATAATCCTGGTGAAATAATGCCGAATGAAACAGAATTGTGTTATAATGCCTCTGGATAATCAAGCCATCAAAGGTTTGCTATTCCTACCATTTATTTCAACCCCCAAACTAAGTCTCTTCACACAATAATTTGACTTAGAACCTGCAGAAAGTAAACATACTCTTGTTTTATCCCATGTGTACCAGGCTTGCCAGTTTTACTGGGGGATTGCCCATGATATTCATCATCACTACCCAATATAGAGTGTCATAACACTCTCCGTCATACATCATCATGCACTAACAGGCAATACAATTATAAACCAGATATAAAAAACTCCCTCTGTAAGCCAGACACAGTGTGCCTGTTTCTGTTATAATAGACAACTCTACTGCCTCCAGTGGTTGAATCTTAATATTACACAAATAATGTTTTGTTTTTGTACATCCAGTGTTAGTATTGTTACCTGAAAGTATTAAGTAATTTTTTTTTCATTTTAAATCAATTACAAATATTGAATTAAAATCTAAGGAAAAAAAGTTGTACTGGCAACTAATTAAAATAAGTTGAAGTAATACAATTACTAAAACTGAAATAAGCAAAATATATACAGTATCTGAAAAATGCAAACACATGAAATTAATAAAATGAAAAGTTAGTGCAAACAAGTAATACAAGTTTTTTTTAAATATAAATACAAATCAAAATATAAATTATATTAAAAAATGCATTTTTAAAATATTTCTAGCATATTACAGTTCTATACTTGCTTTTTTATGTAGTATAGAGTATGAATACTGTGCACATTTGTGCTGCATTAGATTAGCAAAAAAATGCACTATACACAGAGCACATTGCATGCAATACTGTATCCCACAATGCAATGCATTCAACTTGACCTTCTATTTCTAGTGTGAGTTGTAAATAAAGTAAGTACATTTCAGACAAAAAAACAATAAAATCCCCTCCAAGATGTTACTGCATGCCACACACAAATTAATGAGGCCATGTGACCTTTTTTTTTTAGATTAAATTTTCAATTAATTTATGAGAGTTTGGCACAGATGTTATACTGTGGATGATTTTAAAAGATCCGACCTGTGGTCAGTGTCATAAATATAGTTTGCCTTGTCAACATTTGCATGACTGATTAGAATTATTAATAGCAAAGGCTAATAATAGCTTGGCTGTTGTAGATTAGATTATTTATTTCTCGAAATAATGTGAGAAAATAAGTGATCATAAACTAAAGTTTGACTGTTCATCATAAATAACTAACCTATGTCATTTTGGTCCCCAAGGAGTGCCAGTTTCTCGCAGGCCTCGCGCAGCAGTCTTCTGGTGGGCAGTGACTCGGCAGTTCAGAGACTCACTCATGGTTTCTCTCATTGCCTGAATGGCATGGGCGCCCAGCTTCACGGTTTCTACAGCCTTCCCAAACCCGGCAAAAATCAGCAGCCCCCTTCGCGGAACGACTCACGTGACGCTTGTTACGTTCTGCCCAGGGGTTACAGTTCTGAAGGGGCATCAGAGCTTGAATCAGATGATGTCTACACTTATAAGACCCCCAATAACACTCTAGCAGCCTTCCAAACCAATGAGCAGCGGGCCCTAGATAACTATGATTTACCCAGCATTCCTAGCTCTATCTACCAGATCCCCCGCACGTTTGATAAGAACCACAATGCCCTGATGCCATCCAGTTCTGACTCCACAAATGCGCCTCCTCCCAGACCTCCCAAACCCAGCCAGGGCTCAGAGACACGGCGGGGCAGCCCGCTGACCGTGGGGGCTCAAAATGGAGAGGTCTCCACGGTGTCCGTCATCCCCAGGAGGAACACACTGCCGGCGGTGGAAAACGTCAAGCTTCACAGAGGTAATGCATTCACAATCTGTTTATCTTTAAGTCTCATCTTCTCTCCTTCTCTTGTTTTGTCTAGTATATTTTCTCATGTTGGCTGTTTCTTTTTGCCTTATCTGTTCTCCTCTGGTCTCTCCTCTTATTCTGTCTCTTTATTTTAAGCTTGTCTCTTACTTTATCTCATTTTTGTTTTTTCAGATTTTGTTTCATTTCATCTCTCCTTTTTTCCTCATCTCTTCTCATTTTGTATTTCTCCTCTCATCTCTCCTTTCCTGTTGTTCTGTCTTGTCTCTTCTCCCATCTTGTCTGTTTTAACTTGGTCTCCACCTGTCTCATTCTCATCTTGTCTCAATTTGTCTCTGTCTCTGTAATGTTCTTCTTTTCTCATTTAATCTTTTCTCTTCCTGAATGCATTCTCTTAAGTATCCTCTCTTTTCTTACTTTCTGTTTTTGTCAGGTCTCTTCTTGTCTTTTTGTTTCATCTACATCTATTTTTTCTCTCATTTCGTCTTTTTATTTTAGTCTTCGCTTCCTGTTTGATCTGATTCTCATCTTCTCTCCTCTTATCTCTCATTTCCTCTCATTTTGTCTTGTCTCTACCCTTATCTTGTTTTCATGTCCACTTTTTTTTAATAGACAAAATGAGAGGAAATTTGAAAAAGACAAGAAAAACAAGAGAAACAAGGTGTGAAGAAGGACTCTTGTATCCTCTTGTCCCTCCATCTTATGTGATTCTTTTAGTCTTCTTTCTAGTCTTTTTTTCTTGTCTCATGCTCATTTCCTCTTTTATTTTGTCTATTTTAAAGTCTTGGCTTGTCTTCTCATCTCTCTTTGTTCTCAACTCCTCTACTTTTCCCATGTTGTCTTGTCTCTTCTCTTTTCTCTACTTATTTAGCCTGTTTATTTTAAAGTCTGATCTTTGTCCATTTTCTCTCATCTTGTTTTGTGTCTTCACTTGATCTCATCTGGTCTCTTCTCTCATCTTTCCACTTCTCCAGTGCTCCTTAAGCTTTATGGACTCATTACATGACTGTAGAACAGTGTTATAACCAATTGATTTACCTCCCTAAACTTATCAGGCAGCCAATTTAGGATTTCAGCTCAATATAGTTTTTTTTTTTTTTACCTTTCCGCTATCTTTTGTTCAGTGACTTTTCTGAATGTGTACATCGATTTGAAAGCAAGGGGCAGTCTGGTCAAGGTTTACTCTGTTCTGCTAGGAGGCTAATGAAATTCAAGCCAAGCAGGCAGCCCCAGAATTGCTTGTTCCGGCCTGATAAGCAGTGAATAAAACAGCAGACACAATTCAGTGATTTCCTAGTGGTTTGGGCTCAGCAAGGCCAGATTAGTGTGTCTGCAGGAACAGGAAGTGACCTTTTGACTATCCTCGCCTGATTCCCACACCTGTGCTCGGTAGCCAGAGAGTTAAACTGGGAGGCAATGTGAAATATAAAGAAAATGGCCACATAAGTAATGCCTTTGTGTGAAAGTGTTACAGAATTGAATGCTAGATCACTTACAAATCCAGTCTGAACAGACAGAACGAACAGCTCATGTATCTTATGACTTTTCCTTTGTTTGTGACCCAGGTTTGAGGTAAACATTTTCCCTGAACTCCTTACTTGGTGGACTTGTTTTTACATAGATTTGTTGTACTTTCTCATGTGTTTTAGGATCCTCTTTTGAGACCAGTAGTCACCAAAAGCCAGTCTATTTCAACAATTCTGGTCAGTCAGTGGAGTCTGTAAATGACGGCTTCAGCTCATATCTGGTAAAGCAGCTTCTATACCATATCTACATCTAAGGGTCATTCACAAGAAAATGGTGCCTTTGTGCCTTATTTTTGAAAAGGCTGCTATTGAACTTTGAATACATCAGGTCATAGTTTTCAACCTCAATCTGAAAAGTGTCAGGGCCATAAGCACCATAGACCCATGGAGGGAACTAGATTAAATTTAAAATGTTTTGGGCTAGACTGTTACAGGGTTGAAGGGCAGTGCAAAAATATTAAATAATGTACAAATATCAGTGTAGCTTATAGCAAGTGCTTTGCGTCAATTAGTAGATTTAAAGGGATAGTTCACTCAAAAATTCTAATTCTGTCATTAATTACTAATTGCTTGTGTAGTTCCAAACCCATAAGACCTTCATCTTCGGAACACAAATTAAAATATTTTGTATATAATGTGGCATCAGTGATTCAACTGTAATTTTACAAAGCTATGAGAATACTTTTTGTGTGCAAACGAAACAAAAATACCACCTTTATTCAACATTTGATCTCCTCGTATCTTCGTATCTTCTCGTATCTTCGTAACATTACAGTTGACTGCTTATGTCACATGGATTATTTTAACGATGTCCTTGTTACGTTTCTGTTCCTTGATTGTTTTACAATCCTTGCTGTCTATGGGAGGGTCAGAGACCTTTCGGATTTTGGCAAAAATATTTTAATTTGTGTACTGAAGATGAACGAAGGTCTTACAGGTTTGGAACGACATGAGGGTGAGTAATTAATGAAAGAGTTTTCATTTTTGGGTGAACTATTCCTTGAAATGGAATGTTTAATATAGTTTGTATTAAAATATTTTTTGTGTAACCATTACACTGTAATTGCAATGACTTAAAAATAATTTTTTTTACATTTTATTCTAAAATCTCTTTAGCATTGCACACTAAATGTGACTATGAGTCACATCTATCAAATAATGTGATTAAGTCCAGTATCCTGTTAATTGTATTCGTAGTAAGTCATAAAGACACAAATGGCACCATTTCCTGACAATGACCTCATAACTCACAGAGTCACAAACTGGCAATAACAAGTCTATTCAAACTGCACAAGAACAAATGCTGTGTGTCACAGTGGTTTCCACCACTGATCTGGAAACTGTGCGAGCTGGATTGTTCTTCTTTCTTTTACAGAGAACTAAAGCCCCATTGACCCGCTCCGATAGTGCCAGCTCTGAGGATAACTATGTACCCATGAATCCCGGCTCGTCCTCCTCCCCTCTCAGTGCTGCCCTGGTTGACAGTCCTAAAAATAATTATATTCCCATGAGCCCAGGTCCTCACCATTTTGATTTCCCAGGATTTTCAGCAACGTTGCCAGCCAGGAAGGGCAGTACAGCATCACTATGTCTCCGACCCGGCCGACTCAGTGACGTCACACCGCCACCAATTAATCGCAACCTTAAACCCAACCGGACAGGTGAGAAGTTCTCATGTTTATTTTCTGTCTTTGTTGAAGACATGAAAATTCAATAAAGATTAGAAGAGCACATTGATTCATTATACAACTTTCTATTTCACAA
Organism: Carassius auratus; assembly: GCF_003368295.1. Lineage (NCBI taxonomy): Eukaryota > Metazoa > Chordata > Actinopteri > Cypriniformes > Cyprinidae > Carassius > Carassius auratus. The sequence goes on along the minus strand of NC_039257.1, from coordinate 18,185,515 downwards.
TTCTTTTACACATAAAAAAAGATGATTGTTTGTCTTGGTTTGCAGCAAAACCAACACCTCTTGACTTAAGGAACAATGGCATCATTGATGAACTTCCCTTCAAGAGCCCCATCACCATGTCTTGGATCAGACCCATGTGAGTGGGTCTCCCAATTTATAACATCATTTTGCAGTACTATTATTCATAATTACAATAATAAAGTAAAGTTACAAGTGAAAACATACTGAAATAATTAAAAACGTTGTATTAACATTATATTGTTATGTATTAACTTATTTTAATCAGTTATATAGTAGTCTTGCATAGCCACACCTTTGCCCGATGACATAAGGTCTGGGCTCTATAGCCAACGACCGCCCACTTTCATAAGGAGAGACTGTCTGACTGACATCTAAAGCGACCGATCAAAGTTTGTTTTATTCAATGTTGTCCTTCCATCAAGACTGGCATAAAAGTTAAAGAAAATATTGCCGCAAAAGACTGCATGAAAACAGTGTGTTCTCAGAATTTAAACTTTTTCCGAGCTAGCATTTTTTTTAATTAGTTTGCCACTGCCAGCATTTTTTGTAATTTTCACAAAATCTTCATGGCCCCTTTGTTTGTCAAAAAAAAAAGAACAAAGACATTTTTTCTAGCTTCATGCTTTCTGTTTTCATCACCACTAAAATATGGGTAAGTTTAAAAAAAGAAAGCAACATTTTGAAAATCATGTTTTTTGTCAAATATTCGGAAAGTGTTCTCATAGATGACGAAAAATTAAAAAGTTCACCTTCACAAAGCTTTTAAAATCCAGCATTTACATGCTCATGTGAAGTGCTCAGTGTCAGTCTTAATGTCCTTGCACACTGAGTCTGAATTTTCGTATGCGTTTTTTTTTTCATATTCGTCATCCTTTCCTATGAAAATGCTTAGTTGCTACAGATGCAAATCACAGAAAATCAAACTTGATCCAAATTATGATGGATGAAAATTTTGAAGGCAGTGACACAACGTTTTTAACGTGCAAACATTTCAGAATCACTGTGCTTTTAGATTCACTGTGCTTTTAGTCTGAAAATGGTTCCCTTTCAGTCAGTCACTCTCGATGTCACATCGGTGACCGACAAATTGTGATATCGCTTCGATAGACCAAATATACTTTGTGTGTAAACTAAACGAACCAATGCATAAAACTATTGCATCCAGCTGCCGCTGATCACAGCAAGAGTATAATAAGGCAGCAGGTGCAATGCATACCAGCTTTTTACTTCGGAATTGAGCGACAGAATCATTCTGCTCAACTCTGTCTAGTCGTGAACTACGAGTTCAGCACACTCTTGGAAGCTTCCTGTGTTGTGTGCCTCAGCGCTGTGTTGTGTGCTTCAGCACTAAAAGAGCATTTCCTAAAGAGCATATTTCTCTAAAAGAGCTCTGCGGGTGTGTCTTTATAAAGATGACAGATCATCCTTATAAGGATGCCGTTTCACTCGAGCGTACCAGCGGCATCCAGTGGGTCTCCCCCCGACCAGATGTCAATCTCAGCATCGGAGGGAGAGCTCTCCAATGAATATTCGCCTCGCCCTCTAGCACCATAGCAAAGCGTGAATCGGATCCAGAGAAGACCTCTCTGCTTTCTCGAGCAGCAGAGAGGGTAGGGCTCGAGTGGAAACCTCCACCGCGTCCCAAGCCCTCAAAGCTGGATGATTGGTATCTTGGGGCAGGCCCACACTGGTTCTCAGCTCCCTACCCCAGTGCCTTTCTTCCCGGAAGTGCATGATGAGCTCACCATGTCTTGGAAGGCACCTTTTACTGCCAGAAACCGGCCAGTGGGCTCCTCCTCCCTCACCACGCTTTTGATGGCGGTGCAGCGGAGGGGTATTCGGCAATTCCCCCAGTGGACGGGTGGTAGTGATGCAATTGCCCAGAGAGCTTTTCCCAGCAGATCTTGGCTGCCCAGAAGCAGACAGGTGATCTGACACATCCTGCCCCTGACGGGCAGCTTCTGCCTCCACCCGTCCGCTGGCTGCAGTGCCCCAGCCTGTTCGTCGCCAATGACGGGCCCTTGGGTCCGCTCCCGCAGCCTCTAGCTAAGAAGCATCGTGGAGCCGGGCGTGGACGGACCGCCCCGCCTATGCAGGCCCCCGCCAAACCTGCCGGCAAATGGCAGAGCAAGCTATCCTGAGACAGGCGACCCAGAGATGGAGGGATCTTCTCTTCAGGAGATGGTGAACACACCACTCCCTCCCCTGGAGGAGGCGCCGGATGGCCACCAGTACCCAAATCCTCGCCAAAAGAGCAGTTTCCTTTATCTCTGGGTCCCAGGAGACAACAGAGAGTGGCAGATGGCCAAACGCTAGACCACACTCATTCTCCTCCTTCACCAGATGGCAGTATTGGGCAGTGCGAGAGCATCAACAAAGACCCTACTCACGCACCCTCTGTCAACCTGTGGAACCAGGTGAGCGTTGCACCCCACACTCGGCTGTGGTTCTGCTGGTACCCCTTGTATGGTTTCTGGGCGCCTGGTCAGCGTTACCCAGCCCGTCTCGTTGGCTTCTTCGGACCATCAGCCTCGGCTATGCGATTCAGTTTGCCCAGTGTCCCCCCATGACACGCTTTTACCTTGAAGTGAAACCTGTTCGTCAAGTGGTGCCCAGTTGCGGTCTTTCTTTCCTTTCTGCAGCAAGGGCTGGAGCTAAGGCTGTCTCTCTCCACCCTCAAAGTCCAGGTTGCTGCTATTGCTGTATATCATGACCCTGTGAATGGAAAGTCTGTAGGTAAGCATGACTTCATCATCAGTTTCCTTAGAAGGTCCAGGAGGTTAAATTCTTCCCGGCCCCCCTCTACACCCTCTTGGGACCGGACTCTAGTGCTAAAATCACTACAGCAGGGCCCATTCGAGCCTTTGCATTCAGTTGAGCTAAAGTTTCTTTCATTGAAAACTCTGCTCCTGCTTGCACTAGCCTCCATCAAGAGGGTAGGGGACCTGCATGCATTTTCAGTCGAAGATTTGTGTCTAAAGATTAGGCCAGGCTGACTCCCAGGTAATTCTTAGGCCCCAGTCGGGCTACGTGCCCAAGGTTCCCACTACACCCTTCAAAGACCAAGTAGTAAACCTGTAAGCGCTGCCCCTGGAGGAGGCAGACCCAGCCCTGACTTTACTCCCCCGTCCGAGCTTTAAGATGCTACATAGACCGGACACAAAGCTTCAGGACCTCAGACCAGCTCTTTGTCTGTTATGGAGGCAGGCAGAAGGTGAATGCTGCCTCTAAGCAGATGATGGCCCACTGGATTGTGGATGCCATCAACCTGGCTTATCAGACACAGGGTGTGCCCTGCTCTTTCAGGCTGCGAGCTCACTCAACTAGACGTGTTGCATCCTCCTGGGCACTGATTCATGGTGCCTCACTGACAGATATTTGTAGAGCTGCAGGCTGGGCGACCCCCATCGTGTAGAGCCGGTATCCTCCTGTGCTCTCACCTCAAACAGGTAGTGGCACCAAAAGGCCCCGGTAGGTGTTGACTTTACCAGATGTAAAATTGCTGCAGAGTGTCCGTACTGTAGACCATGTTGAGATCCTCAATCACCCTTGGCAGCTAGATGTGGTGGAATGTCTGGCGCCAGGGCTTCACAATGAATCTGCGAGAACTGTAAGGCTGAGTTCCATATTGAGACCTATGCGGTATTCCTATGTGTGCAGTCCACAGCATAGCCTTAGAGCCTGTGTTTCCCTGGCAGAGTTTTGCCTTCCCAAGAGGGTTACAATCACCTCCAATTTCTCCATATACACCTAAATGGATGATAAATGTGTATTTGCTTCTGAAAACTCCTTCGGGAAGGATGAGGCTTCCGCAGCATGCCAGTTCTTAGTGGATCAGGTTCATTTTCATTTTACACTAAAGAGGGGCACAGGTGGCACAGGGCACTGGAAGGGGCAGAACCCATGGCGCTTTGGTATGGATCCCAATTTGTCGGTCACCGACATGACGTCAAGAGTGACCGACTGAAAGGGAACATCTCTGTTACGTCTGGTAACCCTCGTTCCCTGAAGGAGGGAACAGAGACGTCACGTCGCCACGGTTGCTGTACTACCACTGAGCTCGGCTCCTCAGCGAAAACCTTGTATGCATTGCACCTGCTTTCTTACTATACTCACGCTGTGATCACCGGCAGCTGGATGAAATAATTGCATGCCAATGTGCATTGGCTCGTTTGGTTTACACTTGAAGTAGATTGGTCTATCGAAGAGAGATCCCAATTTGTCGGTCAGGGAACAACAGTTGCCATACATAACCAAGACGTTTTTCTTGCAGACTGTTAAAGACCACCACACATGGTTCCCGGAATTCCTGTAGTAGGCAGCCAAACACATTAGTTATTTATATTACATCTTCAGTGTTTTTTCATTTTTATTTCTTTACAGGCCTGTGAACTCCATCTCATCACAGCCCTGTCGGCCCATTTCGACCCAGAGCATCACAAGTACTGATTCTGCAGACAGTGAGGAGAATTATGTGGCAATGGTGAGTGCAAGAAGTCAAGTTTCAGAATGTGATGAAAAGGCTTGAATGGGCTTTGGGAATAGCACCCCAACCTTGTAGTTAGTTACCAACTTCCTCAACTACAGACTACCTTTCAATAAAGATACCATTCTTTGAGATTTGTTTTTGTTTCAGTCAGCTATTTCTAAAAAAAAAAAAAAAAAAACTTTTATTTTTGTGCAGCAAAACCCAGTGTCTACCTCCCCAGCGATGAGTGGCACCAGCAGTCCTGCACCCAGGAATTGTGGTAATGTGGACTATTTGGCCCTGGACTTTCAGCCTGGCTCCCCTGGTCCACACAGAAAGGTATGTTTATATCAAGCAAATGGAAAGCTCATCATCTAACGCTCAAAATTAAAAATGTAATATTTTTGCATGAATCTTTGCACTTTGAGTTGTTTGTATGAATATATTTGATTCCATCACTTCAAATCCTTTCACAATCTATACCTTTTTTTTTTTTTTGCTATAGCCGTCCACCTCTTCAGTGACCTCAGATGAAAAAGTGGACTACGTCCAAGTGGACAAAGAGAAGACTCAGGCCCTTCAGAACACCATGCAGGAGTGGACAGATGTGCGACAGTCAAGCGAGCCAACTAAAGGCATCAAGTCCTGATGATTTTCAAATGTGCACACTGAATGTGTCACTCGATACAACGTGATACAAACTGATTTACCTGTGACAAAATAGCGAATAATACACCAAACAAAAGCCATAGATCCAGTTCGTTTGGTCTTTTGAGGACAAAAAAACTCCACTGAACCTCCTAGACTGTCTTGCCATGCATGTTAGACATGTTTAACTTTTCAAAGTGCAGTGCAACCAAACTTTAGCTACTTACTCTCTCTCTAAGTGTGAGCGAAGAACGATAAGCAGTGATAATTTAAATCTAGTTATAGATTATGCAATTTTTTTACAATGTTAAAATTCTTTCATCACATCTTAAAATTCAAAGACAGCTAGAAATCTATTTGTTGTTTGATTACCCCAGGAAAGTGTAAACACTGTGACTCTATCAAAACAATGCTCTGTTTGTTTGAGCATCCTGACCAGCCTGACATAGTAACACTGACTCAACCAATGCCATTTGTTTGGGGTGGAGCTGTCTGACCAATGGCATACAGGGGGAGTGTTCAGGAAACCTGTTTGAAACTCAACATTTTTATTGTTTAGTGTTATACAGTGTCTACAGTGTTACAAGGGGCAGAACTTCAAACAGAAGTCATGGTGGTCTGGCTGCCAGATTGAACTTGCCTGTTAATTCAGCAGAAGAGAGAAGGTTACTTTTTTCAATTTCTTTGAGTCAGGAAAAACGTAGAAAAGGTTTGAAAGAGAGATCCTTGAAGCTTTTACATTAAAAAAATCAGGTGTTTTCACACATGGCCTGAGAGTTCATATGAATGTCAGCTTATATGTGACCCTGGACCACAAAACCTGTCTTAAGTGGCTGGGGTATATTTTTGTATGGGACCGCTCACGGGGACCTGAGAGAACCTGGGGGTAGGACAGACGAGGCGAGAGAGAAGGAGATGGAAGGAGGAGCGACAGAGACGAGAGAGGGGAGAAAAAAAAATTCCGGTTCCCAGACGCACTGCTGCTTGGCCCTCCACCGGCTGGGTGATCTCCTCCGCGGTGCCTGGCGGTGGCACTGGACGGCCCTCGGCGGACGGCACAACACTCCTCCGCCGCCCGGTGGACGGCGACGGCTCCTCTGGTTTTGGGCAGCCGGCAGGAGTTCCCTGTTCCCTGCTCCTCCCCGTTCCGGGGATAGCAGCAGGCCCCAGCCCCCTGGCGAACAGCGCCGACTCCTCCGCTCCCTCACGGATGGCAACCGCCCCTCCACATCACGGGCGGCCGGCAGCGAGCTCGCCCATCCCCGGCAACTCGCTCCAGCCCACCGCCTCGAGCGTCCATGGCGGCACACTCCTCGCTAGCTCGATGGCACCGCGGATTCACCACAGCGGCGAGGGATCTTCAGCAGCATGTCCCTCCTTCTCCCGGGTTTCGGCACCACTGTAATAATATTAACTCCATAATCATCGGGAAGAAGGAGGCGGGAACCGGCGGACAATCAAACAAAGACTTTAATTACAAAAATAAACACAAAACAGCGCATCAGCCCCTCACGGACGACTGATGCGCGCAAATAAAAAGCAAAACCTAAAAAGCCCAGGCCTGCTCCTCTCTCGTCCTTCACTGTCGTTGCTCCAGTTTTATATCCTTCCATCTCCTCCGTGGGCCTTGAGACCGGTGGGTCGAACAGGTGTAGTTCATCTCCAATCACTCCAGCGGCCTCGCTCCTCCCACGTCCCTCGGCCCCGCCCCACTCGTCACATTTAGCAAAAGTGGCTCTTTTTCATACATTAGATGTTTTCTTTTTTAAAGAAGGTTGGATATTCTGCAGTATAAGATCTTTGTTGTTCTACATAGGGGTGTCACAATATACTAGTTTTAATAAAAATTAAATGTGCATGTTACTACATTGCACCTTTAGTTCAAACAGAATGTGTCTTCACATTTAAAAAATAAGACGCCAGTGTCAGGAATGGTTTTAAAAACAGCACAGTGCAGAATAGTAATGAAAGTGCAGGAAGATAACTGTAACAATAACAGTAAATGAGAATAATGAGAAACGATGCGAATCAAAGTCTACACCACAACTGTAATGATAACGGCACTGAAAAAACAATATGGTTGGAATAACTTTCAAAATGTTTTTTTCCAGGTATATGAACTGTAAAAACATTGACAGCAAGTCAAATCCACCCAACTTTAAAGATTGTGAGTATTTAAAGTGGCACATGGCATTTTTGGAGCATGCACTAATTAAAATAACGTCATTGTGCATTAGTCATAATAGTTTTCTTTACTGTTATCATTCTTTGTGTGAAGGGGCCTTCAGTTTCACATAGGAAAAAGTCCTACAGATGAAAGTTAAGGATGACCATGTTTTTTTATTAAAATTTTTTTGGGGTGAACTGTTCCTTAAAGGCTCCAGAATGTTACCGGATCCCCCCTAAACTAAGTACTTTTAAATATGGCAACGTGTTCTAACTAACAGACCTTCTCCTTTTAGCTTGACAGAGATGCACTTCAAAGTATCCAGTGGGCAGTCCTTTACTTTGCATGCAGTCTGAATAGGGATAAGGTGACTCCTTTTCCCCAAACACATTGCTTCCCTGGCTGGCATTACAGAGTAGCAACAAAAATAACTATAAATCATCTATTCATTTACTAATAAAAACATACTGTTTGTTAATGCCCTTAATGTGGTTTTGCCAGAGGGAATGTAAAGACGGTTAAAATAAATCTCATTTATCTGCATTTTAAATGTTATACTTTGCTCTCAGAGAAGTTTGACAGAAGGGGGACAGAAATGACACACTGCACTGTTAAACTGTGATGTACTTCTTTTTTCACGGTAAACAATGGTTCAGCTGTGGAGAGTTTTATTAAAACACTGTTTTGTTGGACAACATTTAAGGTAAAGGAAATATGATAAAAATGTAATTCTATTTAAATATGTGCTTGGTAAAGTTTAGGGGTAAAAAGGCGCCATATTCATTTTGTAATCAAAATAGCCCATTATTAATTTTTAATAAAGGAGGCTGTAGAGTTTGGAAATTTCACTCAGTATTTCATGGCGGGCTGGGACCTCCAAGTACTCCATTTCTAGCAGTAGCAAAGTTATTTTATTTGCCTTTGAACTCATCATTTCATATTCCAAAACCATTTTGTATTAAGTTAGTTTAAACTTTACATATGAAGTTGTACATAGTCTGGACTTGTTAAATAAAATTGCGTAGATTGTCTTGTTAGATCCAAATCCTTTCATGTGTTCAGTGGATTATTTAAAACTGTGCTTTACAAGACTGCCATTATTTTATGATGTTTAACTCTGTGGGACATTTAGTGGCACTGGCATTGGCCTTACCGGTTCATTAATGTTTCAGTGAACTTCTGGCTAAAATTGGTTTCTTGATGTCTTTTTCTATTCTGAAAATATATGTATGTATTGTTATGGGGAGAGTACTAGTAAATGAATATAATACTTGTGTGTGAGCTGTAGTAGAATTTTTGCTGTAGATTGTTGAAGGGGTCAAAGCGTGGCAGACGAGAAAAACTACTTTGACAAATGTCATTAATCGAGTGGATTTTTCTGGAAAGCGTTTCTGTTCAACTCTTGGTCGCTTGTGGATTAATTTATTAATTTATTATGTGTTTTGCAGGAAGACGAAAGATGTACAAAGAATGAACTTGTGGCTCTACTAACATTAATTTATGTTATGTGTGCTGATTTTGTGAAGCAATATGCCAAACAAAGCCAGTAAAATGGTCAAATGTGGTACATTTGAGATGTCTGTCCTTTGTCATGATTTTCTATGAAATTCAACTGCAAAAAATTAAAACTCATTTTTTTTAACAACTACAGTTAATTAATTATCTTTTAAAATTAGATCTGCTATCTGTATAGCTTATAGGTTTCTTAGAAATTAGCATTTTCTGTCAACCCTTATTGCTTTTGTTCTTCAACAGTACACAAAATGAGACTGGCCAAAGCGTAAAGACTAATTAAACGTATGATCAATATCTGTTAGCTTGGAAACTTGTGGCTGTAAGAAAATCTAGAGTTTCCTACTGTTACATCATTGCTCTTATCATGTCAATACAGTCATTCTGAAAAGATGCTTAGGCATCATGAGACCATACTGATGTCTATGTAATTACTATGGAAACTGACTACACTCTCTCAACAAACAGATCAAATTTCATCACTTTACAGATAACAGCATGTAAAGATCAGATCTAATACATAGTCCACTGTGTGAACAAAGCCAGTGACTGAGACCTAGTTTACTTGACCGTAACTCACAATTTTACACCAGAAGTGCTGATTAGTGATAGTCAGAGCCAAAGGTCATGCAACACTTTCAAGTTATGCCTAGAAACTATCCCATTTCTGTCATGACAACTCTAAGAGAGTTTAGCATACTAATATACACGTTAATATGTTTGGTCTTGGTGGAATAGATCTGCTATGCTGCTGCAGCGGCAAAATGAGTAAAGAGACTTGCTACTGACAATACATCCACAGATATGAAGGAAATACTGCTGCCCCCTATATAACATACAGGAAATTACTCCACAGCAGATTTATACAGGTGGAGCAGGGGAAGGGGAGGGGTTTCTGAAATGGGCTACAACATTAGTATTTGAATGCTGAGCAGCAAGCTCATTAGCTGCTGATATGCACAGAAAACAATTGGCTGTGCCATGTGAATAATGATGTGATTATATCAGATTGAGTTAGAACTCAGCCTCAGTTTCATGACAGAACCATGTATTCTTTCTTTACTAGCACTTCCCTTCTGATACAAACATCATGTCTGCTAGTATAGAGTCCTCAAATGGTGTGTAGCCCAGTTTTAAGTTGAATTCTCCAATACTGATAAACATCAACATGCAAAGCCTTCCAGTGTTTCCCAACCCTAGTCTTGTGCTACATCTGAAATTGCAAATATGGTCTATGTTTAAGGTAAAAAAAAAAAAAAAACACAATATTTTCCACATACTGTACATTATTGTTTCTCCTCTATGCCCCGCCATCTGAAATGCATTGATTTTCTCAAGGCTCATCTCTTTGAAAAGTGAGGTGCGCTGTGATTGGCCAGCTATCCAGTGCGTTGTGATTGGCTGAATGCCTCAAGCGTGAGACCGAAATGTTATGCCTCTTAACATTGTGAAACCTTGTCTGGATGGCGCAACTAGACATAAACATAAAACCCATTATAAACGTGATATAAACATGATTTCTAGTTGTGTTTTCTATTGGAAGGCACAACAAATTTCCAACCCGCGGGTCCCACTTATATGAAATTATTTTGCCCACCCCAGCTCGCCCCACAAATAAAGTAGCGTTTCTTTACCTGCCCCACGTGTGGTCCACGTGTTATGAGACGACCCATGCATCGGGAACATCATGCAAGTTAAATTGCTACATTCGTATTGTACAGTGTTAATTTTGACAGCAAATTCGGATTTAGTCTTAGTCTTAGTCTTTTGAATAACACACCATTTAGTTTTAGTCACATTTTAGTCATCTGAAATGTTTTAGTCTTAGTCTAGTTTTAGTCGAATAAAAATCATAAGAGTTTTAGTCTTAGTCTAGTCTTAAGTCTTTTAGTCTTAGTCTAGTTTTTTTTTAGTAGAACAAAGTCAACTTAGTTGACTTGACTAAATGTTTCCATCAGTCTGTTATGGAATGGTATTTATAAAATAAACATAAGGCCTGCTCTCAATGAAAAATATACATGCTCTCTGAAAAAGATATGCATTCGTCCTGAATGATATGCAATGCATATGACATTCTTTCAAGATGAAGTACAGTATTATTGAAATAGACAACCACCTATATTATATTTGTATTGTATGTTCATTCTATTTGTTTATTTGTGCTATTTACACAAAGTTTACATTTTTTTAAAGTTTGTTTTTGTTCATTTAAAATAGCACTGCATAGTCTTCACTGTAAAATAAAATACACAATCAAACCAAAATGTATTCAGACACCTTCAGCGTTTCTTACAATATCACAGTTTATTTGCTGTAGTTTAGAAATTGGTAATAAAATATGACAATAACTCAGGGTTAAACTGTGTCAGAACAACAAATTCATCTTGATAATGTCGGATGCAATGCTTAATTTGGTTCAGTCTGTGGTGTGAAAAGGTTGCATTAGCAATTAAAGAAAGAAACACTTAAGCAAAACATGCTCAGGTCCCTAATAATTTTTATTTTTTAGTCACTAGTAAAACAATATAATCTATTCTATCTGATTTTTGGATTGACTTTGGATAAATTCTTGTTAAAACTACAAAGTAATTCAATCAAGAGCAGTGAGTGATTTACTTTCATTTTCATACTTTAAAGACACTGACAGCAGAGCTAGTAAATTAGGCGCGGTCACTTTAAGAGACAAATGCATCCATTATAAAGATACGCATCCCATTTCTTTTCAACTCTTTACTTTCACTGAAGACATAACTACAGACTTTTTCGAACACACTTTCCAAGACGGATTTAGTATGTATTTGTTGTCGGTACAAAAGCAAGAAGACTTTGAGACGCGTCTCTGCTTGCTCCCTGAACACCAGAACACCGCGCTGCTGAATTGAGCTCTTTCACTTTTCGCTCTTTTTCTTATGTTTATTTAAAATGCGATTTGTATTTGTTCGTTCAGGTGCAGGAGGACGCAAACGTCCTGAAGGAGAGCTCGGTTCAGTGTTGCGCGATTAACCAGCTGCTCAGTTCAACTTTACCGCATCGCGGGGCTGAAGCCAACTTTATGTGTTGAATGCTGGGAGCATGTTATAAAACGTATTCTTAAAAAACACATTTCTGTTTTAATAAATGCTCATATTAAAACATAGCATTACACATAAGTAGGTACAAAAATAATCAGTGATACATTTACGACCCCATAAAAATTTGGGTCCAAATGGCATTTCAAAAGATCGCAGTGTAGTTCCCTGTGTAAACAACTAAACTGTTATGAAAACGTCCTCGAAACTGTGCGAATTTCTGCAAACTCATCTTTGTTCTCTTTTCTGTGTAACTGCTGCTGCGTTTGTTTAGCTGTTGCGCTTGCATTTGCCGCGGCTTTTTAAAATGGCTCGGCTGCTTCTGCATAGATCAACCTACCCTCAAAGATTCGCTCTGATTGGATCTCTTCTCCATTCGTCCCTCCCATATATTTTCGTCTCATTTTTATTCGTTGACTAAAGTGTAAGTTATATTTCGTCACGTTTTTCGTCATCATATCTGACTTTTTATTTAGTTTTTATTTAGTTTTCGTCCGTGAAAAAGGTTAGTTGACGAATATTTTTCGTCATAGTCTTCGTCAACGAAATTAACACTGGTATTGTAACCTTATCAAAGAACCTAATAAAATATGAAAATGTATATCCCAAATATTTAATATAGGCTATAGGGAATTGCACACAACATGGATTTTTATTTTATTTTAATGACCCACCCCAACCCCGCCCCAGCAACCACATGTGACGACCCCTGGCTGGACGCCGCTTTGTCCACAGTGAAAGCCGATCCGGTGATCCACAGTGCAAAGTTGATGTATTTCCTCAGCGACCAGCATGTATCAGCTCCAGGCATGACCAAGCAGATATTGTCCTCTTTCGGAAGGCCAAACAAAGTAGTTTCGCTTTCACAGTGAAACATACAGCATCTATACGACATGGCGGCGGCAACAATAATACTACAAGGAGAATAAAAGGTACGCCTTCTTTCTTTGTGTGAACATCTGGGCGGTGTTATGCAAATATTACCACATACTGACGTAGATATGTGGGGGCATGTTAGAACAGTTAGTGTTAGTTTCAGGGGGATGTGGATGCTTTTATAAAGAAAATCTCTTTGGATTTAAGACTTCACAGATCTTCTTTATTCACCAAGAGCTTGTAACACTCCAAAGAGAAAGGAAAATTTGAAATTGCATCATATGACCCCTTTAAAGAAAACTGACAACTGGAATATTAAAACAACACTTTCCAAATACTGTAGCATTTTCATCCTACAAAAGAAATGTAATAAAAATAGAAATGAAAGTTGAAATGTAAGTAGCTAAAACACTCTCATGGCAGATTGTAAGTATTTTATGCTTTGGCGAATTGGTGGCTAAACCCTATGAATACATACAATCTAATTTGTACGTTTTTGTATGATCTGCTGTCTTGTCAGTTTGTTGTCTCAAGGCAGTCTGGTGCTGTTGTGATGAGTAACAGGCTGACACCATGACAGTGCAGATAAAGGGCCACTCCCTGTGACTCCTGCAGTCTGAACATCCCCAAAGCCCCACTGACCCCTACTGGCAAGGACTGGAATGACTCACTTTGCATTATATTAGCTCTTCAAATAATGTTATTGAGTAATGTGCAAAATGTCACAACATATGTCATTCTGATAAAATAACGAGAAACGAAAGAGATTTAAGAAGTGTTGATATTGCTTTGGGTCATTTGTCACATTGGAAACAGTGTACTGCATACTGCAGAAATAGTAAGTACTCTATAGTGTTTGTGTGAAAGCAGTCTGTTGCACTAGGTCATTTTATCAATATATAAGTCTGACACATAATTACAAACAAAATTAAATAAAAATGAATGAATGCATTTGCTGCTGCATTACATCTTACTGTTGACAATGAAGACATGATACAGTTTTTGTTTAATGTTCTTTTCAAGTTATTATTTACTGTATGAACTCTTATCCTGTATGGATATACAGTATGACTTGCTTCTATTGTATATACACAAAAAATGACACTTTGAATGACGTTAAACTAAATAACACTGCTTAAAGGCTTAGAACAACATAAGGGAAAGTAAATGATAACACTATTTTTTATTTTTAAGTAAACCATCTCATTAAGTTAACACACAGTACTCTCCATCTCAGGTATCAATGGACCCTACTTTAACTTTCATTATATGGGTAAGAGCTGTGTTTACATTCTCATAAACATCTATTTTGTGTTCCACAGGTGAAAAAAAAAAGAGTCATGTGGGTTTAAAATTACATAAGGGTGAGTAAATTATATCTATATTTTTGTTAAGTTTAGTGTAAGTTTTTATTTATTTATTTATTTATTTTTGTTGTTGTTGTGAAAACCCTGTGTCACTTTGTAAATCAAACATATTTCCTTCAAAAGATATCTGCTGTCCTCGTGTGGCTATATGAGGAAACACAACCACTTCTTACCAGCTACTTCATGTAGTGAGAGAATGTATCAAGAAACATTACACTTTTGAGTTTTACTAGAATTAAACTGCTGGTGTCGTCCGGCCAGACTGTAACTTATAACTGTAAAGCCGCTTTGACACAACCTGAAAAAGCGCTATATAAATAACAGTGAATAGAGGCAGGTAATCACTTGAATTAATCAAGTTGAAAGTGGGACATTTCAAGTCCAGTATTCATACCTCTCACTTTGTCTGGAACGTGGTCCTGGATGTGGCTCCTATGAGCATGCATTTCAAGTTTGTGGATCCATTAAAATCAGCACCCACTGTCGTGTTTAAAATTAAAAACTTAATCACTCCAAAAACTCTAGAAATGGCTGTCCATGCATTTGTTACATCGCGTCTAGATTACTGCAATTCTTTATATTGCGGTATATCTAAATCTCAAATTGCACGACTTCAGCTAGTCCAAAATGCTGCAGCCAGACTTCTTTTAAACTGTCGTAAACATGAACACATAACCCCAATTCTCAGATCCCTTCACTGGTTGCCAATTTCTCAGAGAATAGACTTTAAAATTCTCCTCTTCATTTATAAATCCCTTCATAACAAAGCTCCTGTCTATTTATCTGAACTTCTTCATCCTTATACTCCATCAAGAAACCTACGTTCCTGTGACCAGGCTCTGTTGGTGGTCCCTCGTGTTAGGCTAAAGCGTAGAGGGGAGCGTGCATTTGCAGTGGCTGGGCCACGACTCTGGAATACCCTGCCTTTAGAGATCAGACTGGCCCCTTCCTTGTCTATTTTTAAATCCTTGCTAAAAACTTTTTTATTTTCCTTAGTGTACTGACTACTGTGTTATGCTACATTTTGAAATGGGTGGTTTAAAATTTTTGTCTGGTCTATTTTATTATTTATTTATTTTATTTTTTTATTTTTCTTTATGTATATGTAATATTCTTGCTCTTATGTAAAGCACTTTGGTCAGCCAGCAGGCTGTTGTAAATGCGCTATACAAATAAATTGAACTTGAACTTGAACTTTAACAAAGCCACACAAATAAGTGCTTTGAAGAATCAGCATCTGGAACAGGTTGTCTTGCTCTCCGTAACAATAAATAGCCCAACGTCAATCAAAAATAGCCCAAAATTATCACCAGCATTTTGTTAGATTATGTACATTTTGTAACTTAATCTAAATACTTTACAATATACTGGAAAACTATTAAGGTATGTAATGCAAAGAGTCCTCTGGAAAAAATGGCATCCACCAAACAGGTTTTCCTCTGTATTTTATTTTAACATCTGTTTCCCTCAATATTAAAAAAAAAAAAAAAAACGGATGCTCAAGTTTCTTAATGGTAATACCACATTTTAAAAAAAGGAAAAGATCTTTAAACAAAATAAGAAAAAAAAAAAACAAATCTCAAAATCCTGTTCAAAAGTTTACACCCCCTGCTCTTGCTAGTGTTTCCTCCTTAAACATCAGAAAATGTTTTCACATTTGTAATATTTATGAGTCCCTTAATTCTCTTTAGTGTGGAAAAAGATCTCAAAATCATAGTTATTGTTATTGTTTAATAAAAAAACAAAGAATGTACAGGACCAGGTGGATTTTTCTGAACAACAGTGGGCAGTTGAAATGCTGGGGAGAAAACGGGGACTCTTTAATTTAAGTTGAATTCTAATTGAAAACGAAATGATGCATCATTTCGTTTTCAACTAGAATTCAAACTTAAGTTAAAGAATTAAGGGTTTTATCCCCAAAAAATCAATTTGTTGTGTGCGATTTCGGACTCAAAAATTGGCTAGTCTTCATCTTTCAATGATTCACATGCGCATGTGGACACCTACTGGACTGTTGCGAAATCATCATTTCCCAGGATTTCCCTTTTCTTTTGCATCCGTTTCTTTCCAGTGGTGTCCACTAAAAACTAAGCAGTTCACCTAGAAATACGAATAACTGTACAGCTATATCCCTTACAGCTACAGTCGTGGAAAATCTGCCTACACTGACGAATGTGTTTACTGTAGCTTTAAGAGTGCAGATCGCTATAACAGCTGATGCCGTAGGGAGACGGTGACTTGCGAAGAACTGCTAGAATTAGCATAGTGAATACTGGGCATTAAGCTTTAAATGATCGTGCATGTGCCATAAACAATCCATAAGAATATAAAGCCCGCAGCATGCTGAAGGGATAGGTACGAACACGGTCAGTTCTGCAGACTGTCCTGTGAGGAACTGCATATACTGCAGCATTAGAGTTACAGAGGAAAACGTGCTGAGACCAGGGTTATTTGGGATTTGTTCGGTGTTATTCCTGCAGTCTACTTCACTTTGGGCGAATTGCACCTGAATTACAAAATAAGCTCATTTTCACAAAAGGTGAGTTTTTGTTTTTTGTTCACGGATGTAACAAATAGGCAACATTCAGTATATGTAACAAAATATGTATACTAATACAAATTCCACATGTTTATTTATGTTTATTAAATGTGATTTGTTTGCATGTCCTTTTTTTAAGCAAGGTTTAGTAGAAGGCAAACGTATTGGTGCAATGAGGTTATGACGTCATTCCTGATATCCATTGTACTGCGTCATTATTCCTTTCTTACAAAATAATAATAATAATAGTCTACTGCATGTGACTCTAACTTCAGATGCATTAAATGTTCAATTCCCAGCTATTTCCCAGTGTGCATTTTATTTATTGAATATTAAACAAACTGTATTTTTATTCAATAATTTTATATATATATATATATATATATATATATATATATATATATATATATATATATATATATATATATATATATATATATATATATATATATATATAATGTTTTTAAAAGTTAGTAAAAGTATGTGTATTATATTGTTCTCAGTTGTAACCAGTGGAACAATTCATAGTTAATTGACTCAGTAAGTTGCAAACAATAACATACTTTCAACTTTGGGGAAAATACAATGTTTAAATTCTACAGTAGCCTATTAGAGTAAGATTGGGAGAGAAAAATCTAATTTCAGCACTTTTGATGTATGGCTACGCTATTTTTAATTTCATAATTTCATCTCAATATCAACATTTGCAATATTTAGTCTAGCGAAACTGCTTTGATGTAAATTGATCTAAAGTTGTGTTTCTGGAAAATAGTGGTCTATGACATTGTCTAATATTGAATAGGCCTCAAAGGTTTTTATGTCTATTTGTTAATGAGGGATTTGTGGATGCCTTAATGTTTTTGGATTTGTGGAGGAAAAGTGACGGTTCCTATTTTTAAGTAAGAAAAAATAAATTTAATACTTATTGTAGCCTAATTAATCTGTAATGGAGTTATTTCCATGAATTAGATTTACATTTCAGACATCTTTGCTTTCATTAAACCTATAGGTTCATTCATTAAGCATTTGTGTATTATTATTATTTCCATACAATATGTTATCATGTGTGCCCATGAACCACAAAACCATAAGTCATAAGTAGCACAGATATATTTGTCAGATTCCAGATTTTCAAATAGTTGTATCTCAGCCAAATGTTGTCCTATCCTAACAAACCGCACTTACATCAATGGAAAGCTTATTCATGGTATTCAGCTGTCAGAGATATCTGACAGAGAAATCTAAAAAAAAAAAAAAAGATTTACCCTTATGACTGGTTTTGTGGTCCAGGGTCACATTTATAGTTGCAGCAGTGTAGTTGTCTGCCTGCACATCAAGTGTGTAATTACACTAGAGAACTTCAACTCCCAGCATGCACGGCGCTCAGTCAGAGTCAAAAATCCGCAACTACACAAACACATGAAGCTTACACATTCATTGACGCGCTCTAAAGAAGGCGATATCATGGAACAAGCTGCGTTTGTGACAATCTATTCCCTTTTTCCTTCCAGAATCCTTCTTTTAAAACACTGCGACAAAGCGTGACATCTATGGGACAAACCATTGGCTTAATACCACGAGCCGTTTATTAAACCGCATCGTTACTAGGAGGAGGAGGCGGGTCCAAGAGCAAAACACGGCCACACGAAGCTTATAGCGCACAGGATGGGATGATTCTTTGAGACTGAGACCGAAGGGGTCAGAGTAAATTAATGAATTCCCAATGCGGAGGGTTTTCTCCAGAAGATAACGGTACGGAATAGCGTAATGCTCCATTCGGAGTGATCGATGAATGTCTGCGAACGAGAATAACCGCAGTTTGGAAGAAAAGCAATGGAGACCGGTCACGACCCGTGGTAAGTTAAGATGAATTAGTGTAAGTTAGTAACCGGTTCTATGTTGTTTATGACTTAAATGAGACCGTTAACTCTCTAAACCATACAATATTCTATATTGTTATAAATTCACTAAAGTATTTAACCAGTTAAACTTCTTATCTAATAAACTGGTAGCATGTGAATTGTCTCTAAATAGTGTGCATGGTCCATATTATGCCCCACCCTAGCACACAAATACGATGAGACAGTAAGTGAACCCTGTGGGACGTTCATTGGTTGCCTGACAACAGGTCAAGCTCTAATCCTAGAGATATATGTCACTATAGTTCTTGTCCTATAGTAAAATGTCATAATGTGTCAGGCGGGGAAATACATATCCCTACGAGCTCTGGCTTTTAGAATACATACTGATGTCTGCATTTGGATAGAGTTCAAACTTGATAGCCCCTAATAGGTGTAATTTGATTTTTAACTGCAGAGGTGACGTGGCAGGATCCATGCATTTCTGGTAGGGTTTGTTGTGCAAGAAAGTTACATCAGTAAAGGGCAAGGACATTAAAAAGCATCCTTAAAGACAACATGTGTCCTCTCAGTGAGAGAACTAAAATAAAGAGATCTATGATATCGTGTGTTGTTTGTCTGAGCCACTTTGCCTTAAATCAAAAACTATTGAGATATTGAAATTTAATTGGAATGAAATTGATTCACATGTGTCTTTAGTATTATTATTATGATGATAATGGTGTTCAGATTTAAGTAATTCTTAATTGAACTCATTTTGAAAATGAAGCCAGGACCATTAAAAATGTATGCATTGAAAAATTGACTTTGTAATTTCACTAGATTCTCATTACTGTAATATTACAGGCATTATGCATATTTGATATATTTGGATACATATCAATCAATACTGTAATATGACAGTATCAAGCAAATATGCGTAATGCCTGTATATATATATATATATATACACTGTAGTAAGAACTGTGCTTTATTTTCATGAAGACAATTTAATAATGCCAAAACCTCTTAGTCCTAAAGAGCATTAATTTTCTTGTCATGAAGACAAAAATTCTATTTGTTTTCATGATACTGAGGTGAAACATGACCTGAGCATTTTCTTTTAAGGCTTTCTGAGATTGAACCCCGTGAATAGTTAAAAGTTTTGATTTTATGATTTTTAGGTTGCCACGGGTGATAGTCTGTCATGACTATCTAGGCAAGAGGGTCTTCCAGGTTCCCCCGTCTACAGTGATCAGGTACATCAAGAGCCTGATCTACCAAGAAACAGATTATCCTGTGTCTCAGCAGCAGCTGTTTCACAATGGAAAACAGGTGAGCTGGAAACTTTTGTAAACATTTTCAGTATATATTTATATACAGTACTGCAGCAATGATCTTTTAGGGGGATTCTTTGAAGAGAATCTCCAAATAAAGAGCATGACCTCACATCACCTTCCCCTTGTGATCAGAATCAACCCCCTGAAATACACAGGTTTATAATCCACCCAAAGAGACTGGTTTAGAAACTGGGCAGAGGCCAGATTGTTTAAATGTGCTCTATTGTGTTGTAATCGGTGTGCAGCCCAGGGTAAGAGCTCATGAGAGTTTCCAGTGTTTTGCAGTGTATACACAGCCAAATCCACAGTGATGTTTGTGCTTTTACACAGTACAGATAACAACAAATTGCACATAAATAAAATCTGTTAGCATTTTCTTTTATGTTATGGTTTTACTTGTCAGTTTACTGGATGAAATTATAATGGAGCTTTCCCATGCAAAGCAGCAGTGCTGTGCATGTAGATGCTCGGACACGTTCTGTGTGGTTATTTTGCAGTTGTGGTGTGCAGTTTCCCATCTTTTCAGATCTATGTTATGAAAGATGCACAACAGTCTGTCATATTTCAACGTACTGCATTGTTTCACCACTGCAGACACCTCTTGCCACTTCAAAATGGCAAAAGTGCACTTGACTGCACTGTGCATCTGGATATATAGGAGGATATTATGTGCTTATTTGATGAAATGCTGCTATCATGATCCATATATATCACACACACACACACACACACACACACACACACACACACACACACACACACACATACATATATATATATTCAGTAATAGTAGCCAGTAGCCAATGATCTGAGATAATTTAGTCACATGATATGTCTCACAGTTTCAAAGTGACATCATTTTTTTGATGCACATCTAGAAAAAAAATGTATACCCATTTTGGAAAGTTTTTTTTTTTTTGTGATATCCAAGAATTGTCTTTAAAGGGGGGATGAAATGCTCGTTTTCACTCAATATCCTGTTAATCTTGAGTACCTATAGAGTAGTACTGCATCCTTCATAACTCCAAAAAGTCTTTAGTTTTATTATATTCATAAGAGAAAGATAGTCTGTACCGATTTTTCCCGGAAAAACACGAGCGCATAGAGGCGTGACGTGTGGGCGGAGCTAAAGAATAACGAGCGCCAGTAGGCTTTTGAGTTGAGAGCGTTTGGAAGCTGTGACATTACGTGAGGACAAAACCAACCAAAACAAACCATGGCTAACAGTCAGATTCTGCGTATATTTATGATCCAGAATCAGAGCCAGAGGCTGAAATTGAACAAGAGCAGCATCAGCAATCAGTCTCTATGTGGTATGTACTGAAACTGTATATATTTGCTTAGCGTTTTTGGAAAATGACTAAGTTCCACTTTGTCGTCTTTTTTTTTTTTTAAGCTGTACATGTGGAAAGTGCAGTTTGATGACAACATCGCATGTTGTTTACTTGATGTGCTTAAGCGCAGATAGCTAAGTTAACAACACAGAGATATTTGAAGCAGTTTTACTCAACGCATGTGCTTCCAACATACGATCGTGACCCTTTTTCGTTGGGATTGCATTATACTTAAGAAATAAACGATGTGCAAATCCAGCGTCAAACTGGACCTTGTTTGTAAAACAAGCATCTTCGAAATGCAGGGAACAAACACAAACACTTGCACAACTCCGTTGATGCTCTGTAAAAATAAACTCCATCCACTGGTCCCTTAATGCTGTTTCTCTTTTGGTAATCTGTGCAGGGTTGTCTTGCCCTGGCAACCAAAAACACACTCCTTTTGTGACATTTCGCGACGCTCTCACTCTGATCAGTGAATGCTCTCAGTGCTCTGCTATATTCCGGCAGAAGTGCCTTAGGACCCATATAAGAAAATTCCGCTCCATCTAACGTCACACAGAGCCATACTCTAAAAAAACTTTCCGAAACTTGTGACAAACCGGAAGTAGTATTTTTGGAACAGAAATACTCCTTCAAACGTACAACTTAATTTTTGAAACTTTGTCCATGTTAAGCATGGGAATCCAACTCTTTAACAGTGTAAAAAACTCAGTATGCATGAAATAGCATTTCACCCCCCCCCCCCCCCTTTAAAATATGTGGATGGAAACCTGGCTAACCACTTGCCGTGGTTATGTTCAGCCTTATTAAACTGGATTTCAGGTGAAGAGGTGCAACTGCTTAGTGAAATTACCCATCGGATTCCAAACGTATAGCCTAGTCATATATTGATCAGAAGGAGTGCATTAATTCTCTTGTAAAAGGGAGCAGCAAAATCCAAATAAGCTTGGTGTTAAAAAGAAGTTTTTTACTTTTCCTGTGACTAGGTCATTCCTCAGAGCCTTTTTCTTAGCTTGAAGCGGGAAGCGTCCCTGAATGACAAGAGCAGGTGGGAGATTATTTCTCTACCCCAAGTGTGTCAGACTCAGAAAATAGCCTGGAGATAGGCAGCTCTCAGATCTCAGCTAACATTCATTCACACAACCCCAGAGGACGGGAGCGTACAGTCTGGCCCACATTACTTTAGAGGTATGCCAGTGTTATGGATTAGTTAAGATGTATCTGAGCATACGGTCATGACCATCAATCTTGGCGTCAGTCCAGCGTCTCTAATAAGTTTAGGAATTTTTGCTTTTGGTAATTGTCCATGGATATGCCATGACAAGTTGGTTTCTTCCAAATCTCCTTGTAAGGCATTCTATCCTTTTTTTTCTTTCTTATTCAAGGTCGATGCTGTATTAAAATGTGACACATCTGATACATGACCCATTATGTGTTATCAGCAAAACTCTGATAAAAAGATTTCTTATACAATTGTCAGATATAATATGAACACAATGAATGAACTCTACTCCCTGTCCAAATCGGACCGGATCCAAATCTATGGGGTCAAACAAAAGCAAGAGCACTAATAGTTCAAGCTCTTATAACAGATTGGCATATTCGGTCCAGTGTTGGCCACTATTTGTGTTTGAGCTCTGGAGAGCTTCAAATGTTTCAGTTTACAACATGTTTTTACTGCATTTTTGTAGCCAATAGCAGACAGATCTGTTGATTTCTTTATCACAATGGCCAGTCAATCCTGTAACGCACAGAACACCAGGGCCTGATCCACATTCTCCCCCGAAAGTGATTACATTGACTGTAAGAACTTGATATTTTTTTAATGTTTGATGTTTTAACCTTCAGAATATGTCTTTTACATTATCAATGTTACATGACTGAAACTGTCAATTATTTATTTTATTTTATTTTTCTTGCTGGTGGTTTAGCAAGCTAACCAATTACCATATTTAAGAAATTAATTTCCATCACTCCATCACTGTTGCACTACATGTTTCCTTTTTATTAATTTTTAAAAAATTATTTAAAAAAAAACTTTTGATTATTTAACACAATTTGTGTGCTGGTTTGTCAGTCATTTTAATTATTTTGATCTTATTGACTACATTTTATATTTTAATATTGAATACAATTGGCTTTCTTACACTAAATCATATTGTCTTGCTTACAAATTTGGTTAGTTGACATATAATATGTCCATACATGTTCCATTGCAGGACATTTCTAAAACTACTTCAAATTTCACAACAGCTGGTCAAATTTCTTTATGTCCTTAAAAACAAGATAATTGTACCTTTGAAGCCAAGGGCTCTGATTTGCCGGGTAGTTTTTTCATCTGGTTTCTGCATGTGATTAATCAGTGTGTGTTAGCAGAAGTGCTGATCAGTGTGTGTTAGAAGCTGATTCCACCGTGAATAGCTGAAGACAGCAGTCTCTGTCTGAACAGGCGCAATCTCAGCCCTGAAAAATCAATCTCTTAATAAACCAAAAACGGTGGTATATCTCAGTGAATTATGGGTAAGTCATGTGGACAGTTTAATGCAGCTTACAGAGGAGCATTGCAGGCTAAGAGGTTAATGGATAGATGGTGAATAACTTGAGAAAAGACAAAATCCATTCATAGTCTTTTTTCCCCCTAATGTTTGTTCATCCTGACTTCATGATCATTTCTGTACCCATAAGAGCTGCTCAAATGTCCCCTCAAGGACACTCAGTGATGTTCATGTATGTGCCTATGTACCTCAGATCTTGTGGATTGTTGAGAAAAGTTATTTTAATTCTCAGAGTAGTCAAACTTAAAACAAATTACAGAACAGGTGAAAAAAAATCAAAAAAAAAAAAAAAAAATCAGCAGGAACCAGACCAGTTTGTCATAGAGATGGTGGGCCATTTTGGTTAGGGCCAGTAAGAAAAAACCCTGAATTTTCTTCATTAAATGCCTTAAGAATAAATTACAGTAAACTACACTACAACTTGTATATTATATTCATTCATTACACACATACTGATATATTTAGAATGTTTCTTCCTTTTAATTTTGAAGATTATAACTGACAACTAAGGGAAATCCCAAATTCAGTATCTCAGATAATTTGAATATTACTTAAGACCAAAACAAAGAAAGGATTTTTAGAAATCTTGGCCAACTGAAAAGTATGAAAATGAAAAGTATGAGCATGTACAGCACTCAGTACTTAGTTGGGGCTCCTTTTACATGAATCACTGCAGCAATGCGGCGTGGCATGGAGTCGATCAGTCTGTGGCACTGCTCAGGTGTTATGAGCCCAGTTTGCTCTGATAGTGGCCTTCAGCTCTTCTGCATTGTTGGTTCTGGCATATCGCATCTTCCTCTTCACAATACCCCATAGATTCACTATGGGGTTAAGGTCTGGCCAATTAAGAACAGGGATACAATGGTCCTTAAACCAGGTACTGGTAGCTTTGGCACTGTCTGAAGGTGCCAAGTCCTATTGAAAAATGAAATCTGCATCTCCATAAAGTTGGTCAGCAGCATGAAGCATGAAGTGCTCTAAAACTTCCTGGTATACGGCTATGTTGACCTTGGACCTTAGAAAACACAGTGGACCAACACCAGCAGATGACATGGCACCCCAAACCATCACTGAATGTAGAAACTTTAGTCTGGACCTCAAGCAACGTGGATTGTGTGACTCTCCTCTCTTTCTCCAGACTATGGGACCCTGATATCCAAAGGAAATGCAAAATTTACTTTCATCAGAGAACATAACTTTGGACTACACAGCAGCAGTCCAGTCTTTTTTGTCTTTAGATGCTTCTGACACTGTCTGTTGTTCAAGAGTGGCTTGACACAAGGAATGCGACAGCTGAAACCCATGTCTTGCATACGTCTGTGCGTAGTGGTTCTTGAAGCACTGACTCCAGCTGCAGTCCACTCTTTATGAAACTCCCCCACATTTTTGAATGGGTTTTGTTTCACAATCCTCTCCAAGGTGCGGTTATCCCTATTGCTTATACACTTTTTTTCTGCCACATCTTTTCCTTACCTTTGCCTCTCTATTAATGTGCTTGGACACAGAGCTCTATGAACAGCCAGCCTCTTTTGCAAATACCTTTTTTGTCTTGCCCTCCTTGTGCAAGGTCTCAATGGTCGTCTTTTGGACAATTGTCAAGTCAGCAGTCTTCCCCATGATTTTGAGGCTACAGAACTAGACCGAGAGACCATTTAAAAACCTTTGCAGGTGTTTTGAGTTAAGTAGCTGATTAGAGTGTGGCACCAGATGTCTTCAGTATTGAACCTTTTCACAATATTCACATTTTCTGAAATACTGAATTTGGGATCTTCCTAAGTTGTAACTTATAATCATCAAAATTAAAAGGAATAAACATTTGAAATGTATCAGAGTGTAATGAATGAATATAATATACAAGTTTCACTTTTTGAATGGAATTAGTGAAATGTTATAAACTTTTTGATGATATTCTAATTATATGACCAGCATCTGTATGTTTTTAGTAAATAGTTGTTGATAAAACATTGATCGTTGTAGCATGTTTTACAAGAAAATAGCCTACTATTTCAGCTCTCTTCAAAAAAAATAAAATATTCCATGTGTTACCTTTAATTTTTTGTCAAAAATACTGAATTGATTTATGAGTAAAGCCTACAGAATTAATTATTTGTTTCACATTTTCTAAAGACATCGATGTGAAATGGTGACCTTTAAAGCTGCAGTCCGTAACTTTTGGTGCTCTTAACGGGTCTAAACAGAACTGCACGCGCCTTGCAGAAGAGCATTGTAGCCGGAGCTACTTCTCTGTTTATGTCTATGACGAATCACACAGGTACTGGGCTACTCCACAGCGGTACATACCAGAACCAGTCTAATATAGTCAGAATAATATTAATAATAAACTTATTATAGGTGTACTGTAGTTATTCAGGATAAGCCAAAAACAAGGTTTGGAAAATGGATTCATGATGTACTCTCTTTGTTATGTAAATTTTGTAAACTTTGAACACAAAAAGTCACGGTCTGCAGTTTTAACTAAAGAATTGTTTTTTTCCTTCTTGTATTTTTCCTTCTTGTATAGCTTCACGATGGGGTTGAGATTGGAAGCTTGGTGCCACATGGGAGCCATGAAATTATCATGACGTTGCATGGACAAGGCCTGAGAGGAGGAGGTGGGACAGTTTAGAGACACTTTATTAATCAATTTCTTCAAGTGCTTCAATTTCTGACATTCCCTAACATGAAAATCTACAAGATGACATTTAAATGCTTTAAAAAACACTATATATATTTTTTCTTTTGTATCCACGTAAGTTTGGTGGTGTAATTTAATAGTTTTGCATTACTGTGCGTGAAAGTTGCTTATGCTGCATTTCTCAGTATTTGTCTGTTGCAGGGAGGTTCGGTCAGACTACGCCACCTTTGGTCGATTTTTTGAAAGATATTTTGAGAAGATATCCAGAGGGTGGACAAATTCTAAAAGTAAGAATATATGTTTTGCAAAAAAATGTAATTATATGGTTATTATGTTTGTGTTTTTATCATTTTGTTATCATGTGGTCTGCCTTCTTGGCCAGGTGTCCTTTGCAAATAAGATTTTAATCTCAAGAGGCACCTTGTATTACAAAAGTAAAAATGACTAGGTTTAAAAAAAAATAAAGCAATTATGCTGTTTGTTGTTAAATAGCGACTGAATTATGTATTTATAAAAGATGTCGCAGTCAGAAGTAATGCTGAAATCGTTGGCTATGTTTCAAAAAGAGGATGGATATTATAAAGCAATAAAATATTGTGCCCAGTAATAGAGGGAAGACATATTGAGGCCTTTTTAGGAAGTAACATACTGTTTGAGAGAATGTGTCAATGACTGTATGATTTGCCTGTCGTGTAGGAACTGATTCAGAATGCAGAGGATGCTGGGGCCACTGAGGTCAAGTTCATGTATGACGAGACGGAGTATGGAGTGGAATCATTGTGGTCACAGGATATGGCTCAGTATCAGGGTAATCAGAGTATGCTGATCGATTTCAGCATGTCCCTTCAAATGTTTTATATAAGTCCTGGCAATATGCCGGAAACCAGATGAATAGTTAAAAAGGTTAGTAGTTTTGAAATACACTGTTACATTGAAACATGATGGTTTTTTTTGTGTGTGTGTGTGTGTGTGTGTGTGTGTGTGTGTGTGTGTGTGTGTGTGTTTACAGGAACAGCCTTGTATGTCTATAATGATGCCGTCTTCACCACAGAAGACTGGAATGGTATCCAGGAGATTGCACGGAGTAGGAAAAGAGAGGACCCTCTTAAAGTGGGAAGATTTGGTATTGGATTTAACTCTGTCTACCACATAACAGGTGAGAAAAAGAGTATGATAGTTGATGAATAAAACACTTTCTTATAAGAAATGTGTACATTGTTTTAGGTGGCTAGAGTTTTTAATCATTTGTAATCACTTTCTTACTATCACTGGATCATTTTAATGGTAAATTTTACAAATGTTTCTTGTAGTCTATGTATGAATATCAGTTCCTGAAAGCTACATACTTAATAATCATTTTAGATGGAGTGTATCATGTCATATTGCAGGACTGTTCAACACTCCTGTCCACTGGTAATGGACGACGTAATTTGTTTCATACCAATATATATGAAATTATTTTTCAGATTTGTAAATTACAATTCAGCAGAGTGGATCTAATAGAGGATCTAATCACCGTTCATGTTATGTGTCCATAATTGTGTGTACCTTTATATATTTATACACATGGTTATTCCAAATTCATACATTTATTAGCATATGCTGATATAATTCTTTATCTTTTTTGTAGATGTTCCCAGTATTTTCAGTGGGGATCAAATTGCGATGCTGGACCCTCATCAAATGTTGTTTGGAGTCCGTGAGTCTGGCCAGTGTTGGAATTTGAAGTCCGATATAAAGGAAATAACCGAGCTCAATGATCAATTTGCCCCTTACTTTGGCCTGCTCGGTAGCTCAGAGAAAACCATTAAAGATGGCAACTTTCCAGGAACACTCTTTCGTTTTCCACTCCGAATGAAACCCTCCCAATTAAGTAATAACATTTACAATAAAGAAAAGGTTCTGGAGCTCTTTGAATCATTCAAAGTTGACGCGGACACTGTGTTGCTCTTTCTAAAGAGCGTGCAGAAGGTCTCTCTGCATGTGCGCGAATCGGATGGAACTGAGCGGATGCTTTTCCAGGTCACAGCAAGCGACAGCGAAGAAGATATGATGGAACGCCCCAACTCTCTGAAGACCCTGGGACAGGCTATAGATAGCTACAGTAATGGGGTGCTGAGCAGTTCGGTAACCTGTGCCACCTACCAGCTCTCCATAGAAGTGCGGGATGAAACTGCCAAAGAGACTCAGAAGACCACGTGGTTGGTGTGTAATGGCGTTGGAGGGCGAGGCATCTGCAGTGAACTGGATTCTCTTGCTGATGATCTGAAGTTCATCCCAACCATTGGTATTGCCTTGCCGCTTACGCTTATTGATGAGGACAAGGGGGCAACTTGTAGTTTCTCAGGACGTGCTTTCTGTTTCCTCCCACTGCCCCTCGGAGAAGAAAGCATGACAGGATTGCCAGTCCATGTCAGTGGTTTCTTTGGCCTGACGGACAACCGCAGGAGCATCAAATGGCGGGAAGTGGACCAGTGGAGGGACCCTGCGGCTCTTTGGAATGAGCTTCTCATTGTCACAGTCATCCCAAGGGCTTACTTCACACTCATCATGGAGACCATCAGGAGAATCCAAACTAAGAAGGACCAAGATTTCCCCCTTTCCCCAAGAGGCATTTATGGAGCCTGGCCTGATCCAAACAGGATCCGACCTCGCTGGAAACCCATTCTCGAGCCCCTTTTCAATGACTTGCTTCAACAGCCGGTTGTCTACTCGCTCAATGGGAGCTGGGTTCAAGTGGATGAAACCATATTCTCAGACTTGGACTCCGGCTTGGACACTACAGAGACTGTCATCAAGTACCTCCAGAGCTCAGGGATGATTCTGGCTCAGATGCCAGCCTACATCGATGCAGTACTGACAATGTTTGTCACCAATCCAGGGAGCCTGAGGAGAGTGACCCCTTCTTTTGTGCGCCAGACTTTGAGGAAATGTCGCCACAAAGGGTCCTCTAATGAGAAGCTTCTCCTGCTAGAGTTTATCCTTAGTGATGCCTGCTACAATGACCTCATTGGACTGGAACTTCTGCCTTTGCAGGATGAGACATTTGCTGTGTTCTCCTCTTCTGTGAACGACAAAGATGCTGTCTACATCGCCTCTGAGGAGTATCCGAGGTATGGGGATACATCTGTATTTGCCTTCTTGGTATTAAGGTCATTCATAGTTTTAATTCAATGCTATCTAAATATATCAAATAAAAACAGCGTTCAACAAAATGTGAAATTTAAAAACTGAGTTTGAATTGAATTGAGCTAATTGAACACATGCCACAGGATTTGTAGAATTGTAACTCAGACAAAGCAGTACTCCAATATTGAATTTTCACTCTTCGATAATTTTTCCTTCAGGATCTGTTTGATGGATTACATTTTTCATATACTATACTATTTCACCACATTCAGATTTATATTACAAGTTTACATTCTTGAAATGCATTTATGATAAATGTCTAAATAATGCTTATGCCTGACCAAAACTTGAAAATAGGATACATTAGGTTATAAGTATATAGGCTATATATTTTTTATAAGTATATACATATTTTTTTAGGTCGCTTTATCCAGGACTGGAGGGAAGATTTGTCTTGGAAAGCATTGCCCCACATGTCATGACCAGCCTGAAAGAAGCAGCCAAAAGCAGAGGTAGACACCTGCAGCTCGTAATGCCACTCAATGCTCTCACTCAGGATATATAGAGCATCTGCTCTCAGTTCTATTCCTCAGCGGTGAAACTCAACCTTGTTCGTGCATAGTTTGCTGCAGGGAGTAACATTTTTGAGCTTCATGCTTTCTATTACGGCTGTCAGATTTTTGAGTTATGCTTTCTCATGCTTAACTTAGCATATGCCGAAAAAGATGAAGTGGCTTTTATAAAATAAGCAGAACCTATAAAACTCTGTCATCATAGCTTGACTCAGAGAACACCGTTTCCTTTTCACTATTCCCAAATAACTAAATACAATATTTTAAAGAAACGATTACTAATCTTTTTCTTACTTTTGTTTTGTTTTGTTCTGCTTTGTGCCACAGTTGGCCATAGGACATATTTAAAAATAATAATAATGTTTTATTTATATAGCTCCTTTGAAAATAACTGACAGGGACATTAAAAGGATTGTTCATAGGCAGTAGCTTTCTTCCTCTTTTTCGATGACATTACAAAATTAGGGGCACTCTATATATGTAGTTATTATTACACAAACGTTGTTGTTGTGTCTAAGTTTTAAAGGTAGTGGCATGCAATATCACAATTTTAGATTGTGACAATTAAAATGTCTCCATGATCTGCTGTAGAAGAGAGATTGTATTATCGTCTGTTATTAATTTAAATAAAACGACAAAATACAAGGAGAAAATCATTCACTTCTCTTGAACTTTAGTAGATTTGATAAGAATAAGTGTTCATTTATTCATACAGGGAAGTCCATATAGTGTTTAATTTTTACATTTAATTTCTTAATATTTTTTTATTTCTTTTGTTAAGTTGTGAGGCAAATTTTTTAACCCTTTGATGCACAAGCTATGAAAACCCCTTCTTATACACAACATGGGTCAAAAATGCTATGTTATTTCATTCTTCCCTAGGTCTTTTTTTATCTTCTTTTTTTCAGTTTATTTCAGCATTCAATATTCCATGATCTATAAATTCCAGGATTTAAACACAAAAATGTGTTTATTTGCCCCTTTGTCACACATATCACTGATAACCGATAACACTGAAATTGAACTCTCTGCAGTGCTCCTGTAGTGAATTGTAGTGAAATTGACCAAATAGATGAAAATAAAAGTAACAAAATAAAATCACGTGGATACAGCACCATTTCAGATTGCCATCTCAGTGCTTACATGCCACACAAATGACAACTACAGGTTTGTGCTCCTTCCACACAGACCTGACATTGAACAACAGCTGCTGACTTACTCTATCTTTGGCAGCTGGCCAGATTCTGCGCCCCTTTGATTGACCATTCCTTCTGATGTAAACTTGTGGCCGGGTGGTGGCAGTGTTTTGATTTTTATCAACCTTTTTGACCAGCTCCTTGATGAATAGCTGTCATGCACTGGTCACACCACCCGTGTAATCAGGGTGTTGTTTAGTGAAGTAAGTGTACACAAGGGGCCTGTACCATGATGGTAGCTGAACAAATTCAGAGTTACAGGATTAGTTTTGAGTTGGCAAAACCAAACCTCTCCAATCCAGCTTTGTTGGTACCATGATGCTGATCATCAACTTTCTTTGTCAACTCAAACTGATCCTGAGTTTGTTGGAGCGCGTGCACATGAATGTGTGACATCACTGGCGAACAGCCAATCACGAGCCTTGCAACACACAGCAAGTTTCATATACTTCTCGCGAGAGATTCGAGATTCAAAACTAAAGATTAAAGGTTTTGCTAAAAGTTAAGAGATTGAAGAATATGACAAATTTAAACGTCATATGAAAAATATAGGAGGACTAATAAAATAAATGATCTTGCTCTATCAGTGCAGTGACAAGTGAAACTTGTTAACTTAGTTTATACATTTGAAAATATATAGTGATAGAGACTCAAACGTGTAAGGTCAGATTTTAAATTTTTTTAAATAGTGCAATCTTTTGATACTACAGCTTATTTATATTATCCATGATCTGTATAAATTAATATTTATTTAAAATAAACAAATTAATATAACTGTTAAACTAAAATTGCTTGTGTGTAAAAAATAAATAATAATAATAATATGAATCACAATAATTATATAAATCATAAAATGACTCAGTAATTATCATTAAAACCAGACTTCTTCTTCTTTCTTTTTTTTTTTTTTTTTTTTTAGCATTAGTGACCTTTAATATGGAACAAGATAAACTGTGGGAGTGACTTTGTGTCACTTCTCTCACATCTGATTGGTCCAACTTCAGTTTGAGATCTCTAACCCAGAACATAACCTCCCCCGGAGCAGGTTAGCCGTAGAGTGTACTATGGCAATGAATGCCGCTAAAAGCCAAGTCACTTACGTGTTAAAACCCAGGACTGGTGCAAACTAACCTGAAACTTACCTGGCTAGCCAGCTAATCTAGCTTCATGGTACAGGCCCCAGGGGTGTCCTGGATAGCTACAATCCTGCAGAGTTTAGCTTCAACCTTTTCACCTGCCTGTAGCTTTCTGGTAACCCTTAGACCTTGATTAGCTTGTTCAGGTGTGTTCTGCAGGACTGTGGCTCTCCAGGCCTCACATTGGCTGTCCCTGGTGCAGGCACTGAGGGTGGCAAGCAGTTGATCATGTATATAATAATTATATATTGCCGCTGTCAGATAGAAACCTTGTATGTCCAAAACGTATGTCCAAAACCATTACTTTTCAAGAACACTGACAGACATAAAGGGTGAAGAAAAGTATTGATTTATGACAAAAAAATAAAAATGATAGCAATGATATATACTTGTATATAATAACGTAGTATTTTGACTTTGATTTTGTTGACCTAGCTACCATTAGCTAGCTTAAATAGAATGTCAATAACAAGCTAGCTTATAGTATTGGACATGTGTCTCTGTGTCACTGGTAATAGATTTCAGGGTCAAGGTAAACTTAGCCTAACATTCAAATATTATATCCAGTTATCTTTATCAGATATATCACATATTTTCTGTGGCAATAAATTATAAAATAAGACTAAATGTGCCAATTATACAAAAGCAGCCATGTTGAGTTGTGAAATGTAGGGCAGGTAAATAATTTTCTGCCGTACATGTCTTCCTACTTGCAAAGAATTAGCAAATATAAAAGGTTTCTGTTTGGGTCCTCTTTGACCCATTTATGTACAACTGATGTAGAAATACAAAAATTTCTTGTAAAGTAAAGAAAGGACAAATAAACAATGATTTGTGAAAATCAAAAACAAGATATTTAAAGAATACCCACAATAATACATGAGAAAATGCATTTCTTTTAAAGAAATTTTTTTTTAGCACAGAATTACTCCGGCATGATTGAAATGACAAAGGAAATGAATATGGGTCATTTAAGACCCGTGTGTACAACTGATGTACATGTAGAAATACAGAAATGGTGTTTCTTATAAAGTAAGTTAGGAAGGAAAAATAAACAAAACTATTTTTTGGAAGTCAAAAACAACATATTTAAAGACTATCTGAAATAATAAATGATAGAAAAACAGTTATTTCAGAGATTTAGCAAAGAAACTCTCATCCATAACTGAAATAATATAGGAAATTAATACAGGTCATTTTAGACCCATGTTGTACATTATAAGGATAGTGACATAAAAAGATTTTTATTCAAAAAGTAAGAAAGAAAGAATAAAAATAAGGATTTGTGATGATCAAAAACAAATTAATTGATGAATTCATGGAATTCTGAATGACGAAAAATTTTCTTGCAAAAATATAGAACAAATAAACTCACTTTAGACCCATGTTGTGCATCAAAGAGTTAAAATAAGGGAAACTAGTTTGGCTCTACTGCTCAGCAACTTGCAAAACAGTCTTAAATGAATCTTAAGTTACCATGAAAAAACTGTTTTCAGTAGATTGGTTGTATCGGCAAAACACATTGCAATTTATGTATCTATGGAATATCTCATTATTTGCTTTACAATTTTTATTTAATAATTTATTTTAATCTAAAGAGGTTTTTTCACCTTTTATCCTGATTTCTGCATTTAATTTCCAGTTCAACAATACCTTTGGGGTTGTTCAGGTAAGTGCACAATGTGTTGTCTACTGCTTGTATAGCTGGTGTCCCTATAGCTTTCCTGGATCACACTACTTACACACTAACATCTGTGTATTTTAACTCATTTACCATATGCTGTATCAAAACAAAACATACTAATGCATTTAACAATGTGAAATGCTTGTAATAAAGATTTTAATGTGTTGATGTTCCACTATCCATAAATTCAAACATTGGAAAGTTATAGACTAATTCCTTTATTGCATACAAGCAGTTTGATTTGGAATTTGTTAAGAAATAAAAGTTAAGTGCACTATTTTAATCAATCAAGTGGTAAACAAGCAGTAACCTGATGTTTATGGCAAGAAATAATGTGACACAAGGCACACACATATGAATATTCATGTGAACAGCAAGGATTTTCCATTCCTTGAAGCCATTTTTCCATATATTCTGTGCATATTTGTGCAACCTGAACAGCTGAAAATAGGAATGAATGAGACTTCTAATCAGAATATTGATAAATATGTCTAGCATGTGAACCATTTTAAAAGGTTTCTCTTTGTTGTGCATTGATTGATTAAATATTTTCAAATGCTAAAAATGATTATTCTTAATTTTTGCATTACCTCTGATCTTTATCCATTAATGTGTTTTAAGCTGTGTTTTTATAGAATATACAGTTGCAGGGAAAAAAAAGTGAACCCCTGGATTTATCTGCATAAATGTTCATTGAACAGTATACAAACAGCCACATTTAAGTAGACTGTGTTGGTCTATTTATGTGACTTCAGGTCAAAGTTTGTGACCAGATCTAGGTAAATCCAAGAGATCACAGAAAAATTTTCCTACATGCATACATACTTGTATTTCTTCCATAACAGCTTACGTCATGTTTTGTGTTTTGTTTGTGCTTTCAGGGAGGCCTTGCACTCAGGTTCAAGTGCTAACCCCAGAGAGATCGGCACGCCTAATTAAAGAAGTCCTTACCACAGCATGGTCTTCTAGAGATTTTGCAGTTCAGTGGTACCCTGGTGATCAAGAGAAGCAGCATCCTTCAGCATCTTGGCTCAAAATTATTTGGAAGCATCTCTATATTAACTTTTCAGATGATCTCAGTGTCTTTGAAGATCTGCCTTTGATTCCAAATGTGCCACTGACTGACACCCTCGATTCTCTAGAGCTGCTACGCCTAAAAAGTCCATCACCCATCATTCTTGTAAATGAGGAAGAGGGTCCTCCGTCAGATGACTTGCTTGAAGTTATGAAGAAACTTGGTTGTGTTATCATGAAGCAACTTGATCCCTGCTTGCACCATCCACTCCTGAAAAATTACCTTCACCAGTCATCACCAAGCACCCTACTGCAAATTATGGACAAATCTTCATCCCAGAGATTAGCAAGCCAAGTTGCATCTTTCCCTGTCAAACAGAAGGTTGCCCTCAGAAGCTTTTTAGCTGGTCTTACTGATGTTACAGAGAAAGAAAAACGCATAATTCAAGAGCTACCCATCTTTGACAAAGTTGGACAGAAGTCAAAGACAGACCCTTCACTTTTTACAATATTGAAAGGAGCCAGAGCATTACACCATACTGCCAAGCATCCATTAGATGTGAAAATGTCCATAAATGTAGTTGAATGCAGTGATGAGGCAACCATCCGTCTTATAAAGCTGTTGAACATTGAACAGGTGAAAAGCACTGAATGTCTGAAGGTGATAATTCAGGACATTGAGAAAGGATTCTACACCAAAGAAGAAGTCACAGAAATCATGCTCTGGGCTCTTACTCATTTGTCTTTTCTGAAGAATGAAAACAAGGCAGTAATTAGTTGGCTTTCTTCACTGAAGTTTATTTATACCACTTCAGAAAATCTGCATTCACCAACAGACTTTTTTGATCCAGAGTTAGAGATTTTGCAGAACCTTTTCTTCATGGAAGAAAATACAAGGTTTCCCCCAGATGACTATACATCATCTCCTGATGTCCTTCATTCACTGAGACAACTGGGGCTGAAAAATGAGGTTCAACTCAGTGAAAACGATGTGCTCCAGGTTGCCAGAAAAATTGAAGAGTTGCAAGGGAATAGCAAACCAGACTGGAATCCCATTTTAATGAAAGCAAAAACACTTCTTACTGTCCTTAACAAACAGACAAAGTTGGTAAAGTCCTCTGAGATTCAGACTAACCTGCAAAAATTAAAATGGGTACCCGTTTGCAAAGACAGACCGTTGAATTACCCGAAGTCACTTGCTTGGAGAGGTGATTCTTGCAATATCTCCTCTCTATCTGAAATGTGTGATATTTCTCATGCTGTGCTTGTTGGCTCTTCGGTTGCGCTAGTGGAACGTACCTCAGCTGGCATGAAAAAAGCCCTGAAGTTGTCATTAGAGCCTCAGGTTGATCAAGTGCTCCAGCATTTGAAAGCAGTAAATGACTGGCACAGATCCCAAGCATTTACTGAGGACTGGTATCAGTTTCAGCAGATCTTGTTCGAGATATATGAATTCATGCAAGCTCATTTGGAGGATGCAAGGGAAGCCGTGAAGTCTCTGCCCTTTGATTGGGTTTGGACGGGGAAAACCTTTGCTTCCCCTGGACGCACAGTTTTAAAGCCCATACCAGATTTGGACCTCCAGCCTTACTTGTACTCATTACCAAAGACCATTGCAAAATTCAACAAGCTTTTTAAATTCTGTGGCTCGATTGAAGTTGTTGTTGCCAGTCATGTGTTTGAAGTTGTCGAAACAATCAGGCAACGGAGTGAGCAGGAGATGACAAAAGAAGAAAGCAAACGCAATGTCCTACTCCTAATAAATATTTTACGGTGGCTATACAGCAGCCAAATATCTGTAGATGCTACCATGCATGTCCCCATTCTTTACCACAAAGATCCAAGCAAACTGGTTATGAAACCTATCCACGAATGCACTTACTGTGACATCAAAGTAGAGGATCTGAATGACTTACTAGATGATGTTTCAGAGCCCATCATCCTTGTCCATGATGACATTCCAATGAAAACTGCTGAATGGTTGAGAGTTCCATGTTTGAGCACGAGATTGATAAACCCAGAAAACCTTGGGTTCGAACAGTCAGGCCAAAGGGAGCCTCTAACTGTGAGAATAAAGAACATTCTAGAGGAGTATCCTTCAGTTGCGGATATCTTCAAAGAGCTTTTGCAGAATGCTGATGATGCAAATGCTACTGAGTGTAGTTTTCTGATTGACATGCGAAAGAATCTTGAAATCAGAGAGAATCTGCTTGACCCTGGCATGATTATTTGTCATGGCCCAGCTTTGTGGTCCTTCAATAATTCTGTTTTCTCTGATACAGACTTCCTTAATATTACCAGGCTGGGTGGATCCATGAAAAGATGTGAAGCTGACAAAGTGGGCAAGTTTGGTTTAGGGTTCAACTCTGTTTATCATGTGACTGACATGCCCATTATCATGAGTAGAGAATTCATGATCATGTTTGATCCCAACATCAATCACATTGGCAAACACATCAGAGACAAGTCAAATCCCGGCATTAAAATAAATTGGAGCAAACAGCAGAAACGCCTACGGAAGTTTCCCAATCAGTTCAAACCTTTCATCAATGTGTTTAACTGTCAGCTTCCTCTGTCACTGGAGTCCCCTTACAAGTATGATGGGACCCTCTTCAGACTTCCTTTTAGAACTGAGCAAGAGGCATCTATAAGTGAAATCAGCAGCATTTACTACAATACCACTGATATCTACTCTCTTGTTGATGAATTTAGCATCTGTGGTCACCGGCTCATTCTCTTCACACAACATGTTGGAACAATGGTCTTGAAGTATTTGAAATGTGAGGAACAAAACCCTGCTGCTGCACAGGATGTGGTCACAATAAACAAGAGTGTGTGGTCCTCCAAAACAGCTTATGGTCCCTTAAGTATTCTGAAATCTGCTGCCAAAGTCATGAAAAAAGTCGCAGCCACCAACAGAGTGCCAGCTGAAGTCCCTAAGTCTGGTTGCATCATCAGAATTGTAGTGGAGGAGTTCCACAATGTCTTCAGACGCATTGTTGATCTTCATTCCCCACTATTCAGAGGTTCTGAAGAAGATCCATCATCCTACTTTGAGATGGCTGCTAAAGGCACACAAACTAAAAGACTTACAGATGACATGCCACAGAAGGGAGTGGAAAATACAAACTGGCTTATCTGCTCATGCATGGATGTGACCGAAGCTCTGAAGTTCTCCTTGAGTGATAGTGGAAAACGCCTCGGTCTGGTACCATGTGGAGGTGTAGCTGTGCTGCTCTCTGAAGAAGAGAATAGAAAATGGACTGTAAAGACAAGTGCCACACCAATTGGGGAAGTTTTCTGCTACTTACCCCTTCGAATCAAAACTGGCTTACCTGTGCACATAAATGGTTGCTTTGCTGTCACATCAAATCGCAAAGAGATATGGAAGACAGACACAAAAGGACAATGGAACTCCATTTTTATGAGACATGTGATCGTCCAAGCATACTTGGCTGCACTTAACATGCTGAGGTCAATGGCAGAAAGTGGGGAATTATTGGACTACAGCTATTATGCTGCCTGGCCTGACCCTGGAGTTGTCCATGATGATTTCAGTCTGATTTGTCAAGGGGTTTATCAAGAAATAGCTAAAGGTGTTGATGATGAACGTGCAAAAGTCTTTTCTGATGGAAAGTCTTGGGTGTCAATCAAGAATGTCCGTTTTTTGGATGACTCGTTGCTTTGCAGATCAGACATTGGGCCTGCTGCCTTCAAGATATTCTTGAAATACCTCAGAAAGTGTGGTTCCCAAGATCTTTGTGCTGTTGAGCTTCCAGACTGGGTCAAGGAAGGCTTCGATGAAGCTGGCTGTAAAGGAAAACTGATGGAGAACACCCTTACAGAGACACAGTTTTTCTCTGATGTGTTCTTCCCCCATATCCAAGACATTGATAAGGATCTACGTGACCCTCTGATGTATTATGTACTCAATGAAAAACTTGAGGATTTTGCATCCATACTTAGGGAAACGCCATGTATTCCATGTTCAGGGCCATCACAGAAGCTTGTGTTGCCATCTCGACTCATACATCCTGAGGGCAGGGTAGCCAAACTGTACAACAGTGAAGATGGAAGGTTCCCTGAAGGAAGTTTAAGAGACTATGTCAATCCAGTGTGCTTGGTGAAGTTAGTCCAGCTGGGTATGGTCAAGGATGACCTATCTTGGGAAGACTTGATTGAACGGGCCGAGTCCGTATTGGCTCTAAATGAAAATGACCACACACTTGCATGCCACAGGAGCAGTATAATACTCAGTCTCATTGATGAAAAACTAAAAATGAGAGATCCAGCAGATAATCAGTATCTTACCAAATTACAAAATATTAAATTCCTTCCATTCTTGACAAAACCAGCTGGATTTTCACTTCCATGGCATGGAAACAATTTCCCCCAATCTACCATGTTCTCAGCAAAAGAACTTTTTACAACAGACCATCAGGACACTGTGTGTTTAATGAAGCCCATTCTCAATGAAAATTCCCCTTCTTTTAAAGGATGTGGTCCAGTCTCACTGGCTGTGAAAGACTTTCTTGGTTTGATAAAAAAGCCAACGGTTTCATTAGTCATCAGCCAACTGAAAGAGCTCTCAAAATCCTTTGATGGTGTAACTCTATATCAAGAGAACATAACAAATGCTTGCTACAAATATCTCCATGAAGAACTGCTGCAGTCCAATGCTGCGCAAGAGGAAATCATGGAGGAGCTAAAAACATTCTCTTCAATTCTAGTGGAGAACACATACGTGGAACCATCAAAAGTAGCATTTCACTTAAACTTTGATGCTGCTCCATTCCTTTACCAGCTTCCTAACAAGTACAGAAATAGCTGTCGTGAACTTTTTGAAAATGTGGGAGTTCAACCTAGCTTCACTGTTGAAACATTTGCAGCAGTATTACAGCTGATAAAAACTGAATGTGGAAGAAAACCTCTTACTGAAGAAAACTTTCAGCTGTCTCGTAGAATAATTAGTGAGGGAATATGGAGCTTGATCCGAGACAAAAATCAAGAATTCTGCCAAAGCAACTATGGGGAAATGCTTCTTCCTGACAGCAATTTCACACTACAACCATCAAAATCACTTTGCTATAATGACTGTCCTTGGATTAAAGTCAGGGACACAACTGTTAAATACTGCCATGGTGATATTCCAAGAGAGGTGGCAGTAAAATTGGGAACAATTCCAAAACGTCATAAAGCCTTAGAAAGATATGCTTCTAATGTTTGCTTCACTACCCTTGGAAGTGAGTTTGGGCAAAAGGAGAAGCTCACCAGCAGAATTAAAAGTATCCTCAATGCTTATCCATCAGAAAAGGAGATGTTGAAAGAGCTCCTGCAGAATGCAGATGATGCAAAAGCTACAGAAATATACTTTGTCTTTGATCCGAGGTCCCACCCAACTGAAAGAATCTTTGATGACAAATGGGTTCCCATGCAAGGCCCATCACTCTGTGTATACAACAACCAGCCTTTTACAGAGGATGATATTAGGGGGATCCAGAATCTTGGAAGGGGCACCAAAGAGGCAAACCCTGGAAAAACTGGCCAATATGGCATTGGGTTTAACTCAGTGTATCACATTACTGACTGCCCATCTTTTATCTCAAATAATGACATTCTCTGCATCTTTGATCCACATGCCAGTTATGCACCTGGAGCAACATCTGTTAGTCCAGGAAGAATGTTTAGAGATTTGGATTCAGACTTCAGATCACAGTTTTCTGATGTGCTCAACTTATACCTAGGAAATCACTTCAAGCTGGAACGCAGCACAATGTTCAGATTTCCCATACGAAATGCAGAAATGGCAAAAATCTCAGAGATCAGCTCAGCACCTGCTTCAGACAGAATGGTTCAAAATTTCCTTGATAAAATCCGAATGGATGGTGCAGAACTTCTCATGTTTTTGAATCACATGGAGAAAATTTCTATTTGTGAAATTGAAAATGGAACTGGGGATTTAAAAACTCTATATTCAGTGACAGCAAAAATCACAGATGGTGATAGACTAAAACGGAAGCAGTTTCATGCCTCAGTTCTAGACAGTGTTTGCAAGAAAAAACAGCTGGCTCAAATTCCAGTACAACAGATTTCCTACACCATGGACATAGAAGACACAGATGGTAATTCTACTACCTGGCTGATATGTAACAGATCTGGATTTTCTGACATGGAGAAGGTCTCTAAGAGTGTCATTTCAGCTCACAAAAATGAGGACATAACACTCTTTCCACGTGGTGGTGTTGCTGCATGTACCAGCCACAACTACAAAAAAACACATAGAGCCTTCTGTTTCCTCCCTCTTTCTCTGGAGACTGGCCTGCCTTTCCATGTGAATGGCCATTTTGCTTTAGACTCTGCCAGAAGAAATCTGTGGAGGGATGACAATGGAGTTGGTGTAAGGAGTGACTGGAACATCAATCTAATGAAAAGGCTAATCGCTCCTGCTTGTGTAGAACTGCTAATTCAACTGAAACGTCAGCTTTTTCCAGGACCTGACCCCACCATGACAATATTTCAAGGAACTCCAATCCATGTTGTCAGGGATATTTTGCGAAAATTTTTGTCTATCTTTCCTGTAAACAGACTGGACATTCAACCAGATTGGTATTGTTTGGTAAAGGCAATTTACATTTGCATTCATGAAGATTTGAAAAGACTACTCCCTGTTTTTAGAGCACCCCACATTGATAACAGTGATATACACTCTGCAATATACATCTCCTGGGTGAACACATCCACCTCGAGCAAAGGACAGGCTTTCTTTGACAACTTACTTCAGGATGAGTTGCAGCATCTTAAAAACACAGAGTATAACATTACCACAAGAAAATCTGTGGCAGAAAATGTTTTTAGAATGAAGTCCATGCTCCTAGACGTTGGCTTCAATTTAATCTACAACTGTGATGAGACGGCCAGTCTGTATTTCTGTCTTGAAGATGCTGGGATTCCAGTCAACTATGTGACTCCTGAGGATGTTCGCAACTTTCTTCTGACATTCTCATCTCCAGACACATCATGCCAAGTTGGAAAGCTACCATGTCGACTCCAGCAGTCCAATTTCAAGCTCTTCCATGGTCTGAAACTACTTGTCGACTACTGCTTCAAAGATGTGGAGGAAAATGATATTAATATAGAGGGACTGCCACTTCTGTTGACAATGGACAACATTCTGCAAGTATTTGACTCCAGACATCCAAAGTTCCTGACCACTCATCATGAGCTTGTTCCATCAAGGAAAGAGCTTTTCATGCACACACTATACATAAGGTACAGTAACATCCTTCTAAAAGCAGGTGTGGCAAAGACCTTTGACATAAGCAGTTTTGGAGATCTCCTGGGATCTGTACTTCCCAGAGAGTGCAGAACAAGAAACTCAGTAAAATGGAAGGAGAACTGTCCTACTGAATCTTGGCTTAAG
Source organism: Carassius auratus (assembly GCF_003368295.1). Lineage (NCBI taxonomy): Eukaryota > Metazoa > Chordata > Actinopteri > Cypriniformes > Cyprinidae > Carassius > Carassius auratus. The sequence continues at coordinate 18,142,993 of NC_039257.1, read as the reverse complement.
AGTGCATGGCACTTTATCAGTGAACAACTTGCGACCAAGGATGACCAGAGCGAGATCAAGCCTAAATTTGAGACCATTCTGGATATATTGAAAGATTGGGCACTACTTCCAGGAATCAAATTTATGGTGTCAGGAAACAAATTGGTTGTGCCAGAGCATGACGTTTTGTTACCCCTCAGCTTGATCTTTGCTGCAATCTTTCCAAATGGACAAAATGACAAAGTCTTTCACACCCTCATGAAGGGAGGATGCTTTCAATTGGCTGTGAATAAAACATGTGCCAAAGAGAGTCCCATCTTGCCTCTATTGGCTCAGCACACAGCAAATATAGACAATCCTTCCAGCATACTTCGGGCACTTGAGTACATGATCCAGATATCAGCTTTCAAAACAGCAAGTTTGACAGACAAAGACTTTGAAGCACTGTTGTTGTACTTCAACTGCAATTTGGCTAATCTGAACCAGGATGATGTAAAATGTCTTAAACAGTTGCCATGTTACAAAGCTGTCAGTGGCCGGTACATCAGCATTTCAAACTTTGGAGCATGCTATGTTCTAACAAAAAGTATTCCTTCTGCCGACATTGAAAAGTGGGCACACAATACATCCTCAGCTTTTCTCGTTGACAGTCCACAGCTGAAAGAGCTCTACAGCTTTCTTGGTGTCACACCAATTGATGATCTTGAGGTCTACCTGAATCATTTAATTCCAAAATTTGACATTTTATCACATGATGCCAAAATCCAACATGTCATCTATCTGAAGGAGAGGTTATTGGCAATGGAGGAGCCAAACAGCATCAAGGATCAGCTCTTAGAAAAACTTGAGGGTCTGTCTTTCATTCATGACTCCACCAATAGACTTAAACCTGCCAAAGCCTTCTTTGATCAAACAGTTAAAGTGTTTGAAGTAATGCTTCCACAAAAAGCCTTCATTCCCAATGATTTCTTCAAAAAAATAGAGCAGGTCTCGAAGCCAAAAAGTGGGACATCCTATTTAACCTCATGGATAACATTCCTACGCAATATTGGGTTAAAATTTGCTGTGTCACAACAGCAAGTTCTACAGTTTGCAAAAGAGATCAGCATCAAAGCTCATACAGAGAACTGGTCCAAAGAGAAAGTTCAGACAATTGTTGATGTTCTCCTAAATCACATTTTCAATGAGAGAACAGATCTGTTTGATGGGGCATTCCTCAAAGAACTCTCTATGATATCATTCCTATCCCCAGAACGTGCACCAGCTGAACTTGTTCGCCTCCACTCTCAGTACCAAGAAATGAATGGCACCATCCCTTTAATTCGCTTCAGTGGTTCTCAAGTAAATCCAAAATTCAAACAAACTGATATTATGCAGTTGTTGTGGACATCTTGTCCTATTCTACCGGAGCGAGCCACCCCAACAAGCATAAAAGACCAGGAAGGAGACATACTTGCTAGCCAAGAGCAACTTGATCTTATTTTGAGCCTGTTAAATGTCAATGTGGACCCACCATTGGAAAAGGTGATTAGCAATTGCAAAAACATATGTAGCATTACTAACTTGGATGATGACACAGTGAAAACACGAAACAAGGTCTTGAGGAGCATTTATGAATTTCTGAATGCAGAAAAACATGAATTCCGCTGTCAGTTACGAGGAGTAGCCTTCGTCATGGTTGAAGAAGGTTGGAAACTCCTTAAACCAGAGGAGGTTGTCATTAATTTGGACAATGAATCTGACTTCAAACCCTACTTGTACAAACTTCCCCTTGAGTTGGGTACATTTCACCAACTGTTCAAACTGTTGGGAACTGAGGACATTGTTTCAACAAAACAATATGTTGAAGTTTTGTGTCGAATTTATAGAATTTCAGAAGGCAAACAGCTTGACCCAAATGAAATGAGAACAGTGAAAAGAACAGTCTCTGGGCTATTCAAAAATCTCCAGAATGATCCAGTCCAGGTCCGTAAAGACCTTGAGAATCTCAGAGATTTGACATTTTACCTTCCAAGTCACGATGGACGATTGGCCAAATCAAACACATTGGTCTTTGATGATGCACCACATTACAAGAGCCGTATCCAGGGTAATGTTGGTGTTCAGATGCTAGTTGACATGAGCCAGTGTTACCTAGGTAAAGACCATGCCTTTCATACAAAACTGATCATGTTGCTTCCCCAGAAACTAAGGCCCAGGCTTCTGAGTAATATCTTGGAGGAACAACTAGATGAAGACTCTCCAAAAATGTGCCAATTTGGTGCCCTTTGCTCCCTGCAGGGACGGCTTCAATTGCTCTTGTCATCAGAGCAGTTCATCACTGGATTAATAAGGATCATGAAACACGAGAATGAGAATGCATACATGGTGAATGAAGAGAAAGCAATACGGTTATGCAAAGCACTGTGTGAGGGCTTAAAGGTGTCTTGCTTTGAAAAGCTACAGACAACATTGCGAGTCAAGGGCTGCAGTCCGATTCTCCACAGCCGTAGTGAAACTCTTGCCTTTCTTAAAAGGTATGGAACTGCTGTTATCCATCTCTACATTCAGCACTCTGACAGCAAAGACATTAATTTTCTTCTTGCTTTAGCAATGACTCTTAAGTCAGCAACAGACAACCTGATTTCTGACACTTCCTATCTTATTGCTATGCTGGGTTGCAATGACATCTACAGAATAACTGAGAAGCTAGACAACCTTGGTGTCAAGTATGACACAACTGAGCCCTCAAAGCTAGAGCTTCCACTTCCTGGTACACCCATTCCTGCAGAGATTCATCATTTACTGCTCATGGACCCAATGAATGTCTTTTACCCTGGAGAATATGTTGGTTACTTGGTAGATTCAGAGGGAGGTGATATGTTAGGCACTTACCAGCCAACTTACACATATGCTATCATCGTTCAAGAAGTAGAACGAGAGGAAGATGAAAGTCCAAGTGTTCTCGGCAAGTGCTTTCAAATTGACATTGGGTACAGTGAGTACAAAATTGTGAGTTCTCTTGATCTATATAAATTTTCCAGACAGGACGATAGCAACCATATTCGAGATGGCACACCAACTCCAACAAGCCCCTCAGAGGGTCGGTCTCCTTCTGCCAGAATGGTCCCTCCAGTATTTCCTGGAAAGGAAAATCACAGGGCTCCTCCAACAAATGCATCCCCCAAAAAGATAAAACTCAATGCATTACCAGAAATTCTAAAAGAAGTTACGTCGGTCATAGAACAAGCTTGGAAACTTTCTGAAACCGAACGCAAGAAAATCATACGCCGCTTATACTTAAAATGGCACCCTGACAAAAATGCAGAGAATCTAGATATTGCTACCGAAGTCTTTAAGCACCTACAAAATGAGATCAGCAGGATGGAGAAGCAAACACATGCAGAGCAGACCACTGATAGAGGATCAAGGAGACCTTTCTCGGCATCTTCCGCTCGATTCCAGTCAGAGAAATTCTCATTTCAGCGATTTTACACGTCATGGAACCAAGAAGCAACAAGCCATAAATCGGAAAAGCAGCAGTTCCGAGAACAATTTACTAGCTATGCAGGCTCATCGCATTCAAATCGCTTCTTTGTACCACCATCGTTTAAGTCTGTTGGGAACCCTGTGGAGGCACGGCGGTGGCTAAGGCAAGCAAGGGCCAATTTTTCAGCTGCAAGAAATGACCTTCATAAAAATGCCAACGAATGGGTATGTTTCAAATGCTACCTGGCAACAAAGCTTGCATTAATCGCAGCAGATTATGCAGTGAGGGGAAAATCAGACAAAGATGTGAAGCCCACAGCACTTGCACAAAAGGTAGAGGAGTACAACACCCAGCTAACAGGGTTGGCCAAGGATGTACACATCCTGGAGGGTTATGGTGTGGACAGCCTGAGAACTCGCTACCCTGACCTTTTACCCTTCCCCCAGATTCCTAATGACAGATATACTTCAGAAGTAGCAATGAGAGTAATGGAATGCACAGCTCGGATAATCATCAAACTTGAGACATTTGTCCAGCAAAAAATCTGAATGTAAGCATTAGACAATGCAAAACACTAACAATTGAATTAACAAAGCAGTGGTTGTGCAATACATACCAGTAAATATTTTAAACGACTTGTTAAAGGTAAAATTATGTATCTCACTGGCATTTTATTTTAACCTCTGATGCTGTGATGCTTATTATTGCATACATATCTGCTCCACTTCTTTGAAAAGTTGCCTGTGCTATTTAACATGCAGCAGTGTACATAATGTTAAAAAATGTAGCAATACCTTTTATTATTTTAAATACACTTATTGATTATTGTTGTTCCTTTGTACATAATGAATACCAATGCTAATTTTTTTTTTTTTAAATCTTTTTTAGAAATGCCATAGTCATTAAGTTGACGGTATTGTGAATCAATAGCATGAGTTTTGCTGCACTTCTATGTAAATAGCACTTGAGTGATTGCAGAAATTGTAATAATTAAATGATGTGCAATTCAGCAATGACTGTGGGATGTATATCAGTCATGTGCCAGTAGCTCATTCTGAAATCAAAACGTGTTCATACACCGTTTTATCAGCTGGCAAATCCATAAGGTAATTGACATGGTCCAGTCACTGTATACAGTATGTAACACTGTGCATAACCTACACATTAAACAGTGAAAAAAAAAATATTTGAAAGACTTTGAATTACATCTTGAAGATGTAATATGACAGGAGTTTCAGAAGTGTTTACCAGTGTAATTACTGTACCGGTCTCGTTGCAAGATTACAGTATGCAAGAATGAAATTTATTCCATATTTTACAGTCAGCTTTAATGCAACTGAACTTTACATGTATACATTGTTGGCTCGAGGCTTAACAGAGCACTTCTTATTTCCCATATAAGGATACTGGTGGGTGTAGTTTTACCACATTATACTATTTAAAAATGTTAAATTAAAAAATATAACAAGTGACATTTTCTCTTGAAATTTCACCTGTTAGTTAATTACTGTGTACACATCATACAACATGCGTAGTTCCTCAGAAACTCATTGATTAAGTATGTATTTTCTATTATTCACTACAGGAACCTCTTGTCCACTACTGCTGAGATTTTTTAGCATGAAGTTCTCTGAAATATGTGTAACAGGAACATAGATACTCATATGGTGCTCAATGTTAATGTTCTTTCATCTGTTTCCTTTGTTTAACTGCGAGAGACTGAAATTAAACACTGGCTACTGTACTGTTTGGATAAATATATTTTGTCATTTGTTTCAATCTCATAATGTCATATTACAGCTCTGTAAATTTGAGACCCACTGACTGACTTCTTAATTTGAATTCTTAAATATATCCTTTGAATCCAGTGTTCAGTCATATAATATCAGGTAATAATGGTACAAAAGATACCGTTTATTACACCCAAAAGTTTAATGATTTTTTTTTTTTTAGTTTGAATGAAATTATCATGTCAACTCATGCCGAAACATTGAATGTGGAAAAACCAATTTACACTTGTTCATACATGCTTTATAATATCATTCAAAGGTCGGTATTGTAATTATTTCTTTACATTTGTAAACCTCAAAATATGAGATTTCCCATTGAAGAAATATACATCAACCAAAATATAATATACAACTGATTTATAAATGTGAAGATCCCCAACCAATGTATAAACAAACATAATCACTCAGCATTTTCAAGCAGAACATATGCAAAACAGTTCTGAGAAAAACACACACACACACAAATCCCAAAGTTTCAAGCTTCCCATAGGTAAATTATCATTTTGATACTTATTCTCATTAAATTAATGGAGATGCTTAATTTGATATCAAACCATTGTGTATAAAGTGCACACATGAAAGACATTTGGATTTGATTATATTACAATGCTCAACAGAAGAATTCAAAGCTACAGCTTCAGGATTGCGGGTAGTGCAGTTCTTCAGACAGAAATTCATTATTATACATGACATAAAAAAAAAAATGAAATTAAACTAATTTCAGAAGTATAATAACCCTCGTAGACACATGTAAGTGTTTTATTTGTAATAATTTCTCTATTAATGAGTACATCTTTAAACAATAATCTGATATGCAACACACAGAATTTGGTTATTTATTGCACCTCAAAATTATATTGCATAGGATGTCAGCTGTTTACCAGCCCCTTTATTGCCCAGCCTAATTTTGAACAATGTTTATACAAACAAAAAAAAAATAGATGAAAATATGCAATAATTTTGTTCCATATATAGTATGAAGTACAGTCTACAAACCTGATCACATTAGAAAATGTTTTTTACAAGATGATTTTGTATGAATTCATACAATGTGATTCATAAATAGACATATTTTTAAATAATAATAATCATAAGGGTCCTCCCTTAAACCTAATTGTCAGTGTGGAGTAGGCAGATTGTATGGAAACGTAAGAATTAGATTCAAATTTATTAGGTTTGAATTTATAACCACCAATTCACCACAAATTGCCATGGAAGTGTGTTGTGTATACTGTATATTTCATCTTCCCTATCTTGATAAAACCCCAGCCACACATATGAATGTACCCTCTGATCTTTAAGTAACATGTTAATACATATCGTGATGTAAAAAAAAAAAAAAAAGAAAATTGCCAAATTCAATGTAACAAACATGATTTGTTTCTAGTGTGGGGGCGTTAAGGACAGAAGGTCATTCAGCAGTCCTGGCTCTCGCTGCAGGTCGAAGTGACGGCAGCTTTGGAGATGAAGAGCTTACCGCTGGGACAAACACACACTTCATAATATGTGTTGTAAATTCCATGAAATTCATCTGACGCTTCTCCCACAGGTAATGTCGGCAGACGAACACTTTCAGCATCTAAAATCAACTGTAACATACAGTGAAACCTTAATAATAATGTATTTCATGAAAGATTAGGCCACACTTTATTTTAAGGTGTCCTTGTTACACACGTTACATGAATTACTATTAAAATTACAATAAATTAAGCATAATTACATGCAAGTAACCCTGAGGCAAACCCTAACCATATAGTAAGAACATGTAGTTAATAAATACTACCTAGTACTTAAATGTATAATTACACTGTAACAAAGACACCTTAAAATAAAGTGTAACCAAAGCTTAAATAAAGGGATCAAGCGTAAATTCATAATTCCAAAAATATAAGTTATGCCAGCTCATGTATTGGTGATTTTAGCTCCATACCTAATCAAATGCTAATAAAAAAAATCTTCAAAATGTAAAGCTTTCAGGATTGCTTACCAGTCCTGCAGTTGAGTGTAGCTGAATATCAAAGTGTGCGGTCACATCAACATTTCCAGCCAAGGCTTTGACGTGAACGCCTTTTGGGGCATCCATGCTGAGAGATCGTGTTGGAGACTCTAGTCTTAAAAGATAGGACATTGCAGTTCATCGTTTGGACACAAGATGACCACAAGATATTCTCAAATTCAACTGTTTGATTCATAGAAACAGAGGGATCTGCATGACTGTGGGCAATACATTTACTTGTAAAAGACACTTTTAAAGGAGACAAAAATTAAGCCTTTGTTGAGAACCAGATGCCTTGGTAACTCGGGTCATCCCACATCACAAAACCTCTATTAAAGTTATTTTAGGTAATATAATCAGTACAGCCATTACTTTTAACATGGGCTGACCTTACAAGAATGTTTTTGAGAAAAAAAAAAAAAACAAATCAGATAAAATGCAGAGTTAAAAATGAAGCTACAATACAAACAAACTGGCAAAATTGCTGTATGGGAAATTACATTTTTAATAGTACAAGTACTTACTTTAGCTCTTTGTTAAGTACTGCTTTGACCATTGGAGTCCTGACAGAATGCTCAAAGATAGCACCTTCTGGACCTGTCCAAACACCAGAAAACTTACAACTATACAAAGGAAGCGGACAAATCATTCCATATATCTATTTAATCACATCATTGCATTTATTCACTAAAATACAGATTATCCCATTTATTATATTATTATATTGTATAACATATTATATTACACTGTATTAATCTTTGTTTGTATTAAAGAATACAGTGCAATTGTGTTTCATTGCCACAAATACTACATTCATGATAAATCAATGTACATAGGTATATATCATAATATATTAAATAAGATATTTGAGAGTTGGCATGGAAATGTGCTAATGCTAATAATATGAAATAACCAGAATGTCTTGAAACAGGCCTCATTCTTTAAATAAAATATTATTTGTTCTTTTTGGGGTGAAATATGATTTTAAAAAAAAACACTCATGGAAGGTAACATGAGATTCACCAATCAAAATAGCTCTAGGCTAGTTTAGATAAAGTATTAATATTTAACCCACTGTGCATCATGGGATAACAGACGTGTTGCTTTGGCTGGATCTGTTGTTTACAAAATCTCAGGATTTAACCAGCTAATTAATATGGCTGTTTCATATGTTAGAACATACTTACTATTCTCTTTATATTTTTCTTCATTCTATTTCAATTAATATTTGAAGTAACACATTAAAGTGCAACATTGTAAACAAAGTACTTCCTAACACTAAAACAGCACTAATAATACAACAGAGCATTTACGTTTCCTTCACATTTTTATTTATTTTATTTATTTATTTTTTTTAATTCAGGTCTATTTCTAGGCTCACCTGTTACACGGAGCTTTCCTTTTCCCACAACGGCTCCATTTACATCCGCATAAAATACATTTTCATCATGGTTGGAACTGATATTAAAGTATTGGCCAAAACCCTCGGCCTGATTGGGACCTATTGAGAATACAAAGAAATGATACATATATATTCAAACAGAATATTGATTAAACAGACTATATTCATTCTCATTAAATATCCATATTCATTTTCATATCCAGTTGTTCAGTTTTATGTTGCTGGGCTCTTAGCTCATGCATTAGCAAACAAGTCGTGACACAACAGAAACAAGATGCAACACAACAAAATTAGCACAACACAACAGAATCAAGCCACAACACAAAAGAAGCAAGTCACAACACAACAGAAACAAGACGTACAACAAAAGAAACAAAATGCAACACAACATACTGCAATTAGCACAACACAACAGAAACAAGTCACAATACATCAGAAACAAGATGCAACACAACGTTATCAGCACAACACAACAGAAACAAGTCACAACACAATGGAAACAAGATGCAACACGTTATCAGCACAACACAACAGAAACAAGATGAAACACAACAGAAACAAGTCACAACACAATGGAAACCAGATGCAACACAACGTTATCAGCACAACACAACAGAATCAAGCCACAACACAAAAGAAGCAAGTCACAACACAACAGAAACAAGACGTACAACAAAAGAAACAAAATGCAACACAACATACTGCAATTAGCACAACACAACAGAAACAAGTCACAATACATCAGAAACAAGATGCAACACAATGTTATCAGCACAACACAACAGGAACAAGATGCAATGCAACAAAATTAGCACAGCACAAAGGAAACAAGTCGCAACACAACAGAAACAAGCCACAACACAACAGAAGCAAGTCGCAACACAACAGAAACAAGCCATAACACAACAGATGCAAGGCGCAACACAACGTTATCAGCACAACACAACAGAAACAAGCCACAACACAACAGAAGCAAGTCGCAACACAACAGAAACAAGCCATAACACAACAGATGCAAGGCGCAACACAACGTTATCAGCACAACACAACAGAAACAAGTCGCAACATAACATAATTAGCACAACACAACCGAAACAAGTCGCAACACAATATAATTAGCACAAAACAACATAAACAAGTCGCAACACAACAGAAACAAGATGCAACACAACGTTTCAGCACAACACAACAAAAACAAGATGAAACACAACAGAAACAAGTCGCAACACAACAGAAACAAGATGCAACACAACGTTATCAGCACAACACAACAGAAACAAGATGAAACACAACAGAAACAAGTCACAACACAACAGAAACAAGTCGCAACACAATGGAAACCAGATGCAACACAACGTTATCAGCAAAACACAACAGAAACAAGTCGCAACACAACATAATTAGCAAAACACAACAGAAAGAAGTTGCAACACAACAGAAACAAGGCGCAACACTAAGTAAACAGGCTGCAATGCAACGAAAACAAGCCACATTATCAAAATTAGCACAACACAAAGGAAACAAGCTGCAACAATGAAATTAGCACAGTAAAATTAGCACAAAACAACAAAATGTGTCCAATGCATTGTGTTGTGGAGATTTTGTATACTACTGGGCCACTGTATAGAACTATTTATTGAACATTTAGACAAAAAAAATAAAATAGATAATAATAATTATAAAATAAGAGTTGGAATAGGTTGATATGATGATTGTCAGGCGTTAAGGTGGTATTCCAAAAGTGAAAGACACATGATGCCAAATGGCAATAAACACTAAGAAAATGAAAGAGTACTTCCACAACACAATGAACGTAACACGAGACAAAGAAACAGAAGAGAACTCTAGAACTTTAATCAAAAGCTTCTGTAACAAAAGAAAACATGAACTTAACTACTTATTGTTATGATCAAAGCTCTGTAGTTTTTGGACCAAAACTAATAATGCAATACAATACACTGATGAGTGAAAGGTGTAAAAATCATGTAATCAGCCAATAAATGTTTTGTGTATCTCATACCTACAGACACACTTCCTGTTACATCACCATTGGCATTACGAGCATTAAGCGTAACGTTTTCAGAGGAGTGCACCAGAAGAGCTGAATCCTGTAATGAAGATGAGAATGGACAAAATGGGCAACTAAATCAATCTATTTATCCATGTTTAAGTGTATACTTTAAATACCTCTTACCTCTCTGGAGTCAATTTCCTGGGCATAGACAGGGAACAAGAAGTCAGATTCTCCCTCTAGTCTTAGTCCATCTTCATTTACCTGCAGGTATCCCATGCCTTCCTGCAACAGCCAACAACACAGAGTGCTCTCTCAGCATCAGTGTGACTTCATGTGACAGCATGCAGTGGCCAGCTGAGATAAACTGGCTCAACCAAGGGCAAAATCTAAATATGGCTTATTTTTTTATTAGAAATGAATTAAATATGTGATCTGAAGTCCTTTAAGGGAAGTTCTCTCACCGTATTGAACCACATGACTCGCAGGATCCAGATTGTGAGGGCAAAGTTCACCACCAGAATGATGAGGAGAAGCAGAACAAACAGATAGAGGCAGCGTTTCCTCCAGCCATAGATGCCGATCATGTAGATGTAGTCAGTGACTGGAGCCAGAGCCCCGGACTCATCTGTGGTGGTGAGGTACTGCTCACGAACCATCTGGGAATGAAGATTCATGGTCAGCTACACATTATAACTACAATTCAGGAAAGTTACACAAGATATTTTACAGCCTGAACGAACGTTGCCTTGCCATTAGTCAAATTATCTGATACATTAGACACTTACTGACCTTGACACACGTTGATTTTTGTTTTGTATATTTAGGGCCCGAGCACCGAGGTGCGAGGACCCTCTTGTATCTGCTTTGTTTTTTATTAGGGCCCGAGCACCGAGGTGCGAGGACCCTCTTGTATCTGCTTTGTTTTTTATTATTAGGGCCCGAGCACCGATGGTGTGAGGACCCTCTTGGAATTGCTCCGTTTATTATTATTATTAGGGCCCGAGCACCGATGGTGTGAGGACCCTATTGGAATTGCTCCGTTTATTATTATTATTATTCCGCTTCTCCAAAATGAATCGCATTTTTGAGTGCCTAAACATGCTCAAAAAGTCACCAAATTTTGCAGACGCCTCCGAACTGGCGAAAATTTACGTCTGATATGGGTTTCAGAAGTGGGCGTGGTAAAATGGCTCGACAGCGCCACCTATGCACATTCAGCGGTGTGCGCCTCGAGCTACCTTTCACGTACATGTACGAAAATCGGTACACACATGTAACACATCAATACCTACAAAAAAGACTCTTGGAGCAAAATTCTAAACCCAACAGGAAGTCGGTTATTTTTAATATTATGAGCAAATTTTGTGTCATTTTTGCCATTTCCATGCGCTGTATTTTAACGAACTCCTCCTAGAGATTTCTTCAAATCAACACCAAATTTGGTATGCCTAATCTAAAGGCCTTTGCGATGTTAAATTGCGAAGATTTTGAGTTTTCGTTGAAGGGCGTGTCTGTGGCGGCCTGGCGAACTTCGATGACTCGCCATGAAAAATGAAGTTGCTATAACTCAGACATACAATGTCCAATCTGCCCCAAACTTCACATGGTTGATAAGACTCTGGAACAGAATAGATTGACATGCCCATATGCAGTTATAGTCATAGCGCCACCTATTGGCAACAGGAAGTGTCATATTTTATGCTGCGAAGAACTACTCCTAGAAATTTTATGACATCAATGTCTTTTTTGTGGTCAGTCTAATCTAAAGGCCTGTGCGATGTTAAGTTGTGAAGATCTTGAGTTTTCGTTAAAAGGCGTGTCCATGGCGCCGTCACGAAGTTCGATGTCTCGCCATGGGAATAAAAGATGTTATAACTCAGGCATAAAATGTCCGATCTTCCCCAAACTGCACATGTGTGATTAGAGTCCTGGCCTGAACGCATCTGAAGGCCAAAATTCCATGAGGTGTGGCAAAATGGCTCGATAGCGCCACCTATACACTTTCAACAGAGTGCGCCTCGAGCTATGTTTCACGTACATGTACAAAAATCGGTATACACATGTAACACAGCAATACCTACAAAAAAGTCTCTTGGCACGAAATCCGAATCCCAACAGGAAGTCGGTTATTTAGAATTTTCTCTGCAAAATTGGCGTTGTTTTTGCCATTTTCAGGGGTTGTACTTTAACGAACTCCTCCTAAAGATTTATTCAGATCAACAACAAACTTGGTCAGTGTAATCTTAAGCCCTTTGCGATGTTAAATTGCGAAGATCTTTAGATTTCGTTAAAGGGCGTGTCCATGGCGGCCTGACAAATTTCGATGTTTCGCCATGAAAAAGGAAGTTGCTGTAACTCAGACATACAATGTCCAATCTGCCCCAAACTTCACGTTAGATAAAACTTCCGCCCTTAACAGATCTACATGCCCACATTCAGTTATAGTCATAGCGCCACCTATTGGCAACAGGAAGTGACATGTTTTACGCTGCGACAAACTACTCCTATAATTTTTTTGAGATTAACATATATTTTGTGGTCAGTCTAATCTAAAGGCCTGTGCAATGTTAACTTTTGGAGATCTTGAGTTTTTGTTAAAGGGCGTTTCCATGGCGCCATGACAAAATTTGATGTCTTTCCACAGCAAGAGAAGTTGTTGTAACTCAAGCATAAAATGTTCAATCTTCCCCAAACTTCAAATGTTTGATAAGAGTCCTGGCCTGAACACATCTGAAGGCCAATATTCCATTATAATGATAGCGCCACCCGCTGGCCATACAAAGATTGGCACATATATGGGATATACTTTGATATATTCCACTTATATTTAGGACATTAAATGCATATTTCTCAACGTTCACCTTTTTACTAAAGCAACACGATGGCGGTGAGCCCGGGTGCGAGGGCCCGTTCATCGCTGCTTGCAGCTTTAATTATTATTATTATTATTATTATTATTATTATTATTATTCTTCTTCTCCAAAATGAATCGCATTTTTGAGGGCCTAAACATGCTCGAAAAGTCATGAAACTTTGCACACACCTCAGAACTGGCGAAAATTTACGTCTGATATGGGTTTCAGAAGTGGGTGTGGCAAAATGGCTCAACAGCGCCACCTATACACGTTCAACAGTGTGCGCCTCGAGCTACGTTTCATGTACATGTATGAAAATCGGTATACACATGTAACTCTCCAATACCTACAAAAAAGTCTCTTGGAGCAAAATCCGAAACCCAACAGGAAGTCCGTTATTACTAATATTATGAGCAAATTTTGTGTCATTTTTGTCATTTCCATGCGTTGTATTTTAACGAACTCCTCCCAGAGATTCATTCAGATCAACACCAAATTTGGTATGCCTAATCTGAAGGCCTTTGCGATGTTAAATTGCGAAGCTTTTGAGTTTTCGTTAATGGGCGTGTCCGTGGTGGCCTGGCGAATTTCGATGATTCGCCATCAAACAGGAAGTTGCTATAACTCAGACATACAATGACCAATCTGCCCCAAACTTCACATGTTTGATGAGACTCCTGACCTGAACAGATTGACATGCCCATATTCAGTTATAGTCATAGCGCCACCTATTGGCAACAGGAAGTGACATATTTTACACTGCGATTAACTACTCCTAGAAATTTTATGACATCAATGTATTTTTTGTGGTCAGTCTAATCTAAAGGCCTGTGCGATGTTAAGTTGTGAAGATCTTGAGTTTTCGTTAAAAGGCGTGTCCATGGCGCCATCACGAAGTTCAATGTCTCGCCATGGGAATAAAAGATGTTATAACTCAGGCATAAAATGTCCGATCTTCCCCAAACTGCACATGTGTGATAAGAGTCCTGGCCTGAACACATATGAAGGCCAAAATTCCATCAGGTGTGGCAAAATGGCTCGATAGCGCCACCTATACACTTTCAACAGAGTGCGCCTCGAGCTATGTTTCACGTACATGTACAAAAATCGGTATACACATGTAACACACCAATACCTACAAAAAAGTCTCTTGGTACGAAATCCGAATCCCAACAGGAAGTCGGTTATTTCTAATATTATGAGCAAATTTAGTGTCATTTTTGTCATTTCCATGCGTTGTATTTTAACGAACTCCTCCTAGAGATTAATTCAGATCAACACCAAATTTGGTATGCCTAATCTAAAGGCCTTTGCGATGTTAAATTGCGAAGCTTTTGAGTTTTCGTTGAATGGCCTGTGTGTGGCGGCCTGGCGAATTTCGATGATTCGCCATGAAACAGGAAGTTGCTATAACTCAGACATACAATGACCAATCTGCCCCAAACTTCACAAGTTTGATGAGACTCCTGTCCTGAACAGTTTGACACGACCATATTCAGTTATAGTCATAGCGCCACCTATTGGCAACAGGAAGTGACATATTTCACTCTGCGACAAACTACTCCTAGAAATTTTTGACATCAATGTCTTTTTTGTCGTCAGTCTAATCTAAAGGCCTGTACGATGTTAAATTGAGAAGATCTTGAGTTTTCGTTAAAGGGCGTGTCCATGGCGCCATGTCAAAGTTCGATGTCTCGCCATGGGAGTAGAAGTTGTTGTAACTCAGTCATAAAATATCAGATCTTGCCCAAACTTCAAATGTTTGATAAGAGTACAGACCTGAACACATCTGGAGGCTAATTTTCCATTGGGTGTGGCAAAATGGCTCGATAGCGCCACCTATACATTTTCAATGGAGTGCGCCTCGAGCTACATGACATATACATGTACGAAAATCGGTAAACATATGTAACACACCAATAGCTACAAAAAAGTATTTTGGTACGAAATCCGAATCCCAACAGGAAGTCGGTTATTTTTAATTTTCCCTGCAAAATTGGTGTTGTTTTTGTCATTTTCAGGGGTTGTATTTTAACGAACTCCTCCTAGAGATTTATTCAGATCAACACCAAACTTGGTCAGTGTAATCTAAAGCCCTTTGCCATGTTAAATTGCGAAGGAATTGAGGTTTCGTTAAAGGGCGTGTCCATGGCGGCCTGACAAATTTTGATGATTCGCCATGAAAAATGATGGTGCTATAACTCACACATACAATGTCCAATCCGCCCCAAACTTCACATTTTTGATAAGACTCTTCACCTGAACAGATCTACATGCCAATATTCAGTTATAGTCATAGCGCCACCTATTGGCAACTGGAAGTGACATATTTTACACTGTGACAAACTACTCCTAGAAATTTTATGACATCAATGTCTTTTTTGTGGTCAGTCTAATCTAAAGACCTGTGTGATGTTTAGTTGTGAAGATCTTGAGTTTTTGTTAAAAGGCATGTCCATGTCGCCATGACGAAGTTCGATGTCTCGCCATGGGAATAAAAGATGTTATAACTCAGGCATAAAATGTCCGATCTTGCCCAAACTTCACATGTGTGATAAGGGTCCTGGCTTGAACACATCTGAAGGCCAATATTCCATTATAACGATAGCGCCACCTGCTGGCAACAGGAAGATTGGCACACATATGGAATAAACTTTGATATATTGCACTTATATTTATGAGTTTAAATGCATCTTTCTCAACGTTCACCTTTTTACTAAAGCCACACGATGGCGGTGAGCCCGGGTGCGAGGGCCCGTTCATCGCTGCTTGCAGCTTTAATTATTATTCTTCTTCTTCTTCTTCTCCCGAATGAATCGCATTTTTGAGGGCTTTAACATGCTCAAAAAGTCATGAAACTTTGCACACTCGTCAAACCTGGTGAAAATTTTCGTCTGATATAGGATTCAGAAGAGGGTGTGGCAAAATGGCTCGACAGCGCCACCTATACCAAGAAAATCAACAGCCTTCCAGCTATGTTTCACGTACATGCACGAAAATTGGCACACATATGTAACACACCAATACCTACAAAAAAGACTCTTGGAGCGAAATTCTAAACCCAACAGGAAGTCGGTTATTTTTAATATTATGAGCATATTTTGTGTAATTTTGGTCATTTCCATGTGTTGTATTTTAACGAACTCCTCCTAGAGAGTTCTTCAAATCAACACCAAATTTGGTATGCCTAATCTAAAGGCCTTTGCGATGTTAAATTGCGAAGATCCTGACTTTTCGTTGAAGGGCGTGTCCGTGGCGGCCTGGCGAATTTCGATGATTCGCCATAAAAAATGAAGTTGCTATGACTCACACATACAATGACCAATCTGCCCCAAACTTCACATGTTTGATGAGACCCCGAACCTGAACAGATTGACATGCCCATATTCAGTTATAGTCATAGCGCCACCTATTGGCAACAGGAAGTGACATATTTTATGCTGCGACGAACTACTCCTAGAAATTTTATGACATCAATGTCTTTTTTGTGGTCAGTCTAATCTAAAGGCCTGTGCGATGTTCAGTTGTGAAGATCTTGAGTTTTCGTTAAAAGGCTTGTTCATGGCGCCGCGACGAAGTTCGATGTCTCGCCATGTGAATAAAAGATGTTATAACTCAGGCATAAGATGTCCGATCTTCCCCAAACTTCACATGTGTGATAAGAGTCCTGGCCTGAACAGATCTTCAGGCCAATATTCCACCGGGTGTGGCAGAATGGCTCTATAGCGCCACCTATACACTTTCAACGGAGTGCGCCTCGAGCTATGTTTCACGTACATGTACAAAAATTGGTACACACATGTAACACTCCAATACCTACAACAAAGTCTCTTGGTACGAAATCCGGATCCCAACAGGAAGTCGGTTATTTTGAATTTTCCCTTCAAAATTGCTGTTGTTTTTGCCATTTTCAGGGGTTGTACTTTAACGAACTCCTCCTAGAGATTTATTCAGATCAACATCAAACTTGGTCAGTGTAATCTAAAGCCCTTTGCGATAATAAATTGCGAAGGACTTGAGGTTTCGTTAAAGGGCGGGTCCATGGCGGCCTGAAAAATTTCGATGTTTCGCCATGAAAAAGGAAGTTGCTGTAACTCAGACATACAATGTCCAATCTGCCCCAAACTTCACATGTTGGATAAGACTCTTGACCTGAACAGATCTACATGCCAATATTCAGTTATAGTCATAGCGCCACCTATTGGCAACAGGAAGTTACATATTTTACACTGCGACAAACTACTCCTAGAAATTTTATGAAATCAATGTCTTTTTTGTGGTCAGTCTAATCTAAAGACTTGTGTGATGTTTAGTTGTGAATATCTTGAGTTTTTGTTAAAAGGTGTGTCCATGGCGCCGTGATGAAGTTCAATGTCTCGCCATGGGAATAAAAGATGTTATAACTCAGGCATAAAATGTCCGATCTTGCCCAAACTTCACTTGTGTGATAAGGGTCCTGGCCTGAACAGATCTGAAGGCCAATATTCCATCGAGTGTGGCAAAATGGCTCAATAGCGCCACCTATACACTTTCAACGGAGTGCGTATACACTTTAAACGGAGTGCGCCTTGAGCTATGTTTCACGTACATGTACAAGAATCGGTACACACATGTAACACACCAATATCTACGAAAAAGTCTCTTGGTACGAAGTCCGAATCCCAACAGGAAGTCAGTTATTTGGAATTTTCTCTGCAAAATTAGTGTTGTTTTGGCCATTTTCAGGGGTTGTACTTTAACGAACTCCTCCTAGATATTTATTCAGATCAACACCAAACTTGGTCAGTGTAATCTAAAGCCTTTTGCGATCTTAAATTGCGAAGATCTTGAGGTTTCGTTAAAGGGCGTGTCCATGGCGGCCTGACAAATTTCATTGTTTCGCCATGAAATAGGATGTTGTTGTAACGCAGGCATAAAGTGTCCAATCCTCCCCAAACCTCACATGTTCGATAAAAGTCCTGCCCTGAACACATCTGAAGGCCAATATTCCATTATAATGATAGCGCCACCTGCTGGCAACAGGAAGATTGGCACATATATGGAATAAACATTGATATATTCTACTTATATTTATGAGTTTAAACGCATATTTCTCACCGTTCACCTATTAACTAAAGCCACTCGCTGCCGGTGAGCCCGGGTGCGAGGGCCCGTTCATCGCTGCTTGCAGCTTTAATTATTATTATTATTCTTCTTCTTCTTCTCCCGAATGAATCGCATTTTTGAGGGCTTTAACATGCTCAAAAAGTCATGAAACTTTGCACACGCGTCAAACCTGGTGAAAATTTTCGTCTGATATAGGATTCAGAAGAGGGTGTGGCAAAATGGCTCGACAGCGCCACCTATACCAAGAAAATCAACAGCCTTCCAGCTATGTTTCACGTACATGCACGAAAATTGGCACACATATGTAACACACCAATACCTACAAAAAAGACTCTTGGAGCGAAATTCTAAACCCAACAGGAAGTCGGTTATTTTTAATATTATGAGCATATTTTGTGTAATTTTGGTCATTTCCATGTGTTGTATTTTAACAAACTCCTCCTAGAGAGTTCTTCAAATCAACACCAAATTTGGTATGCCTAATCTAAAGGCCTTTGCGATGTTAAATTGCGAAGATCTTGAGTTTTCGTTGAAGGGCGTGTCCGTGGCGGCCTGGCGAATTTCGATGATTCGCCATGAAAAATGAAGTTGCTATAACTCACACATACAATGTCCAATCTGCCCCAAACTTCACATGTTTGATGAGACTCCGAACCTGAACAGATTGACATGCCCATATTCAGTTATAGTCATAGCGCCACCTATTGGCAACAGGAAGTGACATATTTTACGCTGCGACGAACTACTCCTAGAAATTTTATGACATCAATGTCTTTTTTGTGGTCAGTCTAATCTAAAGGCCTGTGCGATGTTCAGTTGTGAAGATCTTGAGTTTTCGTTAAAAGGCTTGTTCATGGCGCCGCGACGAAGTTCGATGTCTCGCCATGGGAATAAAAGATGTTATAACTCAGGCATAAAATGTCCGATCTTCCCCAAACTTCACATGTGTGATAAGAGTCCTGGCCTGAACAGATCTGCAGGCCAATATTCCACCGGGTGTGGCAGAATGGCTCTATAGCGCCACCTATACACTTTCAACGGAGTGCGCCTCGAGCTATGTTTCACGTACATGTACAAAAATTGGTACACACATGTAACACTCCAATACCTACAAAAAAGTATCTTGGTACGAAATCCGGATCCCAACAGGAAGTCGGTTATTTTGAATTTTCCCTTCAAAATTGGTGTTGTTTTTGCCATTTTCAGGGGTTGTACTTTAACGAACTCCTCCTAGAGATTTATTCAGATCAACACCAAACCTGGTCAGTGTAATCTTAAGCCCTTTGCGATGTTAAATTGTGAAGATCTTTAGATTTCGTTAAAGGGCGTGTCCATGGCGGCCTGACAAATTTCGATGTTTTGCCATGAAAAAGGAAGTTGCTGTAACTCAGACATACAATGTCCAATCTGCCCCAAACTTCACATGTTGGATGAGACTCTTGACCTGAACAGATCTACATGCCCATATTCAGTTATAGTCATAGCGCCACCTATTGGCAACAGGAAGTGTCATATTTTACACTGTGACAGACTATTTCTAGAAATTGTATGACATCAATGTCTTTTTTGTGGTCAGTCTAATCTAAAGACCTGTGTGATGTTTAGTTGTGAAGATCTTGAGTTTTTGTTAAAAGGCGTTTCCATGGTGCCGTGACGAAGTTCGATGTCTCGTCATGGGAATAAAAGATGTTATAACTCAGGCATAAAGTGTCCGATCTTGCCCAAACTTCACGTGTGTGATAAGGGTCCTGGCCTGAACAGATCTGAAGGCCAATATTCCATTGGGTGTGGCAAAATGGCTCGATAGCGCCACCTATAAACTTTCAACGGAGTGCATATGCAAATTCAATGGAATGTGCCTCGAGCTATTTTTCACGTACATGTACAAAAGTCGGTACACACATGTAACACACCAATACCTACAAAAAAGTCTCTTGGTACGAAATTCGAATCCCATCAGGAAGTCGGTTATTTAGAATTTTCTCTGCAAAATTGGTGTTGTTTTTGCCATTTTCAGGGGTTGTACTTTAACAAACTACTCCTAGAGATATATTCAGATCAACACCAAACTTGGTCAGTTAAATCTAAAGGAATTTGCGATGTTAGATTGCAAAGATTTTGAGGTTTCGTTAAAGGGCGTGTCCATGGCGGCCTGACAAATTTCGATGTTTCGCCATGAAAAAGGAAGTTGCTGTTACTCAGATTTACAATGTCCAATCTGCCCCAAACTTCACATGTTAGATAAGACTTCTACCCTTAACAGATCTACATGCCCATATTCAGTTATAGTCATAGCGCCACCTGCTGGCAACAGGAAGTGACATGTTGTATGCTGTGACAAACTACTCCTAGAATTTTTTTGAGATTAATGTATTTTTTTGTAGTCAGTCTAATCTAAAGGCCTGTGCAATGTTAACTTGTGGAGATCTTGAGTTTTTGTTAAAGGGCGTGTCCATGGCGTCATGACAAATTTTGATGTCTCGCCACAGCAAGAGAAGTTGTTGTAACTCAGGCATAATTTGTTCGATCTTCCCCAAACTTCACATGTTCAATAAGAGTCCTGCCCTGAACACATCTGAAGGCCAATAGTCCATTATAAAGAGAGCACCACCTACTGGCAACACAAAGATTGGCACAAATATGGAGTAAACTTTGATATATTCCACTTATATTTATGAGTTTAAATGCATATTTCTCACCGTTCACCTATTTACTAAAGCCACTCGCTGCCGGTGAGCCCGGGTGCGAGGGCCCGTTCATCGCTGCTTGCAGCTTTAATGTTGATTGAGTTTTGTTCAATAAGCAGAGAAACAGTTGTGTGTTTTCTAAGAAATACAATTAAAATTCATTTGAAATGTGAAATTTTAAAGTATGATTATAATAGAAGCGATACGTTCGATTCATCACATTAATGTTCCTGTGGCTCAGTGGTAGATGCATTGCGTTTGCAGCGCAAAAAGTTGTGGGTTCCATTCCCAGGGAACACACATACTGGTTAAAAAAAAAGCCTGAATGCACTGTAGGTCGCTTTGGATAAACGCGTCCACTAAATGCATAAATGTAAATTTATGAATTGCATTTGATCCATGGCCTATATATATTATCAACAACAAATATTAGTAACACTTTATTTTTTAGAACCAATTCTCACTATCAACTAGCTGTTTATTAGCATGCATATTATTTAAATATCAGATGTTTATTAGTACTTATAAAGCAATTATTCTGCCTTATTCTGCATGACCATATTTTAGATCCCTTCATTCGACCCCATACCAAAATTCAACAACTACCGTACTAACTATTACTGTTTGTGGATGGTAAAGTTTATGCTCACCAAGTCTGCATTTATTTAAAACAGTAATACTGTAAAATATTGGTACGATTTAAAACTAAATATAGTATAATTCATTCCTGTGATGCAAAACTGAAGAACTTTCAGCATCCAGTCTTTAGAGTCACATGACCCTTCAGAAATCAATCTGATATGCTAATTTGCTGCTCAAAAAAACAAAAACGGTTAAAACAGTTGAGCTTATTAAAATGTTTGTGGATTGTTCAGGGGTTTTTGTTGAACAGCAAGTTCAGACGAAAAGCATTTATTTTTAAATAGAAATAATCTGTAACAATATAATTGTGTTTACTGTCACTTTTGATTAGTTCAATGCATCATTGCTGTACAAAGGGAAAATATCTTACTGACCCCAAACTTTCAAACTGTGGTGCAGCAATGTGCTTAACACCACTCCCAAAACATCTTCACCCATTTAAAAACATCCTAGCACCCATCCTCACATTTTCTTGTTAAAATATAAATTTCATTATATTTGCTGTTTTCTGTTAAAACATAGGGTTTTTGTCAAGAAAGTGCTTGTACAACATTCATTTTGAATCGAATAATGAGTGAACACGCTATTGTCAGATGAAGGAAAAACTGAAACGCAGCCTTTGTGTCTCCGCAGCAACTCATCCAAGCATTCCTTGGGTTAGGAGCTGCATGATTCAATTCCCATTCCTTTCTAATCCCTTTTAAAACATAATTACCAGCCAGTAATTACACATTCATATGATATCAATGAAGTCGTACAAGTAAGTAAACATCTTGACTCCACAAGACAGCCTCTCTTTTTCTCTCTGAGGACGTCTCAGGACTTTTTCCACTAACCCACCCTGCTGATGCTCTTTCACTGTTTCCAGTCTCGTCTAAGCTGCATGCCAAGAGAGAAAAATTACAGCAGAACACTGTCTTTCCAAACCACCGAGGTCCGACTGTGTTTTTAACAGAGATTCCGAGATAGTGTAGTGTCAAAGCTGGACCTGATCAAATATCAAGAGGACCCTGGAAGACTGAGCGGGCGTGCTATTGCTCTGTTTCTGTGGAGTTACGCTGGAGGATAAACGGATATGAGGTGGGAAAGAGCCCAGATAAGAGCTTGTGGAGAGAGGTTGTGGGCAAACATAACAAGCTGTATGAAGCTCTCCCCACTCTGTCTAATCTTGCCATCTGCATAACTCCAGCGCGCTGTAATGCCTCGGCCCTCTAAAAATAGGTCCCAGGACCATGCGCACATTTTAAAGAGGAAAAGCAGCCACAGTGTTTGAAGTAAAGATCAGAGAGCATTCATATGTTCGGCCTCAGACGCGCGACTAGTTTTTCATTTCAGTGGCATATGGTAATATTTTAGTATCATGAAAAAGGGATTAAAATACAGTTTGGTGCAAAAATAAAAGTTGTATTTATATTTCATATGTGAGCTTTTATTTGGATTATATTAATGAGTAAAAGATTATATAATTTACCAAACAACAATGAATATTGTTGAACCAATGTGATTATTATCAGGTTTTCATTCATTTATGTCTTCGTTATTCCATATTTTCTGATCATATAAACATTATTGGGCATGGGAAACAAGACTGATATTAAATCATCAAGTCACAAATCAAACTTGAATAAAATAATAAGATTTATAACTCAAAAGTGTGACTTACCCTTGCTGTTTTAGTGTGATCTGACACTCCTCTGCAGACTCGAATCTGCTTGTGCTACGCAGCAGTGCTCCGATCCGTCTGCCTGTCAAACCCTCAACAGCTGCCTTCCCTAAATCTGATCCTGGATCAGTCTCAGTGCAGACAACCCCCCCCCCCCCCTCCACCACCATCACCACGTCCCAAACTTCCTCTCGGGAACTCACATATCCTTCAGAGGTCTCTACGCCTCGCATTACGCAAACATAAGGATTTAATGATCACTTAGGAGTGGAGCAAGACCCATAAACACCAATAGCTAGTTGTGTAGTGTCTCAGGGAAGGAAGGAAGGAGGAGTAGAGGTGGGGACGGGGGGTGGAGGGGGGAATGACTGCCTTAGAGAATTATGGAGCATTTTCTTCACTTGTTTTACTTGTGAGTCGTTTTCTAAGCACAAGCTCAAGTTAGGGGCTTTGCTCATCGAGGATCTGCTTGTCTGTTGGACAGCGAGTCTTTCTCTATAGAGGCGGGTCACACTAAAACAGGACTGAGTATTAATAGATGCGCCTCTGCCAACAACAGAAGCTTCAGGCTTGTTATGTACTGTGCTTGTCTCTCTTACATAGTTTACGTAGTTTAGGAGTCAGAATGGCTCCTCGTCAAAATATTTATAAAACAACTCCCCAAAATGAATCCAAAAATGGAAATAAAATTTCCATTCTGTTATGATAGAACTTATTAGACATATGTTTTGCTTATATTTTTTATCAATCAATCACCTTTATTTATATAGTGCTTTAAACAAAATACATTGCGTCAAAGCACTGAACAACATTCATTTGGAAAACAGTGTCTCAATAGTGCAAAATGATAGTTAAGGCAGTTCATCATTGAATTCAGTTATGTCACCTCTGTTCAGTTAAATATAAGTAGATTTACCAGACTTATGGAAAAAGTGTTCGTTAGGCCAGTGAAGACCCACCTACAAACACTCAAAACATGTTATAGCTGTAATCTATAGCAATTTTATATAGTTTCCGTGACTTTTAAATGGGTACTTCTCTCATTTCCTTTAGGAAAATCTAGTTATATACAGCAAAATTTGATTTCTGCAAGAGTTTTTAAACAAAAAGTATCTTATGCTTCCCACAGCTGTATTCGTTTGATCAAAAATACAGTTAAACAGTAAAATAGTGACATATTATTACAGTTTCAAATAACTGGATTGTGGACTGTGATATAAATATATATATATATAAGGAGTTTTTAGTGAATAGAAAGTTTTGAAAGAATAGAAGTAAAACATTTTTTAATGGAAATCTTTTGTAACATGTAAACATGTCTTTACTATCAATTTAAATCAACTGAATACATCTACACAGATTAAAAGTAACCATTCCATACTGAATTATAAAATTATATATATATATATATATATATATATATATATATATATATATATATATATATATATATATATATATATATATATATATATATATATATAGTGGGGATCGAAAGTTTGGGCACCCCTTGCAGAATCTGTGAAAATATGAGTAATTTTCAAAAAATAAGAGAGATCATACTAAATGCAGGTTATTTTTTATTTAGTACTGTCCTGAGTAAGATATTGTACATAAAAGATATTAACATTTAGTCAACAAGACAAAAAAATTGCTGAAATTATTAAAATAACCCCACTCAAAAGTTTGGGAAACCTTGGTTCTTAATACTGTGTTCTGTTACCTGATGATCCTCGACTGTCTTTCTGTTTTGTGATGGTTGTGCATGAGTCCCTTGTTTGTTCTGAACAGTTAAACTGAGCAGCGTTCTTCAGAAAAATCTTTAAGGTCCTGCAGATTCTTCAGTTTTCCAGCATCTTTGCATATTTGAACCCTTTCCAGCAGTGACTGTATGATTTTGAGATACATCTTTTCAGACTGAGGATATTTGAGGGACTCAAACACAACTATTTAAAAAGATTCAAACATTCACTGATGCTCCAGAAGGAAACAAGATGCATTAAGAACTGGGGGGTGAAAACTTTTGGAATTTGAAGATCAAGGTAAATTTTACTTAATTTGTGTACCGGGAAACATAAAAGTATCTTCTGTTGCTTACGAAGGGCAGAACTAAATGGAAAAAATTATATTTCAACAAAATAAGATAAATTTGGCTATCTTCATCATGTTCAAAAGTTTTCACCCCCCAGCTCTTCATGCATCTAGTTTCCTTCTGGAGCATCAGTGAATGTTTGAATCTTTTTAAATGGTTGTGTTTGAGTCCCTCAATTGTCCTTAGTGTGAAAAGATGCATCTCAAAATCATAAAGTCACTGCTGGAAAGGGTTCAAATATGCAAAGATGCTGGAAAACTGAAGAATCTGCAGGACCTTAAAGATTGATCTCACAATCAAAACGTACATATTTAGATGTAAATTAAGGCGAGACACTGCAGGAGAATAGGGCAAAAAAAAATAACTAATAGTTATCACCTTACTTACCCAGTTGATTGATTACTTTGATTATTGCAAACATTTTTTGTATTATAAGTTTTCAAAAATGTAATGCTTAAATATGCATATGAGGCATTATTTAATGAAATATGTGCTAATTTGCATAAATTTCTAGTACAAAAATCTGAACACTAGATCAAGTCAGTTTTCAAAAAATGTGTTTAATTTTTTTGACATATTAGAGTCAAAAAAATTTACAGAGGAAATTCTGGTTATCTTTTTTTTTCACTCCATAATTCAGAAAATACTTTGAACAGCCAGAAAACAATATATTTTCACAGTTTTGGGGGGAATAAAATGTTGTATATAATCAAGGAAAATATATATGAACAAATCCCCTGTAAAAACCTTCAGAATATAGACAGGAATAAAATTGTCAAGTTTGGTGTGTGTAAGTGCTACTGAAGTGGAGATTTATGGCACAGTGTTGAAGATAAAACTCATTTTGAGAAAACGGCCTTTAAAAATATGTATTGTAATTGAAATCTATTGACACCAACAGATAAAGTGCTATAAAAGAAACACTTAACAGTGTCCTTTGGATGTTTTCCTTCCACTAGTTTGAAAAAGCACTTTATGAAAAACCAAATAGCCCGTAATTAGACGTAATTACAGCAGCCAGCTTCTAAATTTCTGAGACTGTATTTGTGATTTTCCTTAGTTTTCTTAGTCAGTTATAATCATCAAAATTAAAAGAAATAAAACATTTGAAATATATCAGTCTGTGTGTAATGAATAAATTTAATGTACAAGTTTCACTTTTTGAATGGATTTAGTTAAATAAATCAACTCTTTGATGATATTCTAATTATATGACCAGTACCTGTGTGTGTGTGTGTGTGTGTGTGTGTGTGTGTGTGCGTGTGTGTGTGTGTGTGTGTGTATATATATATATATATATATATATATATATATATATATATATATATATATATATATATATATATATATATATATATATATATATATATATATATTTAACTAATTCCATTAAAAAAGTGAAACTTGTATATATATACTTGTATACAGAATAGAATATTAGAATATTACTTTACACCAAATACAAACTTCGAACCCTGATTTCCAAAGGAAATGCAAAATTTACTTTCATCAGAGTACATAACTTTGGACCACTCCACAGAAGTCCAGTCCTTTTTGTCTTTAGCCCACGCGACACACTTCTGACACTGTCTGTTGTTCAAGAGTGGCTTGACACAAGGAATGCGACAGCTGAAACCCATGTCTTGCATACGTCTCTGTGTTGTGGTTCTTGAAGCACTGACTCCAGCTGTAGTCCACTCTTTGTGAATCTCCCCCACATTTTTAAATGGATTGTTTCACAATACTCTACAGGGTGAGGTTACCCCTATTGCTTGTACACTTTTTTTCTACCATACCTTTTCCTTCCCTTCGTCTCTCTATTAATGTGCTTGGACACAGAGCTCTGTGAGCAGCCAGCCTCTTTTGCAATGACCTTTCCACCGTATTGCCTTCCTTGTGCAAGGTGTCAATGGTCATCTTTTGACAACTGTCAGGTCAGCAGTCTTCCCCATGATTGTGTAGCCTACAGAACTAGACTGAAAGACCATTTAAAGCCTTTGCAGGTGTTTTGAGTTAATTAGCTGATTATAGTGTTGCACCAGGTGTCTTCAATATTGAACCTTTTCACAATATTCTAATTTTCTGAGATACTGAATTTGGGATTTTCCTTAGTTGTCAGATATAATCATCACAATTAAAATAAATAAACATTTGAAATATATCAGTCTGTGTGTAATAAATGATTATAATATACAAGTTTCACTTTTTAAATGGAATTAGTGAAATAATTTTTTTTTGATGATATTCTAATTATATGACCAACATTTGTATGTGTATATATATATATATATATATATATATATATATATATATATATATACGTAATATTTTTACTTTATTCTCGTAGGCCTATTATGACTTTATTCTCGAAATATTATGACTTTAATCTTGTAATCTTAGAATTTTTTTAAATTTGCCAATATTTTTTTGAGATATATTTATTTTAGATATATTTAAAAAAATATATGTATTTTCTATTTTGTTGCTAAATAAAAAAAAAAAATTATAAGATTACGAGATTAAAGTCGTAATATTTCGATAATAAAGACGAAATGTTTCGAGAATAAAGTCGTAATAGGCCTACTACAAGAATAAAGTAAAAATATTACGAAAATAAAGTAATACTAAGAGAATAAAGTAGAAATATTACAAACATAAAGTCGAAAAATTATGAGATTAAAGTCAAAATGTTATGAGAATAAAGTCAAAATATTATGAGAATACATTTTCACATAGCCTATTTGGAATTTTCACAAAGAAATCAATTTAATGTAATGAATTGTTTCACATAAATACAGTGATCTGATCATTAAAGAGCTTGAAAAACACATTATTGTAAGACACATAATTAGTGTTTTGCTATAAAACTGATTTTGATTAACTGATAAAAGCTGAGACATTAAAAGTAGGTTTATCAGTGTCTTATTCTTGGTTTATTATATGTTGCACAGGGCGTGTAAAATAAGGCGATGTTCAGCGAGTTCCGAACAAATTTGGAGCTTCACTGGCAAACGTGCAGCAGTATTCACATGTCCCATACCACAATCATCCCACAGCCACTTGCTGTCATGCCATAAATCAGTGTCGCAAATATTCAGTGCTTACGATCTAGTATGGTATTGTATGGGCTGGATCTCTCTATCACTTGAATGCTGTGCTGGTACTTCTGGGTGTACCTGAAGCATTGATGAGGCTTTGGTGTTTTGCTCTTCCTCTATGTTTGCAGAAATGCAAGTGTTTTCCACAGGCTCCTCATTCCTTTGCTAAGATTGTCGTGCTCTGTCTCGATTAATTTTCTAGAGAGGGTCTCCGCCACAGGAATCTCCTTTCCTGGCTGGTGCGTGATGGTGATGTCATTTTTCTGTAGTTGTAGGATAATTTTTTATGTCGCGGCGGAGCTGCGGCAAGTGGTTTTTACATCACTGATTCAAGCGGCTTGTCATCAGACTCCACTATGACTTTTCACCCGTACACGTAGTGATGAAAGTGCTTGCAGCCGAATAAGACCACATAGAGCTCCTTCTCTATTTGAGCATAGCTAACTTCACATTCGGTCAGTGACCTTGACGCATAGCTGAGTGGCTTCCCGTCCTGCAGCAGGACTGCACTAAGGCAATATCTCGATGCGTCCACTTGAAGGTGCAATTCTTTCTGTGGGTCATAGTTCGCAAGTACTGGTCCCGGTTCCTTAGTTATGAGATCTTCAATTTTTTTGGAATGCGGCGTCGTGCTGGTAAATCCCATATGAACTCTCTGGACTGTTTGAGGAGCTGCCAAAGTGGTGCATTATGTCCGATGAGCAGGTAATTTACTTGGACAGGTAATTTACCATTCCCAGGACTGTTTCGATCTCTGCTTTGGTCTTCGGTGGCTCCATGTGCTTGATTGCTGAGACCTTTTCAGGGTCTGGCTTGAATCCTTCAGCAGATAAACAGTTACCAAAATAGCAAACTTCAGCAGCACTCACGATGCTTTTCTCAGGGTTGAGCGTCACACCTTTCAAACGAAACCTTTGCAACATTGCGTGTAAGTTGTCGTCATGTTCCTTTTTGGTCTGTCCGTAAACCAGAATGTCATCAATCAATCAATCAATCAATCACCTTTATTTATATAGCGCCTTAAACAAAATACATTGCGTCAAAGCAACTGAACAACATTCATTTGGAAAACAGTGTCTCAATAATGCAAAATGACAGTTAAAGGCAGTTCATCATTGATCATTCATCATTAACATTCCGTTTGTAAGCAAAGTGACACACTTTGGCGAAGTGGTTGCATTTCCCGCATTTGCCACATCGTTTACCTCTTGCAGGGCATTTATCAGAAGGACAGTGAGCCTGGTTTCCACAGTAACTCCAAGTTCTGCCACAACTGCGACGTCATTGCTGCTCCGATGCAAGGCTTTCTGTGTGCTGACTGCGTGCACTGCTTGATCACGGGGGTTGTACATGCTGTTTGCAAACGTTTTGATCTGGGCTTGTGCAACTTTGTGTGATCTTGCTATATCCATGGCCTTGTCTAGTGTTAACTCAGAGCCGATGCTCAGCAGCTTCTCTCGCACTCGCGGAGAGTGAATGCCAAACACAATGCGATCTCTAACCATTTCCTCGCTGTATGCATAAGCAAAGTCTTTCACTTATAGTCTTAGTTCAGTCACTTATAGTCTTTTGTTCATCTTGGGCATCACATACGCTTCGTACTTGTCGTAGTAAGTTTGCAGTTCCTTTGCTTCATCTGTCGTCAGCGCCCAGGTGTTGAAGATATCTCTTCCTTTATCTCCTATCCATGGGAGCAAATAACTGCACTTTTCTTCTTCAACCCATTTCTTTAACGGACCCACGAACATGAGCTCTGCATGCTGTCTGAACTTATGCCATGCATCTGGTAAGTTAGACGATTCCCAATTTATGTGCGGCGATGGTACTCCTGCAAAATCCATTTGACTTATTTTTCTTTTGACACCATGTCTTATTCTTGGTTTGTTATATGTTGCACGGGGCGTGCAAAATAAGGAGATGTACAGCAAGTACCGAACAAACTTGGAGCTTTACTGGCAAACGTGCAGCAGTATTCACATGTCCCATACCACTGGCACCAAGCCAATCATCCCACAGCCACTTGTTGTTGAGCCATAAATCAGTGTCGCAAATATTCAGTGCTTATGTGAACATTACAATCAGAAGCACGAATCTTATTGCTATAGGGTGGCTGACGCACTACAAATAACGAATGCAATGGAAGATATGAATTTGATGAATGATATTATTTCCAAGCATAGCCTACTGTCCTTGGGAGTATGACACATGGTATGATTTCTGCTAATAATACCACATATATTTATAGTGTAATAAATTATAGATCTACAGCATCCCCCGAAGGAATGTCGATTGGGTCTGTGAGCTGATGTTAAGATTAAAATGTTGTTCCTGCTCAGTCTGTTAATAAATATCATATTCTTGATATTAAGATGTTTCCGCGAGTCCTTAAAACTGACTTATCCCAGTAAGATGATGCGGCCGCTCGGACGCGACAATATTCAAATCAATCCCGATGGCCTGCAACTTATCCCAATGCTCTCAAAATAATATGACTTAAATTCCTACTATTTGAATTCTCAAAACATATTGACTTTATTCTTGTAATATTTCGACTTAATTATCTTAGTATTACGACTTTATTCTCGTAATCTGTTTTTTTTTCAGCATGGCACAAAATATATATGTGTCTACATATATATATATATATATATCTTAAAAGGATACGTAGCATGAGAAACTGTAACTCAGTCAAAGCATAGGCTGGATGGCATAAATCCTGTGGTTGGACGCCGAATTGCAATAATAAGACAAACAGCTGACCACATCCATAAGTATCTGACCCCTGACGTCCCTCTGCCAGCAAAGACCATGACAAGGGCATTTATTCATCATTCAAGGTGGTCTGCAACAAATACTATTGCAAACAGAAGACGTAAAATAAGGAAATTACTGATCCTGGTGTTGGTAATGCTAAAAGGCAAATGGGGATCCTTATGATATTTCACGCAGTTAGAGAAAAGCTTTGCCTTAGGTCAGTGTCTACATCTGTAATGATGATGTATGATAGCAATACATGAGACATAAGATTAGTCTCATATAAAGCATTCTAACAAGTCCTTATTGTTATTATTATTTCCTAAGTAAACTTTTTTTCTGTAGAAAGTATAGGCATTGCTCATTAAATACCTGGTTTGTCTTTTATTTTGTGGGCCCAAGCATGACACACAGTGGGTCAGGAGGAGGAGAAATGTGTTCCCTTGTCTTATTTCTCCGGACCTCAAAGATAAACTTTTCCTAGGCCATTGCTTTGAGACCCCTCATGTTTTCCCTCAACATCTTTCAAAGCTTTGACATACTTGCAAGAAAATTAAATTAGAATAAAAATTAGAATGTACCATAAGGATATATATATATAATTACAAGTCTTTTAAATCGGGGCGGCAGTGGCTCAGTGGTTCATGTAGCTTGTCTACAAACTGGAAGGTTGGTGGTTCAATCCCCGGCTCCACCTGACCAAGTGTCAAGGTGTCCTTGAGCAAGACACCCAACCCCAGCTGCTCCTGATGAGCTGGATGGCGCCTTGAAAGGCTGACACCGTGAATGTGAGGCAAATTGTAAAGCGCTTTGGATGGCCATGTGGTCTGTTGAAAGTGCTAAATAAATGCAGTCCATTTACCATTTAAATTGGTTCACTAAATCGTAGTTACTTTAATTGGTTACTGATTTACAAATTAAAATGTTTACACGGTTATTTTACACATTCGTTAATTGAGAAACAACTATGTTTCATCCATCCTGAAAGCGTTGAGAAAAGTAACAGGTACCATGTGGACACTTTTTTCAGTATAATAACTTACACTGTAATAACGATAAATGAGATTTTTAACAGAAAAATTAAACATCAAACTATCATTATTATTTCATACCATAGCGCAAAGCCCTGTCCGTTTATATCCTGAATTTGATAGAATATGCACGTCAAACAGAGATGGTATGGGAAACTCAAAACTCCACTCAAAAGTGTTTATTCTTATACAAAAATACTTAAAAAAAATAGTAATTAAAATAATAAGTTATAGACAGCATGGTACGCGCTGTTTATAATATTTTTATTGCTGTCATTTTATATTTTAAATATGGGAGTCACATGACTGCCCCGATGGTGTGTGTGTCTATCGCAGACAATAAAAACACATCAAAAACAATGTACAGAAAAACAATACCCCACCCCCCAGCATATTACAAATCACAGATAAAAAAGTGAGTTTTCAGAGATTATTTAAACACATCAAAATATTCTGCATGTCTGATTTTAGAGGGGAGTGAGCTCCAGACTTTTGTAGCAAGGGAGGAAAATGTCCGGCCACCCATTGAGCGTTAACGAGTAGAGGGAACAGTCAGAAGGCCAGAATAAGAGGAAAGGGAGATTCCGCTTTGGTGAGTAAACTGTTAAAAGATCTGATAGATAATTCGGTGCCAAACCATGCCAAGTCCTTAAACGTAAGCATGAGAATTTTGAAATCAGTACAAAACCTGACAGGGAGCCAGTGTAGGGATTCCAAAATTGGATTGATGTGCTCACTATTTCTGGTCCCTCTCAGGATTCGAACAGCTGAATTTTGGACATACTGAAGTTTATTTAGGGTGGTTTTTGAAACACCTGCAAGCAAAGCATTGCAGTAATTGATGCATGAGAAGACAAATGTGTTGATCAGTTTATCGGCCACAGTAAAGGACAGCATGGGGCGAATTTGTGCAATATTTCGGAGATTAAAAAAAATGACGTGTGTTCTGAACATGGGGGTCAAATGTTAAATGAGCATTGAATATCACGCCCAGGTTCTTTAATTTTGTTTTAAACTCTAAGACTGGACCATCTACAGTTAGTGCTAAAGGTTCAGTTTTACGAAATTGTTGGGTTGAACCAATAAGCATCACCTCCGTCGTATTGCTGTTAAGACAAATAAAATTGAGACATACATATTTTTATCTCAGAGATACAATGTTCCAGGGAAGCAACAGCTGGATAATCACCCGGTTTTGAGTGAATGTACACCTGGGTGTCATCTGCATAGAAGTGATAATTAAGACCACAGGATCTAAGGAGATAGCCAAGAGGAAAAATACACATACAGAAGAGTAATGGACTCAGAAGGGATCCCTGAGGTACCCCAAATAAAATTATTACCCAAAATAAAATACTTCATTCTACTGGTCATCTTCAATGTGCGCAGCTCAAAACAAAAATGCAGAATATTAATAACTACTGTCATATACTAGGACTGTGCAAAAAATCGAATGCGAATTTCATGCACATCTCATCAGTAAAGACGCTCCTGTAATTAGAAGTATATCTCCAGCACGTGCGTTCAGATCAGGGTCGCCAGGTTTTCACAACAAATCCTGCCCAGTTGCTTCTCAAAACTAGTCCAAAACTAGCTCACTGCGCTTCCAGAAGGTTCCCCAATAAAAAAAATGCTTCCCAGGGTTAAAATATACGTTATTTAGCAGGGTTGCCTTGGCAAAATTTGCATTTTAGGGGCTAAATATCACGTTATTTGTATTGGGGTTGCTTTGACCCGCGGACATGAAAAACAACCACGGACTTGGCAACACTGGTTGGCATTTACTACACCGAGCCGTAATTCACTGACAATCTACACAAAATCGATGTTAAAATCGCAGGCGATTCTTTGTTGATTTTGAAAATGATTTTGTGTTAGTTGTCGGTAGACTACGGCTCTGTGTAGTAACTGCCGCTCCCCCTGAACCAGTGTTGCCAAGTCTGTGATTGTTTTTCATGTCCGCGGTTTGAAGCAACTTATTAATCCAACACAGGAGTAAATCCAACATTTGGAACTGGTAACTGGTAGACCCGACAAAACTGAACAGAAAGAACTAGGGTTTTTAAAGGCAGGATAATGAGGGATCTGACAGCTGCGGGGAATCAATTAATGATCAAACTAAACAAGGACAGGAAACATACCAAATAAGGAAAAACAGGAACTGACAGAAATGACAACACAGGTCAAATCCTGACATGTCGCCAATCTGGCTTCAAAAGTGGCCACTCAACTGAGACCGCTCTGCTCTCGGCTACTGAAGCCCTGGGACTAGCAAGAGCAGCTTCAAAATCCTCAGTACACATCTTACTGGACCTGTCTGCCTCTTTTGACACCGTTAATCACCAGATTCTCCTGTCCACTCTCAGAAAGATGGGCATCTCTGGAACCGCACTCCTGTGGGTTAAGTCCTACCTCTCTGACAGATCCTTCAGTGTGTCTTGGAGGGGGATGTTTCGAAGTAACAACAACTTGCTACTAGGGTTCCTCAAGGCTCACTGGTAGCTTATCCTTACGAAGACAGAACTCCTGGTGATTCCAGCTAACCCATTGCTTCATCACAACTTCTGTATACAGCTGGGTTCGTCAACCATTACTCCTTCGAGGACAGCCAGAAACCTAGGAGTTGTGATGGATCACCAGTTAAGCTTCACAGACCACATTGCTACAAAGACCCGGTCCTGCAGGTTTGCCTTATACAACATTAGGAAGATTAGACCCTTCCTGTCAGAGCAAGCCACCCAACTTCTTGTCCAAGTTCTTGTTCTCTCCAGACTGGACTATTGTAATGCTCTCCTGGCGGGCCTTCCTGCATGTACTGTCAAGCCTCTACAATTGATACTGAATGCAGCAGCAAGGGTTGTCTTCAATGAGCCAAAAAAGCTCATGTTACTCCTCTCCTCATCAGGTTACACTGGCTACAAGTAGCCGCTCGCATAAAATTCAAGGTACTGATGCTTGCCTACAAGACGACCACTGGCACGGCACCAACATACCTAAACTCACTGGTTAAATCTTATGTGCCTTCCACAAGTTTGCTCTCTGCAAGTGAACAACGCCTTGTGGTGTCATCCCAAAAAAGTTCAAAATCACTCTCACGGACCTTTTCCTGGACTGTGCCCAGCTGGTGGAATGACCTCCCAATCTCAATTCGTAAAGGTGAGTCTTTGCTCATTTTTTTCGAAAGCACTTAACCAACTAATACTAGCACTTTTCCTTTTCTTTTCTTTTCATAAAACATAAAAAAAAAACCTGGCAAGGAGTTCTATGCTAGACTAACTGAGACTTGTCATGGCACTTGTATACTGTTGTTGTTCTCTTGTTGACCTGACTGCTTCTATTGTTCTCATTTGTAAGTCGCTATGGATAAAAGCCTCTGCTAAATGATTAAATGTACATGTAAATGTTAAATGTGGATCATGGCAGTCCTACGGGGCTCACACCAGATAGATGGTGGGCTGAAGGTGAGCAGAGGGGCTGCCTGATGACAGGGGTGGAAGAGGCAGGGGCGGGTGTGAGGGCGGGTTATATTCTAGGAGCTGCCACTGGAAGACTGGAAGCCCCCTCTGGGCTGGATGAGAAAACCAAGGACGAAGGAGGGCTGCCACAGGTACAGCAGAGATGACGGAGAGAGGAGAGGGGGCAGTTCAACCTCCAGTTCCAATTCCCAAACAGTAAGATCTTCCTCCTCATTTTGGCCCTTTTGGCATTCCATAGTGCACTCACACTCAGCTGTGGTGCAGGGGGTGGAGCAAAACTCACACAGTCCATGGCTCTCTCCCTTGCAGTTTGCACTGTAGCCAGCTCTCGCACCTGGTCTGACGGTTTGGGCTCCATATCCAGGACAATCCTCCACTGATTCGCTCTGCATTGAACAGATTTGGCTCATTGATTGTAGGAGTAATGTCATCGGGGGGCTCGGTCTGATGCTCCGCACCATGGGAAGATGGTGGACTGGGCACTGGGGCTGGAGTGGTTTCGGTGAGATCTTCCTCTGGGCCGATGGTGAATTGCGATCCATTTCTCGCCAGAATCCACTCCACAAAGGCAGTGAAATCCATTTGAGGGCCTTCTTCAGACGATGGTGCTCTGTACTCGGGGTTGAGGCATGCTTCAAAGAACGAGCGGAGAGCTTTGTCCGGATAGGTGGTAAGATGGGGTATGGCCAGAAACAGTCTGTTATGACCCTTGAGAGAATACTCTCCCTGCTCCAGCAGGAGGATGAAGAATTCCGGGCAGGTGTAGGGATCCATAGAACACAACAGATAGGAAAAACAGTGAAAAAAATGAAGGGGAGACACACAATTTACTGTTGTTCAGTCAGATCTTCTGTCAAACTATTCTGCCGGAAGGAACACTAATAATCGAAAGTGACTTTATTTATCCAACACGGGTAAATCCAACATGGAGAACAGGAGGAAGACACACATATGGAACTGGTAACTGGTAGACCGGAAAAAATTAACAGAAAGGACTACGTTTTTTAAATGCAGGATAATGAGGTAACTGACAGGTGCAGGGAATCAGTTAATGAGCAAACTGAACAAGGACAGACCAAATAAGGAAAAACAGGAACTGACACACGACAACACAGGTCCAATCTTGACAAAGATAACTATTATAAAAATGTTTGTGAATTATTAGGGTTTCGCTGATGTTTAATGATAACTACCTTCTTGCTTAATAAGTGTTAATTTCTTAATAGAAATAGGTTACTGATCACCATCATTTTAGTGGTTTTATGATCACTATATACATTACTCAATCAGAAGCATAGCATTCTTAATAAACCCCTGATCATGAATAATATACAAAATACGGTTGTACCTGCATTGTACCTTTGATTAGATATACATCTTTTCTAAGGCTGTTTGCCATTGGATCACAATTATCACCTGAAGTTGGCAGCTCTGGTATTGAAATGCTGGAAACAGACGTGTTTAAACTGCAGTGCTTTCAAATACCCACAGGTCAAACTTGTTCACAAAAAAAAAAGGAATAAGGATTCCCATCAACTTTAAGGAATAAGAACAAGAGTTTTCCTCAAGCTTATAACGGTGGTCGCCGCCCCCAAAGTAAAATAACCATTTTAAAGGGGGGGAAAAAAAAACCTTCGGGCGCCAGACAGGATTAAACCTGTCAAAAATTATCTTTACCCAGGATAGCAGAAAAATAACCACCTGTTACACAACAAATAATAATAATCCCAGACTAAAGGTCATCAGGATATTTATTTCTTTCATATGTTCAAAATCATAACACAGAAAAACAAAATGGACAAAAATAAAATAAAACAAAATAAGAAATGACCACACGTTCCCGCTAGCGGTCTCTATCCGGAATCCGTGCCCGTGCCAGAAACCGACCGCGTCACGCTAATCCACGTTTGCAGATTCGTGTCCACATTCATTCACAAAAATGTCCATAAAAAAAAAGAGAAAAAGAGAGAAGAAAGAAAACACTGGATGAACATCTCATTCAGTTTCATTAAATCACACACATTAAATCAACAGCGTCAATAATTGTATCGGGCCACAATAATTATAAACAAAACACTAAGCACACAGAAAGTGCGAATATGAAAGCTATGTGAATGGGTGCGTGCGTGTGTTGCAGTGTGTGAAATGGCGGCGCAAAGGTACTGACCACGTTTGCAGGTATTGAAGGCACCAATGAGTATCGCGGGTCACCAGACACCAAGATAGGTGGATAAGCAGTTTTTTTCTTGTCTTCAGCAATGCCCATGGAAGTTGGTCTGGAAGTGCAATGCTTCAGTCACGCACCAGACATCATACCCATGAAACAGCTGATTGACACACAGCCGTCTTTCCACCGTAAACTATCACTCATACGGGCTACCCTCATGTGCAAACAAACGGATGACGCTTCTGATTCAGGTATGACACGCTCCCTTTAAATACAATTCCCTTCGGCCGTTAATTGACACACTCCACCCAGAAATCACGCTAAAATGAAAGTGAAAGTAACCAATGTTATAGGACAGATTATTTTGTTTGCCACACTCTCCCCCCCTAGTAGAAAACAACCTATGGTTGTTTAGGAGAGAGAAAATCCTAGAAAATCTTCGTCATCTGAGGATTCTTGAAATATATCCAGGAGTTTTTTTCTTTTCTTGTATCTCCAGTTCTGCCGCTGTTGGATAACACATTTTTATGTTGCAAACATGTGCTGTACGTACGTCTTCTCCAGTGTCTTCCAGGGCTATTTGATAGTTCAACGGACCCAGCTGCTTGATAATGCGGTAAGGACCTCTCCATTTTTGGGCTAGTTTTGCGCTAAATTTACGCTGTGCATTAGACTGGGGAAAGTTACGCAACCATACTCGATCCTTGCTTTTGAATGTTACATCTCTCCTATTTTTGTTATAGTTCCTCAATTGTCTCATTTTGGCTCTCTTGCTGTTTTCTTTCGCTTGAGTTTGCAGATGATGAAGATGATGAACTACATCATAAGAGGCAGCATCTGGGGTTAGATTAGGGCCAGAGAGTATTTTGTCCATTGGACTTTGGAGTTTCCTACCCAGCTGGAGTTCGGCTGGGGTTAGTCCAGTGGTCTCTTGAACTGCTGAATTAAGGGCGAATCTGAATTCTGGTAAGAACTGGTCCCACCTCTGATGGTTGTCGTCCACATAGGCTGCCATCATGCTCTTGAGATTTCGATTAACTCTTTCTGTCATGTTGGTTTGGGGATGATAGGCGGTAGTTAATTTGGGAATAACACTCCAGTTCTCACATAATTCTCTGAAAACAGATGAAACAAACTGAGTGCCTCTGTCTGAGAGAACGAAGTCTGGTACGCCCCAACGTGTCAGGATGTCTTTTCTGAATATGGAGGCAACATTCTTTGCTGTGGCACTCCGAATAGGGAACAACTCCACCCATCGAGAATAATAATCAACAAAGACCAGCAGGTATTCATTTTGAGTTGTGCTACGTGGCAACGGACCCATGAGGTCGACTCCTAGCATTTGGTTTGGGCGGCTTGTTGTGATTTGCTGTAGTTTTCCAGCAGGCTTCCTGTTATCACTTTTCAGAGTTTGACATTTAACACAGGTCCTCACATGCTGTTTCACCGCTGACCACATGCCTGGCCAAAATGCTACTTCCTGAAGTCGCTTATAGGTCTTGTAGATTCCTCCATGGCCACAGATGGGAGTGGAGTGATAGTACTGGAGAAGGGTGGATCGGAGACTGCTGGGAATGTAGATTCTGTAATGCAGTTGGTTATTTGTCAGGTATGCTTTGTGATACAATTTGTCCTCAATTATTTCGTACTGGTCATTCAGACTGGCACAATTATCTGCAACCGCTTGCAATAATTTTGTAACTTCGGGGTCTTTGTGCTGTTCGACCCACAGGACAACATCTGATACAGGCAGGGCTAGGTCTTTTCTGCTGGTGTACAAGTTACATCCTGGGGTAACCGAAGATCTGGATAGAGCATCCGGAGCTACATTTAGCTTCCCTTTTCGGTACTCAATAACAAAATCGAATTTCTGCAATCGCAGGACCCAACGAATGAGGCGGCTGGTGGTTTTTGTGGAGTTCATGACCCATTGCAGTGCAGCATGGTCGGTAACAACTGTAAAAAGCTTGTGCTCCAGGTAATGTTGCCACTTTTCCAGGGCCCAGATGACTGCAAGGCATTCCTTCTCCGTTGCAGTATAATTGAGTTCGGCCCCAGTTAATGTTCGACTTGCATAGGCTATAACCTCCTCTCTGCCTACATCCCTCCGTTGTGCTAATATGGCACCCAGGCCGATGTCACTGGCATCGGTGTAAACAATGAATGGCCGCTGAAGATCGGGATGGCCCAGAATGGGAGGTGAGGTGAGACAAGACTTTAGCTGTTCAAAAGCTTGCTGACACTGAATTGACCATTGAAAACTATGTCCCTTCTTTTTCAGTGCGTTGAGGGGTTCAGTAATTTTTGAAAAATTTGGAACGAAACGGTGATACCACCCTGCTAACCCGAGGAACCGCTGAACTTCCTTCAAGTTCGTAGGCACAGGATAGGTATGAATGGCTTCAGTCTTACACGGGTCTGCTGAAATGCCTTTGACACTTACAACATGTCCTAGGAAGGAGAGTTCTTGAAGACAGAATTTACTTTTCTTTAAGTTTATGGTGAGACCAGCAGTTCCTAGTCTATGGAGGACAGTC
This sequence comes from Carassius auratus, assembly GCF_003368295.1. NCBI lineage: Eukaryota > Metazoa > Chordata > Actinopteri > Cypriniformes > Cyprinidae > Carassius > Carassius auratus. The sequence goes on along the minus strand of NC_039257.1, from coordinate 18,102,235 downwards.
TGGAGGTCGTGGAAATGCTGAGTTATTGAAGGTGAGTACACAATGATGTCATCGATGTACACAAAGCATATTTTTCTCCTAAGTTCTCCCAGAACTGTCTCCATGAGCCTCTGAAAAGTTGCGGGCGCATTTTTGAGACCAAACGGCATAACATTAAATTGATAGAGACCTGCAGGAGTGATAAAGGCTGTCTTGGTTTTGCGGTTGGGGTCCATGGTCACCTGCCAATATCCACTGTTTAGATCGATTGTAGAGAAGATGGCTGCCCCAGAGAGGGATTCCAGAATTTCTGTGATGTTGGGAAGAGGGTAAGCATCACTTTCTGTTACAGAATTAACCTTTCTGTAATCCACACAGAATCTAAATTTGCCGTCTTTTTTGGGTACTAAGACCACCGGTGATGCCCAAGCAGAGTGGGATGGTTCAACTATTCCTTGCATCAACATCTCATCAAGTTGCTCCTCCAGGGCAATTTGCTTGAGGGGGGACAAACGGTATGGCCGTTGTTTAATGGGGACTTGGCTGGTGGCATAGATGCTGTGTTGGAGAACCACAGTACGTCCAGTACGGAGAGTACACACCTGAGGGCTTTCGTTCAGGATTTGGAGTAACTGTAGCTTTTCATCAAAGGGTAAATGAGCAGCATCCACAGCATTTTTTATCAATGTCTTTTCATCAATACCGTCCGGGTGTTGAATTTGCAATGGTGATGATGGAGGGGGCACAGAAGTTAATAAGGAAAGGTTTTGTGTGGCTTCCTTAAATTGACATATATCTTTTTGGGGACTTACATTTGACACACTTGGATTTCCTGGTTGAAAGGGGTACTCTTTTGAAGGATCCAGCTTGAAGGAATATTTTTGATCAATGACATTGAGTTGCAGCCCACTGAAGAAAATAAAGTCCAACCCCAAGACTACAGCATAGGCTAGAGCTTGGGATGAAAGTACAGCAGTAGGTAAGGTAAATGCTTGGCCATGTAAATTAATGGTGGTATTCAGCCATCCTAACGGAATCTCTGCTTTTCCATTCGCCAGATAAAGAGGACCATGGCACCACGGTTGCAGCTGGTCGGGGGATGTAAGCTGCCTCATGAGATTCTCATGGATGAGTGTGTAGCTTGCACCAGTGTCCACAATGGCTTTACCTGACCAGGCATCGATACAAAGGGGAACAACTAGTTGTTGAGGTACCGCTACACGTTCATTAGAGCTTGTAAGTGAGGAGGAGGTTTTCTTGGTTGCTGATTGTGACTTATGACTTCTTGTTGCAGCAACAGAGTTGTTGGACGGATGACCACCTGACTTGGGGTGATAAGGTTGTTTGCCGCTGGTGGAATACTGTGGACCAGACGTCTGAGGTGACTGGGGAGAGGTATAATGTGGACATTTTCCTGGTGGATGCTGTCCTCTACATCTCCAGCACTGAACTGGGATTTTCTCAGTAGGTTGGTTTGAGTAGGGTCTTTGTGATGTGGCTTGATGCTTAGGGCCCATTCGACCACAATCATAACGAAGCTGTTGCTCATAATCTCTTTCCAGTTGATGTCCTAATTTTACCAACTCTTCCACAGTATTTACTCTGCTACGCAATTGACTGGCAAGGTATGGCTTAATATTCTTAAGTATCATCTTCACAATCTCACCCTCTGTAAAATCTGCCTTCCATCTTTTACAGAGAGCTCTGTAAGAAAACGCGAAGTCTCTAATGGATTCTGTGTCTCTTTGAATCCTAGTACGGACACGTTCAGCCAGTTCATCCTCATAATCCTCCGAAAGGAAAGCAGATAAAAATGCAGTCTCAAACTCATTCCAGGTGGTTATGGTGGACCGTCTGACTTCCCACCAGTCTCGTGCTGTTCCGTACAAGACAGTACGGAAGGTAGCCAGGATGCCTGCATCTGTCAGGGGATGTATAGCCAAAAAATCCTGACATTTGGTTAGGTACAATAGGGGGTCTGCATCATCTGAAGGCCTTCCAAATGTGGGGAAGGTTAATTTAATATGGTCACTTTTAACCACAGATGTTAACGGAGGGGTTGAAGAAGTTGAAGGAGTCACTGGAGCAGAAGGAGATGGCTGGGATGAAATACTGATAGTGCTGGGACCTGGTGGCGTCAAGACGCTTAACTTTTGTTGATCTGCACTTTTTTTAACACTTTGAAATCCTTTCTCCACTTCACTTTTCAACCCTTTGAAACCGGTGAGACATTGATCAGTTTGAGTAACACATTGTTGGAGTTGTGAAGTTATCTTATTATGGCTTGTTTGGAAAGTGTTTTGAACAGCTTTGATGTCCTGCTGAACCTCTGCTTGGAGTTGATCAACCATGAATCGTAGTTCAGAAACCAAGGTAGATTCCACCTTCTGGAGTTCTTCCGTGATCATTAACTTCATCGCTTTAGTCAGGTTATCTGCTTCAGTCTCCTCATGTTGCTTAGTGGTAGTAAACAGGGTTAAAACTTGATTTTTGTTATCCTCCACTTTTGCAGCAAGATCAGCAATCTGGCTCTGGTGCTGAGAAGAGGTATCTTTCACTTCCTGGGTAAGTTCATTCACTCTTGTTTCTTGTCTTGCCATTAAGTCAAACAAGGTATCCCAGTTCCCTTGTACCCAAGCAGTGACTTCTTGTATTTGCCTTCCAGGAGTTGGTAGAATGTTGGGCAGTTCATGTTGTGCCACTGATGAATGAGTTCCACCTTCAGAAGAGGTGCAAAGTTGCATGTTATCCCCTTGTGTTGCCCAGGTGAGAGTTTGTACTGGAGTGCTCCCAGCCAGAGCAGGAGAGGACATGTGCACATGGGTTCCAGGATGAACAGGGCTGAGTGGAGTGGGGGTATGGTAGAACACCGGAGCACATGGAGGTGGTTCCAGAGGCATTCCCGGTCGCAGTGCAGGCGGCCATACTGGAGTTGAGATGTCTGGTGGAGGCTCAATTTCCACAAAGGTAGATTGGGAGGGAGGGGTATGTGCCATGATTGCGGTGATTGAGTGCAAGAATGTTGAGTGTGAAAACCAATAAATATCAGTAAATGAGATGTGTTTCAGTTTGTTTGTCCCTGAAATATTTATACTAAACAACAAAATACAACATTTCACAACTGTTCAATCAGTATTATCTCACAAACACCAAGTAAATCAAAAACAATAAGTATTCAAAGTAAGTCGCTTTCACTATTTTCCACTATTCAAACAATCATCAATTACTGTGACACCTTAGAGAGAACACCTCTAATTGTTCATTTAGCGTTCACAGTATACACACAAAAAAAAACAATTTTCAAGATTAATTCAGACAATTTCATTGTTTCACTAATTTTCCAAAAAAAAAAAATTATATATATACATATATCAAGTTTTCAAATCACAAGGTTTCAGAGGTGTGCGTTTTTTTTTTTTCCTCAAAAGTGTTCAATAGTTCACAGGGATTGTCAAAATCAAAAGCTCAAGTTTCAAGTAGGTTTCAATTCAAGTCTCTGTTCGGGCGCCACTCTATAACGGTGGTCGCCGCCCCCAAAGTAAAATAACCATTTTAAAGGGGGGGAAAAAAAAACCTTCGGGCGCCAGACAGGATTAAACCTGTCAAAAATTATCTTTACCCAGGATAGCAGAAAAATAACCACCTGTTACACAACAAATAATAATAATCCCAGACTAAAGGTCATCAGGATATTTATTTCTTTCATATGTTCAAAATCATAACACAGAAAAACAAAATGGACAAAAATAAAATAAAACAAAATAAGAAATGACCACACGTTCCCGCTAGCGGTCTCTATCCGGAATCCGTGCCCGTGCCAGAAACCGACCGCGTCACGCTAATCCACGTTTGCAGATTCGTGTCCACATTCATTCACAAAAATGTCCATAAAAAAAAAGAGAAAAAGAGAGAACAAAGAAAACACTGGATGAACATCTCATTCAGTTTCATTAAATCACACACATTAAATCAACAGCGTCAATAATTGTATCGGGCCACAATAATTATAAACAAAACACTAAGCACACAGAAAGTGCGAATATGAAAGCTATGTGAATGGGTGCGTGCGTGTGTTGCAGTGTGTGAAATGGCGGCGCAAAGGTACTGACCACGTTTGCAGGTATTGAAGGCACCAATGAGTATCGCGGGTCACCAGACACCAAGATAGGTGGATAAGCAGTTTTTTTCTTGTCTTCAGCAATGCCCATGGAAGTTGGTCTGGAAGTGCAATGCTTCAGTCACGCACCAGACATCATACCCATGAAACAGCTGATTGACACACAGCCGTCTTTCCACCGTAAACTATCACTCATACGGGCTACCCTCATGTGCAAACAAACGGATGACGCTTCTGATTCAGGTATGACACGCTCCCTTTAAATACAATTCCCTTCGGCCGTTAATTGACACACTCCACCCAGAAATCACGCTAAAATGAAAGTGAAAGTAACCAATGTTATAGGACAGATTATTTTGTTTGCCACAAGCTCAAACAATTTACCTTCAAAACAACTAAGACTGGTTAATTTGCATTTTCTTGAAATTGCATCCAACATTTACATTGAGAAATATATTTTACAACCTTTGTAAATAATGTATATGGACACCGTTTAAGTTTGTAATGTGCAGAACATCTGTGCAAGACCGAGTAGCTCAAGATGCTTAATACATACTCTTTGAAACATGTTTGTTAGTGTCTTTCTAAATTAAATTAAATGTACATGTAATTTGATTTCTGTCAGCAGAATATGAAAAGCCTACTGTACCTTGGATCAGTTTCTCTTACATTTTTATTTATATAAACTCAATTGTGCTATTAAACATTCATGTGATATAACGTTGTCACATTTCATTAGAGAAGTTTATGAATTTTGATACAGAGACAGGACCAGTTAAAGCTCTAAAACGGATGGAAAGTACAAGAAATAAATGTATTTATTTTACCTGTTTTAATAGCAATAATATGTTAATACCACTGAAGAAAATGACATTAACATGTCTAAACCAAAAGACAAAGTTGTGCAATGTAAACACAGTGAGCAAATTCAGATTTTTACAAATCATGTAAAATACTGTCATCCATTTTTTAAATGAACAGAATAAATAACATGATGTGCAGAAAGTGACACAACATGGTATCCTATTTCATGTTGCTAAAAAAAAAAGTGTAATACCTTGGGAATAGACATCCACAGGATATCCACAGCGAATTTATTGTATTTCATAAACACAAAAATTCTAGACAGGTTGTGCCCTTTATTTTTCATACTATATCTTAAAAACTAGTTAAAAGATATTTAAATAACACTCTAATGTTTAGTCGGCCTTCTTGGGTAAACTTCCCATCTTGGTGCGGATATTCCGGAGCAGGAAGTATCCAACTGTGGTGACAATACAGGCTATCTCTGCCACCCAGAATGCTGTGTTCCAGCCATAGTGTTTAGCAATGGTACCAAATGGCAACCCTGACAGGAAACCACCAACTGCCAGCAAAACAAATGCAAAAAAAAAAAAGAATCAGTATTTTTTTAAATGGGCAAATGGTTAAAATTGAACTTTTTCTTTGGGTTTGAGTAAAAGTAAAAAATTTAATAATGGAAAAGTTTCATGGTACTAATGTAAAATTTTTACATTATATAAAGTGTTAATACAATTTTACTGCTGCTGTAAAATTGAGAAGATGATCACCGTTTGCCATCAGGGCCACAATGGCGTGAGAGGTCCCACAGTAGTTTGACGGAGCACTTTCATTCGCAAGAACTCCAAACAAGGCAATCGGTCCATAGGAGGAAAAGCCAAAAACAGCACCCAGCAATAGAATCCAGACCTGTGTGTGGAAATTGTAATAAAACCAGAACATTATAGAACTGTTAAAAGTTTGGCTTTAAAAAAAGAAAGAAACAAAAAAAAACATCCAGTAGGGTTTAGACAGTAATATAATTCACTACTGCACGATGTAAGCTTCGGGAGGAATATTTTGTGCCAGTTTTGTTCATTTTTTATGTGTAAATGATACTGAACTTACATTTGAGCTGTTTGCTGTGACAGTAGTGCGGAAGATGTACATGGAGACACACATCCCAGCCATCATGGAGAGCAAGAGCCCATGGCGAGGGTTACCATACAGTCGCAATCCATGCTGAAATGAAAGAGAACGAGAAAATGCACCACCTTAAGTACACAACTCCATTCAAAAGGTCAGTGCAATTTTTTTTATTCAGCAAAGGCTTGATCAAAAGTGACATTATAATTCCCATTTAAGATAAACAATCTTTTTTTATGAAAGATTTCTGAATCACAGTTCCTACTAAAATATTAGTCAGCAACTGTTTTCAACATTGATTACAAATCAGCATATTAGAATGATTTCTGAAGGATCATGTGTCACTGAAGACTGGAGTAATGCTGAACATTCAGCTTTGCATCACAGGAACAAAGTATTTTATTATTGTTTTTAAAAAATTTACATTTTTTAATTGCAATAATATATCACTGTATATTACTGTATTTTAGATCAAACTAATTTTTTTTATTACCATTAGAAATGATTTCTTCAAAAACATAAAAAAAAGACCTACTTCTGAATGGTAGAATATAAACAGATTTTCTGAAGAAAATAGCATAAAGATTTTGTATAAATATATATTGAACGCACCTTTGCCACAGCTCTATCTGACAGAAATCCTGCGGCTAAACTACCCAGCAGTCCTCCAATCTCCAGGGCACTCATAAAGGAACTTCCTGTTAAAATCAACAGCAATATGCATTTCAGTCCATAACCCAAAAGACTCATCACACCCTTAGCAGACTATTTCTGAAAGAGGACATAAAAACGTGAAATTGTGCCAGATCTTTTAAGTTAAGAGTTCATTGTACTATGGAATTATGAAAACATAAACTGTAACATTTTATTACTTAAATGTCTTCACACTACATTGCCATTGACATCTTTAAGGCCCTCATTAGATCACACTAGAGGCCTATTCACCTTACTGTGCAATGCTGCAGTAAGCTATTTTCTGGGAATGTGCAAAAACCTAAAAAGACTTAAAACTTAAAACTCAATACATTAGATAACACATAATACCCATTAGTGCTGACTGGCCCTTGTCCTGGATAAGGAAAAGTTGCCCCCAGTCAGTGTAAGCAGTCTTCACCCCAAACACCACCAGGTATCCAAATGACATCACCCACAGATATGGAGAAAAGATGAACTCCTTGAAGGTGCTTTCATTTTTGCTGGAGCCTAAAATTAGAGGTAGATACCAGATGGATGTTGTTGGAGGACAGACACAAAAGTCCATTAGTTCAACATGAATGACCTTCGTCACATGAATTAACACACAGGCCTAGTAAAACACACCCCTTTGTACCCTGTTTTGGACCAATAGTTCATTCTTCAAAGAACTAGCAAGTGAAACCTTTTATCTAATGCAGGCTTTCACAATAACATAGAACAGCAATGACCTATATAAGCTTAACTAGCCATAATAAACAACTAAGTATGGAAAATGAAGATAACATGAAACCACATTGCCAATTTGAATTCCTTATTTCCTACTGAAACAGGAAATTCAATGAAATCGGTTATAAATATAAAATGCATGTGCATGTGGATGGGGAAGACATTGTACCTCCTTTGCCTTTCTTTGCACCAGCTTCGATATTTGGCAGCCCAACTTCACTGGGCTCATTTCGGATGATGAGCAGACAGAAGATGGACATGACCACACAGGTCAGGCCAGAGATGGACAGCGTGAACCTCCAGCTGTAGCTTTGGGCCATCAATGTTGCAATTATGGGCCCGAGACCCCCAGCCAAATTCATACTACAAGACAGAACAGCCCACCAGGTCCCAAACTGAGACGGCTCAAACCACTATTTAAAGAAAAGATTCAGTTAAATTTACATGTGCACTAGAAATGCATTCGAAATACAGTATATGCTTTCTTTCAAAAGCATAATAAAATCTTACTGGCCCCAAACTTTTCAATAGTAGTAGTTTATTTTGCAATGGAAATGTTTCCTGGATATTAAAAGCCTATAATGGATCCATATATATATATATATATATATATATATATATATATATATATATATATATATATACACATATATATATATATATACATGTATATATATGTATATATGCATATATATATATTTTTATATATATGTATATGTATATATGTATATATATATATATATATATATGTATACATATATTTCTATATGTACCATGCAAGGCCATGGATTACAGGATCAGATCCATACCTTGCGCAGTACTTTTGCACATGGTGGCCATCCAAGACCTTGACCCAGTCCATTCAGAAACCACAGGCCTGCGAACACCGGCACTGACGAGGACTGAGAGAAAACCACATTGATGCCGCCAACCATAAACAGCCCAATGGAGAAAAGCCATCGTGCGCTCATCTGATCGGACAGCACACCGCTTATGAACTTGCTTATGGCATAGGCCAGTGATTGACTGCTAGTGATAAGACCTGCAGTGCACAAAGATGAAATAAATATTGATTAGACTTCAATAGAGACTGATTCCCATTCAGAATCTCTCAAAAACATGGGTTATCAAAAGCAGGGCAATGGAGCATTTCTTTAGGTGTTATCACTCTGCATTGGCTTAAGGATTGTAAAGACTGCAGTAATGAGACTAAATCAATCACTGTGTGGATAAAGTAGATCCCTGGCAACATAACAAAGATCTCAATTTAGCTTAAACCTAAATTAGTTAGTGATCTTGATTTTTTTTTTTTTTTTCAGGATTATTTAAAGAATCTTTTTTTTTTTTTTTTTTTTTTTAAGCATTTATCTGAAATATAAATGCTTTGTAACATTATAAATCTCTTTACTGTCAAATTAATGCATCCTTGAATGAATATATACATTTATTTTACATCTCACTGAGCTCAAACATGTAAACAGTAGTTTAAAACTTTTGAGAACAAATGAATAAATCAATTTAAAAACAGGGATTTAAACAGATTTTAATTCAGTTTATAACATGTATCTGTTTACCATTTTAAATACGAAAAAAAAGATGACTGTCTCAAATATGTCACTTCTAATAGGAAAATTATTACACTGGCTTAAATAAAAAAATTCAAAATGTGCATTATTTTCTGTCAATATCAGGTCAATCTAAAATATAATATTTTTCTTTTTTAAACACAAAAAAAGATTTTTGTCAAGGACAGAAAAGGCACTGCATGCAGAGAATTGCACAATGCACAATTGCCTCAGTAACTTCTGTCCGTTGTTTATCCTATTATTTACTGTAATTCAAATTAGTGCATGTGTGAAAGGTTATAAAACATGTGTGGCCACATGACAGAGAGGAAAGACAAAGTACAGGGCACTCGTCGCACATGCTCACCTAGATCATCCTTATCCAGCGTGATCTCCTGCATTACAGAGGGCATCACGAAAGAGAACGTCTTCCTGTTAAAGTAATACAGCGTGTAGCCCACAAACATGGCCAGGAATATAGTCGTTCGGTAGTAGCCATATCCACTCTTCGCCATGGTTGGCACAGCTTATAAAAAATGATTGAGAAGGGAATGTCAGGGTCTTCTTCAGCTCGACACAGGAGTCACCACGAGCATCTGAGGGCTATGAACTCAGACGTGTGGATCTGTGAAACATGAAGAGCTGGTGAGGTCAGGGGAAAGAGCTGTAATCAGCGGCAGGGTTAATGGTCAACCTGGCAGAGATCTTTGGAGTGTTCTCCTGGAAACAAATACTTTCAAAGGGAACAGTGTCACATACTCTATTGAACTATAACAGGGATCACAGTGTGCCACTGACGTTTCAATGGCAGCAGATCTACCATAGCCAATGGTTTTCTGTTTTTTTTTTTCTACTTTGTTGTCGTCTTAAACGTGTTGTGAAGAGAGTGTTATTGAAGATCCCGTAATCTGAGGAGTTTAATGATTGACGTGGGGGTCTATATATGTGACAGCTTTATAGATTTGACCACTGGTGGTGTGTGTTGTGTAAGAATCATTGTACAATGATTATGATCTCTCTTCAGGGGCAGAGCAACAAATGTGTGCCACCAACAGCTCACTGTGACACTCATAGTGTAGGTCTGATTTAAACTTATAAACTGTGTAGACTAGAAATATTGATTCTGAATCAGATTTATTCTATGCGTTCTAACCAGATTTTCCTTCCTTTTAAACATCCTGAAAAACCCTGTCTTCTCTAACTACAAAAGTTCATCCGATCTTCACCAATTTGTTTTAGTCCACTATATGTCCAGTCACATTAGCACAACATGTTTTTGTGTTGGAAAATGGTCCATGTTTTATTAATAGTGTAACTGGGTTACATATACATGCGTTTTGTATTTTCAGTTTTATTCTGATTCCGTTTAAGTTTGAGTAATTTTGTTGTCGTCAAGTTATAGGCCTTTTTTAGATGACAACACCACAAAAGTGAGGCAGAATGGAGCTACACAAGTTGAAATTGAGTTCTTCGTCCATGATAACTTTTTATTGTGAGCGTGCAAATCCTAAAATAATTTGAACACATTGGAATTTGATCATAAAATGTTATCACATCAATACGAAACCTATGGGTCATCATTAGCAATACTGAACCTGTCTAATAAGCACCAAAATATATGTATGTGTTGATGGTTTTAACTCTGAACGACTCTGTCTGCTTATAGATTCAATCAGTGGTCAATAATGACACCTTGGTCTTGGACCTTGCACCGTCCATTTTAATTTGAAAAACTTATTTTTGGATCTCACCTCCTACTAGCATAAAATCACAAACTTCCGCAGTTTATCAGAAATAATTGTGGCCCATGTTATTGTCTGCACAGCGCCACTTATCGGTCAAACGCTAAACAGCATACAATCATGGAGACGCTGGTAAATCAAATATTAATCATGTGTATTCAGATGGCGTGTATGACCACATTGCTGCTTTCAGATATGTTTTATGTTTGTCATCCACAGACCTGACTGTCATACACCATATGTACAGATATTTCTCGTCCTTTTAGAGTTAAAAGTTTGTAAATGCTGCATGGTGCACAGCGAACTGTTGTGATTCTGCAGCTCGCATACGTGTCAACACAACCAGCAAAACAATCATCCACTGTCTAACTTAAGTCTCAATTACCTTCCTTAGAGTTATGAGATTAGTCGAAGGGACAACCGAGATTTAAAAAATGTCATAACAGAAAAAAACGACTTGAATGAAAACAATAACATGCCTACTTCCGTGAACAAGAGGCTGTCTTTCGCCGGATGTCTATTGCAGCAAGCAAACGGTTCTCAATAACTCTTTATCCACGACCAAACCAGGTCAATCCGACTTGGTAAATGTTCATATTACGCTTGAACGGGGATTCTTTTTTTAAAACAATTTTCTTATGATCAGACATCACTAGTGGATCTCGCCTAGATGCTGTAAACGTGAAATCCTGAAATACTTGTCAAACTAGTTCAAATAGACAATTGCTGCCATCTACCGGACGAGATACAGCAGAACAGTTTAGAAGAGGAAAACATAAAGGCTTATGTGAGATCATAATGAATGAAATAGACATTTACACAGACTTTTTAGTGCTGGACAAAATTAATTTACAGAAAGAACAATTGCAGAAATACTGTACTGTTGTGCAATTGTTTTTAAAAGTAAAATAGCCTATTTGTGTCATATAGGAGTATCTACATTAAATAGTGAATAAACAATATTGCATATTAATATTTCATTCATTTGAAATAAATACTTTTATCAGCAAGGATGCATTAAATTGATCAAAAGTGACAGTATATACATTTATAATGATACAAACGATTTCTGTTCCCTGATTTTCCAGCTGTTTGCAATATTGATAATAATAAGATATGTTTCTTGAGCAGCAAATCAGCATATTAGAATGATTTCTGAAGGATCATGTGACACTGAAGACTGGCTGCTTCAGCTTTGCCATCACAGGATGATGATGGTTATAATATTTCACAATATGATTGTTTTGCTGTATTTTTGATCAAGTAAACGCAGCCTGGTTGAGCATAAGAGACATTTTTCAAAACATAAAAAATCTTACCAAATATTAATTTGTAAGCTGCTTGTTAAGTTAGCTAGCTAGTTAAACAACTGTGTAGTTATTAATTCATCAGTTAGCTGAGGCTCTCTATTAAAGAGACAATTCCTCTGAAGTTGTGGCTCTCTGGTTATGCTTCACCGAAAACCTCTAACAAAGTTTGGACCTACAAGCTCTTGCCCAGATCTTCAGTCACACCGGCTAACCATATGTGACAGTGATGACTGCAGGGCAATAAAGCACAATTATGTGAAGTGTAGATAAGCTGTGGAGAGATCAAGGATGATCATGTTTGGCTTTTGCTTTTCTTAGCAGCCAGCCCAGCATTTTCTGCAGCAGCTGTGTGGATCAGTATCTACAGACGCTTTTCAGAACAGTGTGATATAGAGATAGAGGTAATAAACATTAAATCTGAGTTTTGGATTGTTGTCTGGATGTAATGCAACCAAGGTTGTGTCACATTTTTGCATTTCATTTCTCAAAATGAATGGTGCAGATCATTCTGGTAGGTCCAGGAAAGGCTGCGGCTGCATTTGGTCTCATATCAACATAAACTTTGCCAGGATATTATGGTTTGTGATTGTCTTCTATGCTTTATTTGGGGCTGCTGTCTTCTCGGCCCTTGAGAGACCTTTAGAACTGGAGGCACAATGCAGATGGAACAGACAGCTGGCTGAATCTGTTTGGGATCACCGGGTTCCCTCGGAGCACTTGTGTGAGCTGCTGGGACACTATGAGGAGGCCATTGCTGCGATTCGGATGGAAGCACAGAGACTCGATGGGACTTCTCAGGAGCTTTGTGGCAACTGTAGCCAGAACCATTGGTAAATCTATCTATCTATCTATCTATCTATCTATCTGTCTGTCTGTCTGTCTGAAAGTTTCTTTATTCCTTCTACGTGACGTTTTCTCTCCATACATTTGTCCCTGTGTTTGAAGAAGCATACTAATATTTCTCCCACTTATAGACTACACATAGACATTAGCCTTTGGAAGAAACAACATGTTCATACATTTCAGTGTAGAATAACTGTTTACACATGATATCAATCTTTAACATGCTTGTTTTATTATCTGCGCTGTGCTTATCTTGTAGTGGTGAAATAGCAAGAAAATCAATTTCCTGATTCAAATACCCAGAGCTCACTTCATAAGAGTTTGAAATGGATACATGTAAACAGCTCTTAAAATGTCCAATATAATGTGTAGTGTGTGTCCGTACACAGAGTAGAATCTGTAAATGTCATCTTTCTTGCATTACACACGAGATTAAAGAATGAGCAACTTAAGGTTGATGAAAATCTTGATTTTGTTGCAGTAGAACTGTATAGTTTCCCTTCATATTTGTACTTTCACTCTGGCAATATTCATTACACTTGTCAGACTGAATTCAGAATAGCATACTACAAGTAGTGAAGTATGCAATTCAGCCCGTGTTTGCACATTCCAGACAGGTTTTTTAGTCTGTAAGTTTGTGAGATTTACATTGACGTTTAAATTACGCCATTAGATGCTGAAAAGCTGCTGTTTTTATGATTAGGTAAATGAATCTTTCTTTCATTCTTTCAAAAACACTGATTCATTCAAACAACAAATAATGAATGAGTTATTGAATCATCATTCACTCAACTGAATCATTTCAAAACACTGATTCAGGATCTTTTCACTTTGGCAGTTTCTTTTTTTTGTGAAGTAAATTAGACAAGTATAAAGCTTTGATAATCAGTCGCTACAATGATAACACAGAGGAATGATATCACTGGAATCATTTTAGAACAGTTTTTTTTTTCAGCTGATAAAAACATTGAAAGCTGAACAGAATCCTAAGCTTGAACACTTAAAGCTGGTACAAATCAACAACAATAACTATTTTACACCAATGGAAGATCATTTTGTTTAGTATAATGCATTTTCAGTTTTGTCACCAGTCACTTTAAATGATCACTAATTTGTTGTGGGTATTAATATAATTATTGTTATAGTTAATCCTTTTAAGTGTGAGTAGGGCCTCTGGCACCACAGGAACTTTTTCATAGTACCAGAACTAATTGTGGAACTAGCGACCTTGTGACGTTTTCGCACCGCTGGAACTGGGTGAGATTTTAGTACTGGACACTTTTTCTTTGTGGAATTTTCTGTGTGAATGGTCTACACGCACTATTTATACTAAAAAACACCACTAAAAAACACCATAGAATAGTGCATAGGTATACCTCTTGTCGGTTCAAATGCAACCTTTTAAATGGTACTGGCAAATCATCCCAGTTCTCTAGTACTGTACATTTCTGGAAATAAAGCGGTGCAAAAGGCCCTATTGTGTCTAAATTGTTGCATGCAAAACATTTTTTTTCCTTTTTAAAATTATCCATGAAATCTAAATGAAAAAATATATAATTGAACCACTCTTTACTCCACTGTTCTCTTTCATTGGCTACATTTCTGTGTCCATATCAGGTTTCGGGATGGCAGCACCCGCTACCCTCAATGGAAAAATCGTCCTTATCTTCTATGGGCTGATAGACTGTACTGCCACCATTCTGTTCTTCAACCTCTTTCTGCAACGCATGATAACGCTGATTACATTCCAAACACGCAGATGTCAAAAGCAAAAGAGTAAAAGACACGTCCCCAATTTGAACACACCACCAGAACATGGAGATCAGCAGGAGGACTGGAAACCTTCTGTTTACTATGTAACCCTAATTTTGGCAACAGTTGTGATTCTGGTGAAATGCGGAGCATCAGGTCTGTACTCAGCTATGGAGGATTGGAACTACCTAGAGTCTATGTACTTCTGCTTCGTGGCTTTCAGCACCATGGGTTTCTGGGACATGGCGAGCAGACAGAAGGCCCACTATGAAGCACGTTTGATCTAACAGATAGCCAACTCTTTAATGATCATCCTTGGAGTGAGCTGCACCTACTCTCTTTTCAGTGTCACTGCCATCATCATGAAACAGATGCTCAACTGGATTTTGGACAAGCTGTTCAGTCTGCATTGCTGTCGGTCTCGTGGCTGCTGCTCCATCACAAGTCTGATATTCAACGAACTGGCCAATCAGCGGATCCAGAACACAAGCAACCACTCCATGAGCAAGTGTAAGTGTGCCAGCACTGCAGTAGAAACCGTGTGCCAGTGCCTAGACCCCGCAAACAGTGGCCCAATCTTTGAACACAAAATCAGAGATTCATAGAGACTTTCGAAGGATGATTCAGAGAAAGAAGTCTTCGGTGCTGTCATCTTAGTTATCATCATAGTGTGCGAGAGGATGTGAGAACAGTTGCGATGTCAAATCATCAACATTAGTGCAAAGCCAGAACTGTAAAAAGAAATGCAGCGAAAACTTATAAGTGGCTTAACTGTAAGCTACGGTATGACAGTATGTAAAAATGTAAGATTGCATCTAATTTTATTTTGAAGTTAAAAGTGAATATTAATTTGTAATTTAGGATGCAAATCTATGTTAAAGGGGGGGTGAAATGCTATTTCATGCATACTGAGTTTTTTACACTGTTAAAGAGTTGGATTCCCATGCTAAACATGGACAAAGTTTCAAAAATTAAATTGTACGTTTGAAGGAGTATTTCTGTTCCAAAAATACTCCTTCCGGTTTGTCACAAATTTCAGAAAGTTTTTTTTCGAGTTTGGCTCTGTGTGACGTTAGATGGAGCGGAATTTCCTTATATGGGTCCTAAGGCACTTCTGCCGGAAGAGTGCGCGCTCCCGTATAGCAGAGCAGAGAGAGCATTCACTGATCAGAGCGAGAGCGTCGCGAAATGTCACAAAAGGAGTGTGTTTTTGGTTGCCAGGGCAAGACAACCCTGCACAGATTACCAAAAGAGAAACAGCATTAAGGGACCAGTGGATGGAGTTTATTTTTACAGAGCATCAACGGAGTTGTGCAAGTGTTTTTGTTTGTTCCCTGCATTTCGAAGATGCTTGTTTTACAAACAAGGCCCAGTTTGACACCGGGTTTGCACATCATTTATTTCTTAAGGATAATGCAGTCCCAACGAAAAAGGGTCACGATCGTGTGTTGGAACCGCAGGCGGTGAGTAAAACTGCTTCAAATATCTCTGTGTTGTTAACTTAGCTATCAGTGCGTAAGCACATCAAGTAAACAACATGCGATGTTGTCATCAAACTGCACTTACCACATGTACAGCTTAAAAAAAAAAGAAAAAGATGACATAAAGTGGAAATTTGTCATTTTCCAAAACCGCTAAGCAAATATATACAGTTTTAGTACATACCACATAGAGATGTCGTTTGCTGATGCTGCTCTTGTTAAATTTCAGCCTCTGGATCTGTGTCACAGCTTCCAGACGCTCTCAACTCAAAAGCCTACTGGCGCTCGTGATTCTTTAGCTCCGCCCACACGTCACGCCTCCAGCCGGTCGTGTTTTTCCGTGAAAAATCGGTACAGACTATCTTTCTCTTATGAATATAATAAAACTAAAGACTTTTTGGAGTTATGAAGGATGCAGTACTACTCTATAGGTACTCAAGATTAACAGGATATTGAGTGAAAATGAGCATTTCACCCCCCCTTTAAAGACTTTTATATATGTACTTTTATATATGTACTTTTAAAGTGAAGTGAACATTATTTTACCAAATTAAATCTCCCAACTTGTGAAGGGAAATGTCATGCGATTAGTTTTGTAAAACAGTAATACTTTTCTTGTTTGTTTCACCATAATATCCCCACAATGCAATGAAATTGTAAAGCTATTGATTTAAAAAAGTAATAATAATAATAAAAAACATAAGAAGAGGATAGGGGTGCATATATGTAATCATTGATGATAATGTCCCCACGATCTGCTTTTGAAGAAATATCGTAATATTGTGCTACAGCGCACATTCTATCAGCTGCAGTTCTGGAGCCTCCGTCATATACTGTACAACACCACATGCATTTACAGAAGTGTTAACTCAGCAGAAGAGTTACTGCCTCATTATATGCATGTGCTTTTAAATGTTTCATTAGCACTCTGGTCAGTAAACAGTTGAGATAAAAACATATATGTGCCTGTATATTAGATGTGTGCAGGTCTTAAAGGGACAGTACGCCTATTAAACATGCAGCCTACTGTCATTACAGGGATAGATCACCTTAAAATTTCATTTCTGTCAGTATTTACACACTGTAACATTGTCCCAAACCTGTATTAATTTCTTTCTTGTGCTGAATACAAAAGAAGATATTTTGCAGAATGTGGGTAACCAAACAGTTGCTGATCCACACTGAATTTGATAGTAGCAAAAAATACTCTGGAAGTCACTGTGGACCAGAAACTTTTTGGTTTTGCACGTTTCTTTTCTTTCTTGTTACCTTGAAATGCATTGTCTTTATAATATGGACATTAGTTTGGCTGTAATGCTCAGACAACTTGCAAAATAGTCAAACCAACATGACAAAGAATTGTGATAAAATCATAAAACGCTAAGTTATGGTGTCTCTTGGTATCATTTGCAAGTAAATATTGAAATTAACATTAAATAACAATGAGCAATACATTTGTTACAATATGCATCAATCTTTGATACTGTTAAAAAAAAACAACTGTTAATTTGTTCGCTCATGTTAGCTCTGATCCATTAAATAATGTCAACAGGCACAACTTTTATTCTTAATAATGTATTAGTAAATGTTGAAATGAACTAGGTTAATATATTAACTACAGTTAATTAAGGTTATTAATGTTTAATGTTAAGTATTTGCCATGTTAGGTCATGTTGGGTAGGTAACTAATGTTAACAAGTGAAACCCTATTGTAAATTTGTTATTTTTGTTATTGTTATTTTTGTTTATACTTGTTACATTTTAGTCACCAAGAATGAATAGCCTAAATGCAAGGGTAATTTTGCTAAATATTATGTTTTATATATATACTTTCTGTATAACTCTCTCTCTCTCTCTCTCTCTCTCTGTAATTGCATAGTTTTGTAAATAAATTGTTTAGCCAAAATAAATGTTTCTCATGCCAACTTAATCAAGTGAGTTCTTTGCTTTAAAAATGCATTCATCATAATGAGATGTCTATTTATTTATAATTTAAATAAAACTCGGGCCGGAATTGGGCAGTGAGTCCACAGGTATCTGGTCCAA
The DNA here is from genome assembly GCF_003368295.1 of Carassius auratus. Classification (NCBI taxonomy): domain Eukaryota; kingdom Metazoa; phylum Chordata; class Actinopteri; order Cypriniformes; family Cyprinidae; genus Carassius; species Carassius auratus. The sequence goes on along the minus strand of NC_039257.1, from coordinate 18,084,052 downwards.
GTACGGATAACCCGAGAAATGAACACAAGTGTGTGTGTGTGTGTGTGTGTGTGTGTGTGTGCGTCTGACGAGTGGGGCGGGGCTGAGAGCTGTGGTCGAAGCCTGCCCCACTCACAGGTCTCGAGTCCCATGGAGGAGGTCCAGAAGGATAAAGTTATGACAGTGAAGAACGAGAGAGGACCTGAGGCCTGAACCATGACGGTAGCTGAACAAATTCAGAGTTACAGGATTATTTTTGAGTTGACAAAACCAAACCTCTTCAATCCGGCTTTGCTTTGTTGGTACCATGATGCTGATCATCATCTTTCTTTGTCAACTCAGGCTTTGACATCATAAACTTTCAGGCTTTTGACATCACTGGCGAACAGCCAATCACGAGCCTTGCAACACAAAGCAATTTTAAAGTTTGATTTACTTCTCGCGAGAGACCCAGCAATATTCAAAACTAAAGGTTAAAGGTTTGCTAAAGGTTAAGAGAGTATGACAAATTTAAACGTCATATGAAAAATGAAGAAGGAACAAATAAAATAAATGATCTTGCTCTATCAGTGCAGTGACAGGTGAAACTTGTTAACTTAGTTTATACATTTGAAAATATATAGTGATAGAGACTCAAACGTGTAAGGTCAGATTTTTTATTTTTTTAAAGAGTGCAATCTTTTGATGCTACAGCTTATTTATATTATGCATGATCTGTATAAATTAATAGTTATTTAAAGTAAACGATTTATAACAACTATTAAACTAAAATTGCTTGTGTGTAAAAATAATAATAATATGAATCACAATAATTATATAAATCATAAAATGACTTGAGTAATTACTATTAAAGCCAGACATCATCTATATCTTTTTTTTTTTTTTTTTTACCGTTAGTGACCTTTAATTTGGAGCAAGATAAACTGTGGGAGTGACTTTGTTTTCAGACATGTGTCACTTTTCTCACATCTGATTGGTCCAACTCCAGTTTGAGATCTCTAACCTGGAGCAGGTTATCCCTGGAGTGTGAGAGTTACTATGGCAATGAACGCCGCTAAAAGCCAAGCCACTTAAAACTGGGCCTGGGTTTTATTCTGTGTTTTGATTTTGTTTGTGTGCGGAAGTCTTTCGCGAGGTTTTGTGTTTAATTATTAAAGTTTTATTTAAATGTTCGCTGGTTCCCGCCTCCTTCTTCCCGTGACTACAAACATTGCTACAATATATGTGTGTGTGTGTGTGTGTGTGTGTGCACGCGCTTGCCCATTAGTTAATACAAAACTCCATAATTTGTAATTTCATACTTTATATAATTTATATACAAAACGTGATGTTTACAGCAACTGTACAATATTTAGCCGGTTGACTTTAATAAGCTACTGTGCAAAAAAAAAAAAAAAAAAAAAAAAAAGATGCTGACCGCTACGTAAGAGCCACTGTGATGTCACAAAGAAAATTAGAACTTTTAGAATGTTGCGCGAGTATTAAAACGGTACAGAGCTCCTCACTTCACTCATTAAGGTTTCTCAGTTTGTTGCTGCTGAAGTCTGATTAATACACGACAGAAATTTATCATGGGACAGAGTACTTCACGAGTACAACCGTTTACGGAGAGCGAGCAGGTCTACGACCTCCCTCACAGTAAACCCCCAAAATCCAGCCCCGACACGGCTGAGAAACATCATCCTCATCGGCCTGATGAGAAGACTGTGGATGAAGGGGAGGGAACTGTGCTTCCCACCTCTCCTCTGAAAGAGAAAAAGAAGAGCAATAAAAAGAAAGTGGGACACTTCTTTAAATGGTTCTCTTCCCGTTTGAGGAAAAAAATCACCAAAAGCAAGAGCTCAGGTCAGGATGAGATGAAAGACCAAGGTACTGAGACAGAAACATCCGGGAGAACCGACGGTAAAAACTGCAATTCATTTTCTGGAGCTCTTTATATTTAGGCGTCACTTAATTATTCACACCTAAATATGAATATCTACGGGAACTTTCCTGTCTCATAATTGTAAGACAGTCTTTTAGCTTTTCTTCTATAATACATTAGGCCTACTTCGAAATGTAAGAGTGAAACAGGATAGTTATGTTTGCATGTTTAATAGGTGATCAAATTATGTGGCTATGAAATGTATTTATTATTTATTTAGTCACTGCTACCTAACATCTTGTGCTGGTATTCTCCTCTTTAGATCAGAAGCCTCAACAGCCCATCTGCAGATCTGTAGAGGTCACTGATCTCGAGGAACCTCACACCAGTGTTCTTCAAGTCCCTCCTGCTGCTGAGCCTCTGGTGCAGAAAGACCTCCAAACTCAAGACCACGATGCTCCAGTCAGTGTGAGAGCAGGTGAATTGTCTCCTCTGATGATAGAGTTGGACAGCAATGAAGTGGACACGAGACCTGAAGGTGAGTTTATTGCCACAATCCCAAACATAACACATGCCCTTATCTTTAAACCAGTACCACTAAACATCTTCTTCTTCTTTTCATCTTTTAATAGACATTTGCTGCCGATATGCAATTGGCAGCAAGCTGGGTCAAGGTGGATTTGGCGCCGTCTATAATGCGACTCGTTTGGAGGATAGACTTAAGGTTTGAATTTTTTTTTTTTTTTTTTTTTTTTTTTACATCAACTGCTCTTGGCCTTTACACTCTTAAAAATAAAGATTCTTTATCAGCTTCATGAAGAATGATCATAATATTCTTCACATTAAGAAAAAAATTGTTCTATTAAGAAGTATTCACTGAAATGTTCTTTGGAGAACCTTTATGATCAAGAGTGTAGGATTAAAAATCATGCTTTCATTGTTTTTTTTGTTTGTTTGTTTGTTTGTTTTGTTATAATCTGTGGCATCTCACACATATTAATTGCTTTTTGTTTCGTTGATCAGGTGGCTGTGAAATTCGTCAAAAAGACAAAACACACGGAATATATCAGCATTGTGAGTGTGATTTTTCACTAGACTAGACACACTTTCCCAAGACTGAGTTAAATTCCAATTCTACATCATGAAATGTTTCTTTCTTCCAGCCTGATCATCCTAAGCCTCTTCCCAAAGAAGTCGCCCTGACAATTCTGGCCAATAAAGGCCCAGTGATGGATATTATTAGGCTGCTGGACTGGCAGGACCAGCAGAACTTCTACGTCATTGTCGTCCAGCGCTTCTCACACTGCATGGATGTTTTACGCTTTGTGCAACGCAATGGAGGCAGCATCGATGAGAAGTTAGCGAAGCTCATCATGTTTGGGGCAACACTAGCCGCCAGTGCATGTTGTAGACGTGGAGTTTACCATGGGGACATCAAGTTAGAGAACCTGCTGATAAACTTGGAGAACCTCCAAATCAAACTAATTGACTTTGGATGTGGCAGTGTCCTGACAGAATCTGCCTACACAAGCTTCAGTGGTGTGTTTTATCTCTAAAAACTCTTGTGAATCAGTTAACTCAATACTTAATGGTAAGAAGACATGCTGTGGTAATGACTAAAACACCAGACAAACTCTTTTTCCTCCAGGAACAGTTATGTACTGTCCTCCCGAGTACATACTGAAGGGGGAGTTCCATGGAAAGCCAGCGACGATCTGGTCTTTAGGGATCCTCTTGTTCAGAATGCTGTGTGGACACTTTCCAGATAGTTACGACTTCTACAGGACCAACTTGAACACCTGGTCCAAACCTGGCTTGACAGAAGGTGAGTTCTTCTTCACAAGTAAAACTCTACCACAGAAACTTTACTGGAGATGGACATACGGATAATGCAGCAGATTTTACTGCTTAGAATTAAAGCAGATGTAGTTTACAGTAATAATCAGACGTCTCTTCCATCTTTCTGCACAGAATGCTGCTATTTGATCTGCTCCCTTCTGCAGCAAAAGCCAGAACGTCGGATTGATCTGGACAGGATTGTTTACCATGACTGGTTTTAGGTACTGAGCCTAAGATGAGCTAAAAACTATTTGATTTGAGATTTGACTAGACTTGTTAGACTTGTTATTTAAAATAAGGGTTCTTTATTAGCATCTAATGGTTCCATGAAGAACTTTTCAACATCCACTGCACAAACGGTTATTTAGATTAATTAAATATTTGAATCACAATAAGAATAAAATGGTTCTTTTAAAGGTGGGGTATGTATTTTTTCAAAAATGCTTTAGAAAACTGAGTCGGACAGAGTACCAAAACAAACATGTAGCCAATCAGCAGTAAGGGGCGTGTCTACTCATGATGGGGACGAAAGAGAGAGCGCTCAGTGCCTAGGACAGACATTAGCCAAGCCAAATGATGACAGAAAGATAGAGATGGTGAATTAAATAAAAATAAAAAAGAGGAAAACGTCTGCAGAACAAAAGATGGCTTACGATAAGGCAAGAAGTAGAACCCGTGTAAATATTGGATCAGCTTTACATCGCTGAAGAGAACTCAAGAAGCGGGAAGGCCTTCGATCCACATCGAGGTTGCCTTGTTTCTTCTCGATAGGAGAGTAACATTGGTTTTGCTTTATTTCACAGAACTAATATATGTTGTTAAAATAAATAGTATACGCACATTAAAACACACAGTACTACCAAAACACATTTGACCTGTAACACATATTGCTTTCACTTAATGATGACATCATACCCTCCGCCAGCTGCCACAGCTGATTCCACCATAATCGTTGTCTGGGTTGTGTACATATGTGTGGTGCGGAACTATTAAAATAGGGGCGAGACCCTTTTGGGGTAGGGGCGTGTTTGTTTTGGTGATTTGAAATATCAACATTGGCTACCAGAAATCACATACCCCACCTTCAAGAACTGATCACTGAAATGTTCTTTGGAGAACCCTGAATGGTTCTTCTATTGCAAATTCAAAATAAATATTTTTTTAAAATAATATTATATATATTTAGTAATAAAAACAATTTTAATTACCCAAGACTGAGTAAAAATCACTATTTATAACCATTTAAAAGCCAAAAATGTTTCTTTCATCCAGTCTAAAGAGCCCAAGACCCTTCCCCGAAACATCGACCTATCAATCCAGTGATGGACATTATTAAGCTGCTGGACTGGAAGGACCTTCAGGACGTCTACAGTTCGTCAGTCGTCCAGCGTTTATCACACTGCATGGATGCGTTCCACTTTGTGTAACACAAACAGAGGCAGCATTGAGCATCCTCTTGTTCAGAATGCTGTGTGGATATATTCTAGATAGTTTCAGCATCTACAGGACCAACATGAACACCTGGTCCAAACCTGGCTTGACAGAAGCTGAGTTCTTCTCCACAAGTACAATTCTACTACAAAACTTTATAGGATTAACTGGAGATGGCATATGGATAATGCAGCAATATATCCTGTTTTACTGACCTAAAGAGCTTTCAGCTTGGAATAGAGCGAATGTAGTTTACAGTAATAATCAGACGTCTCTTCCATCTTTCTGCACAGAATGCTGCCATTTGATCTGCTCCTTTCTGCAGCAAAAGCCAGAACGTCAGCTTGATCTGACAGGATTATTCACCATGACTGGTTTTAGGTACTGAGCCCAAGATGAGCTAAAAACAATAAAAAACAGCATCTGTTCTAATAATGAATTTAACAATAAAGCTCATTTCTGTGTTTTGTTCCAGGTGCAAGACCGATCACTGTCACTCTGAAAGTGTCATCTGTGGAGATGTTTCGTCTTCCAGGAGGAACTGAGTCTTCGTCCATCCACTTTAACATCTTACAGGGCCAGCAAGCTCTGGTAGCATTTGTGCCTTTGGCTTGAGGCAGCAATATTAACAACTGGAGATGTTGCTTGCTGAAGGATGTGAAAATGTATTTACTTTTGTAAAAAAATAAAATAAAATAAAAATCCTTCATCTGAAAGGCCGCAAAGAGCCTTCACAGAATTCTACTTTTTAGTAAAAAAGTTAAATGTTCACAGAATGAAACAGTAGACATTAGTTTTTGCAGACAAAATGTAAAAAATAAAATTAAAATGTTAAATTAAAAAATATATATTAATAATAATAATTCTAATAAATATGCATCACAAGATCAAAGATGCTGTCAGAAGACAAAGAGAATGATTTTATTTGTTTTAATTATGTTAATATGATTGATGATAGTGGTCATAAATAATAATAATAAAAAAATCTACAAAAACAAATGACTACGTTTTTAGGGAGGTTAACTAATAATACAATACATTTTTTCTTGATACTGTGATACGTTTCTTTCAGGATTCTTTGATTAAAAAAATTAAAATAAAATATTTTTTTAGTCACTCTTGACCCAATTTATGCATCCTTTCTGAGTAAAAGTAGTAATTTTTTACTGACACTAAACTTTGAATGCTAATGGATATCAAATTTATATTTAATGAGGCCTCCAGGACCAGATGTGAAGAGTCCAGATTCCTAGCTGACTATGGTTGCCATGTCTACAATTATCCTGCCGAACTGGGCTACTTTTACACTTTCTGTATGCTGATTTTTTTCTGCAGGTTTAAGGTTTGTCATATAAATAAATTATATATTATTGATATTATAAAACTTTAGCTGACGAGACAAAACAAACTGATTTTTTTGTAAGGGAGGGGCAGGTTTTTAACAGATTGGTGGATCTTTCCAGAATTGTTACTAGCAAATTTTTAAAGAAAGAATAGTCTTGTCATCTACACTGTTAGACATTTCTGTAATTTCTACAGTTATCTCACATTAGTAAAACAGTAGCCAATTGAGAAAATAAAACCATATGTTTGCAAGGTTAAACTAGAATTAATTTATTATAGTTTTTAATGGAATTTAAGTTTAAATGCATTTTTATATTAGTGTTTTAAAGACATCTGCAATGAGACTGATAACTGATAATCCAGGTAAAAGAACAAGTAAGTTATGGTTTGTGTATTTTGAATGGGGTTTGCCTTTTAAAAGTGTGTCATTTCTACTTCTTTTTTTTATAGGGAACACATTTCTGTCACTAACAAAGTGGATGGTGTGCAAAGGTGGTGGCCACATTTTGGAGCTGCACCTAGGTTTTGCAGATGGCTATGTATTTCTTTTCCCATTAAGTTTTTGTTGCCTAAAGATTCTTTGTGAGGATAAATCAAGAGAATACAACATAATGCACTGCAAAATGTCCTAAGACGGGAGAAATGAGGAAGATGAACTGTTCCAGCATTGGAAGACTGTATTAAGTGTAATACATTAAATTATTTAAATAAAGAATTTGATATTTTGTAATTATTTTGTCTGTTTTAATTGAATGCCAGTAGTACATTCAGTATGTAGGATACTAATAAAATTACTTCAATATAAAAAATATAAAATCAAATGAAATCTATTTCAAAATATATTAATTGCAGTAGTATACTGATTAATTGGATATTTATAGTAATTTTCATTTTCAAATAATTGAAAGATAAAGGATTACCACACCCACCAAAGTTGTAATCGATTTGATGGTAAGACAATTTATTTATGAAAACAAATGAAACAAAAGAGCATAAACTTTTGTTGTTTTACAAAGCATTTTTTTTCCTAGAAGACTCCAAAAGCCAATATAAAAATTAATAAATTGTCTTTTATGCCGTAAATATATAACAACTTAATTCAGATTTTTTTTTTTGCACCCTCAGATTCCAGATTTTCAAATAGTTGTATTCTAAGCCAAATATTGTCCTATGCTTTCAAACCATACAAAGCTTATATATATATATATATATATATATATATATATATATATATATATATATATATATATATATATATATATATATAATGTTCATAATAATAATAAAAGACCCTTTTGACTGGTTTTGTTGTTCAGGGTCACAAATGTTAACTTCGGAGTGCATTATATCTCTGTGACAGCCAATGCTTTTTAGATGATCAACATTGATCTCATTATGCTGATTTGATACTATGATAGATATTGGGTTTTCTTTTTGCTGAAATTTAACCAGAATATCCGCTAAGCCACACTTATCTGCTAAGTAAACTTTTATTTATATTTTCTAGTGTACAATTATTTTGTTGCAGGTTGCTTATAAAAATTCACAAGTGTAAAAACCTTTTTCAAGAATAGTATTACATTACAATAATTTGTTTATATGGTTTACAAAATGATTTGAAAATTAGATCTGAAATGATGTAATTTTACTTCTTTCCTTCTTCCACTCTATTTATGATCCACCAAAGTAGAAGATAAACCACAGTGGGTGGCATAGCATTGCCAGTTCATCCTCACACTCGGCTGTGAGTGTGCGCTAATGAGACGAAGCAGGCGCGGAGGGATACATGAATGAGGCCAGAGCGCAGCAGCGGCGCATTACTACACCTCAATCTGTGACTCACTCATTCACACACACAGGAGCAGATCCGGCGTTTATACGTCAAGGTTTAAAACAAACATCTTTCTGCTGCTGATTTTTCACACCTTTATCGCACGGGCCTTGTTTAAGGATGGTAAGTACAGCCTGATATTAGTTTTTTTTTTTTTTTTCGTAGCTAACAGTTTAGCATCCTGTCGGACAGCTTGACAGCTAATAATGATTATAAGTTACTAATTATTTAAGCGTTTTCTTTACCGTTTGTGATGTCAAACGCATAAAGATTCCTTAAGGTTTAGTAAAAAAAGAAAATGCATAGCAACACATCAATGCTTTATTTAAACGAACTCAGTTATCCAGTTAGCACTATCCAGCTGATGCACATCAACATGTGTTATGTATATTAAACAAAAATCATGTACGATTCACTATGAATTAATCAGAAAGAGATTTTAGAAATGAATAAATTAGACTAGTTAGTTACGTTGCAGTTTAATGCGCTCCTAGCTGTTATTGTTCTCGCGCCAGCTGAAGTCTGTCAATCACGTGCGCACCAGTTTCTGTATTTAGGTTTCTTGAATATTCTTTTATGCAAACTAGCCCTTTTTTGGTCACAGTAGACCTTAGTGTTTTTTAAATGCATGCTTTGCATTGCATTCCAAATATGCATGATGTAAATTCACAGTGCTGACAGCTTTTGAGTGTCTCTCGGATGCATATTACTGTATGCAATGCATCATGCGAGTTGCCTTCACACGGTGTTTCTCCTTATCTCGGTGTGTGAATAGTGACTGGCTGCTAATTTTACATGGGCTGAGCTCATTGCCTTTAACAGAAGGATAAGCGTGGGCGTGGTGGTGTAAAAATAATCATCAGCAAAGCATACGCGCTCGAGTTCCTTATTTCTGGAAGAATCTGCCGCTTAGCTTTGCTTTGCCTCCATGTATTTGCTTTGCATGCACGTTCACAAAGTTTGCAAATGTCCTGCGGATATGAGACTGTCTCTCTGTTGCAACATGTCGGGTAGCTGTTGCGCACCGGTTGCTTAAAAAAAAATGCGTTTCATCAACACGCAGCCCCAAAATGATCAGATAGCTGTATACGGCATAAATATGAATGGAGTAGTGGACAGTGAGGTTCCATATTGCAGCATGCTGAACTGCAGTGACGGATCCCGGTTGTCCCCCTCCCCCTTTTCCCCTGCAGTGAACCAGATCATAGCTGGTGCAGCAACACGCTGACACTGGATCTGCACTGCAGACTCTCGCTCATCAAATTGGAATGCAACTCGGAGAGGACTCTTACTGCATGACAAACATTTGTCCGCTCATGCTTCACTTAATCCACACTAATTGCTGCAGTCACTGAAATGCGGTAATGGGCTTGAGAAGCAGCGCGCAGAATATGTTAGCCTGAAGCAAGCAGCCCACCTGCATCCAAACCAGGCATTTAACCATATGTGTGCACCTGATGTCTGATACAGTCTGAATGGAGGATCGCCATTGCATTGCACTACTAGCCTAAAGTTTGAGTAATATTTTTCTCAATCAAATACTCATACTCTTTTTCAGTAAGAATATTGTAAAGTCAATATTAAATGTGTTCTGAGTTAATCACACCACATAAAAATGTGTTATTAACCACCGAATTTGAATGCTAAAAATATCCGCCAAGTTAATAAATTATCAAAATCTATAAAAAGCTGAATTCTCTGCTTTCAAACCCGGGGGCGTGTCCGCTGGCGGCGCTGAAACCACGCCCACTCGCGGAAAATCTGCCCTCTCTCTTCCTCTGCAGCTTATTTAAATGAGGAGACTCAGCTGTTTTGTAAATTATTGCAACCAGTTATTATGCATTTACTTGACCAAGGCATAGCTAGCTTGCAACCTCTTTAAGCTGTAGTAACTAATGGTAGTAAGTCGTGATTGAGCGGGCAAACCACTGCTCTGTAGTTATTTTGTGTTTTCAACTTGAAGCAGGACTGTGCAGAATGATCAGTGTATGACAGAGCGAATCGAAAGCATGATACCGTCTGCTCTCTATAGCTCTGCACTTTGATTTCACTCACCGTTCGATTTGTGTAGCGCTGCTTCGATTCGAACACATCTTAGGCTACGTTTGCACGTACCGTGTAGTCAAAAAGTGATTTGTTTTACGTATACATGACAGCGTTTTCAAAACAATAACAGTTTATAAAAACATCAACACCTTAGTTATGATGTATATGAGTACCATATACTTTGCCATTGTAGTGTATGTTTGTTTGCACTTGCCTTACAAATCGACACGTACTGCGCAGTCTACATACCTAACACATACTATGCACACACACAATTAATCCATTTTCAAAGATTCCCATATTGGGTGTTTACACAGAAACAATAACTGTGCCTTTTTCAAAAACTTGCACTTTGAAACCGGTTTTCAAAAATATGCAGTCCAGTATTTTCAGTCCACAAAATGCCGTTGTCATGTAAATGAACAGTCAAAACGCATAAGAAGTTTCCTGTTTTTGGCTGAAAATGTTGTCGTGTATACAGCCCATTATACAGTCCCTCCAGAAAAATGCGGATTATTGTTGTGATTGTTGCTGGCAAAAATCCTTGATTTTGTGGCAGGTTTTCTTAAAAAATGCGATGGAATATGCAGGATATTTTTGCAATCTTATGCGATGAAATTGCGGGAACTTGCGAAAACTGCGGTTTGATGAAAAAGAGAAAAAAAAAATGACCCCCCCCCCCAACACCCTGTTCTCACTAGGCTACTACCTTACTGTAATGAGTGATTTCTTATGATTTCCTATGATAAGCAAGCATACTAAATCACATAATATTTAAGTTCTCATTCTGTTTTATTTCAGACCTTAATTAACACATGGCTCAAACTTACACAAAATTTAGTCAAACAAGTTCTCTAGCTTTACAAAAGGAATATTCAACAACTTCTGTAAAAATTAATTCAAATAAAATATATAATATAATATAGGCCTACAAATGCTGTTTTACAGGAATTGCAAAGTGCAATCTCTTACTGCAACGTAAACTATTTTATATACTACTAATATACTTACAACTGTAAGGATTTTGATACTATTCTGTAACAAAAAAGTACAATCTTACAACTGTAGAGGTGCATCAACTTCTGAATGAAACTACAACAGTCCACTGTGAAAATGAAAACTAACTGCGTAGCATCTAACAATGGCCTATCATTCGCCATCCTCATCCCTCTCTCAAAATAATTTGCCCCCACTGTCATGTAACACACCGGGAAACTGCTTCGCGTGGTCTTTTGCGCTTATTTTTGTTGGCAGATGAGAATGATTTGCGTCCTTTACCCTGGTTTCACAGCGGGCTTCACAGATGATGTTCACGTCGCGCAATTACGTCACTTCATAAGGTTCCCATTGGGAAATAATGGCGATGTACCTACTTGTGTGAGGTAAACGCAACATTTTTCAACTTTCTGCTAAGATATATGTGACTTTTTTGCAATGAAAATTATTATTATTATGAAATCGGCAATTTATACTGCGAAAGTGCGGCGTATTTGAAAAAAAGCGACCCCCTCATAAATATGCGGCCCTTGGCTGATTATGCATTAAATCACGCGATCGCATAGTCGCGCTTTTCTGGAGGGACTGATTATAGTGCTGGAGTTTTGCTCAGTGACTCCGTTTCATCATCAAATCATGATTTTAGCCCCGCCCCAAAAATCCTTAACATGAAAATGGTGAAAACCTGTTTAACTCCACAATTAAGAACTAAATAGTTCACAGTCTTTGTAACATGTTTCTGCAATGCATTTGTAATATTTGTGATGTGTTTAGAAACAATTCTCAGAATTGTCTTTACACAGACTTTAAGCGATTTTTGCAGACCAATGCAAAAATCAACCCATGTTTTACCCTGCAAAAACAGGGATCGATAAGAAGACAATGTATTATACAAATCTAAACAGTATGGGTGTGCAGTATGTATGGTCTGCGATAATATTATAATTGTAGTTTAAGATGTGCGATTCTATATTATAGAGTACATTGTGAAAAGCAAACAAAACACACATACAGAGTGCATGCATACATTAGGTGATGAAGTCTTGTATGTTAACAGGTTAAACTAGTGTGCATACGCATTTAGAGTGTGTTCTTTCTCTGCAAGAACCAGTCTATTAAAATGCATTCAGAATTATCAAATAATTCAAAATATGGGTGCAGAAATGTATATATTTATATCGTTTCATATAGTCAATAACACACAAAGAGTGCCGTTTTTTTCCCCAAAAGTCAGCATGATTGAAAATGTGATACTGATTTTGTACAACAGTTCAATAAACAAGAAGTTAATAATAAGAGACCTTTTAGACAATAGATTTCTTTTTTGCTCCATTTCTCCAACAAAAATAATTCCAAACACTGCCACAGCATGTTTCATTCCTGAATGAATAAACCGTTTAAATTATTCAGTTCAGTCACAATGATTTACTTATTAACTAGTGACTTGCTAACAGTGACCTGCTGACACCTACTGGTGGTTTAAATTTCATATTTGAAGGTGTGGTTCATTGCGATTTAACTTTTTTTTAACGTTAGTGTGTAATATTGCTTTTTGAGCATAAACAATATCTGCAAAGTTACAAAGCTGAAAGTTCAATGCAAATGGAGATTTTTGGCAGTTTAATGCCTACAAAAACGGCTGGTAGGGACTACAAGAAGTTACTTCCCGGGTTCGTGATGTAAAAAACCCAGATAAAACCCACCCCTGAGAAAAGGCAGCAAAGGGGGCAGGGCCATTCTGCACTGCTTTTAGAGAAGAGGAAGAGAAAGAGGTGCGCACACACACACACACACACACAAAAAACAGATATATTGATATTTTCTCTATAAGCGATTCTGTATGAGGCAATACCGTTTATATCGATATACAGTAGTTTGATACGAGCTAGTGTAGTCAAAAGACCTGGTACTTCGGTGGTTCGGTACTAAAAAAATGAAAATGTGACCGTACCAGGTTTCTTTAAGTACTGGTGGTACAGAGTAGTGCAGTAATTTCAGCATCTGCCTTCTCAATGAGGACAAATACATAAAAAACATCACCAGAACTGTTCTGAGTCACTTCACAAGCATTTTACCATTTCGAGTAAAACCAGGGTCAAAAAAAAGGTAGGCCGTCAAAATAAGTTAATTTTTACAAAAAGGCATTGTGCTAGAAAAATTACTAGTATTTAGGGGAATGTATGTGATACTGCTACTACAGTTAAAAAATTTATAAAACTTTATTAAAGCAATAAATCACACAATATTTCTTTCATGTTTAAATTTTAATACCAAATCCCCTTTATTTACCAAAAAATAAAATGTTTACATTTAATTAAAAGAAAAATTTAATTTGGGTGAAACTTGTTTACTGTTTTTCATAATTATATTACTTGTAGAAAAACTTTTAAGACAATTGTAAATAATTATAAAGAATGGCATTGGTTTTATTTTTATTGATACAATTTTTTTTTTTTTTTTTTTTAAAGGCCCATCATATTCTCTGACAGAAAGGCTGTGTGCACCTCTGACTGAGACACAGGCTACTCGTGCTGTTTAGGGGGCCGTTCACATATCGCGTCTTTTGCGCGCGCAAGTTCGTTATTTCCAATGTAGGCGCACGGCATGTGCGCTCATAATAGAAGCGCGTCCGCACCGCATCGAGTTAACATCTCAACTTTTCAGAATGCTGCAAGCGCACCGCAGGTCATGTGACAAGAACTAACCAATCAGCTTCATCCTTTCCCGTAACAACGTTGAAAACTCAGCTAAGATGAAGGAACAGCTGACCATAGCTGTGTATGGATTGCCATTTTTAAATAAATTTAGTAGCAGAGTTACTGCGAGCTATTTTTAGTGCTGCAAATCCATTTATCCTTTGCTGAAATTTCCGCGTCTTCATGGAGAAAGCGTGTTATTTTTGCTTAACAACGGCAGACGCCTCCGGAGCGCTTCTGCTCGAGTGCTTTGGAAAGAAGGAGAAAGCGGCGCGCCTAGCATCTTCCACGCGTTTTAGGCGCGATATGTAAACGAACCCCAATGCGTTTTAGATGTGCTGTTTTCCAGAATTCATAACTTATATTTCACAAGTATTTCCTCCATTTGTACATTTTAGAAAGCCATGGAAATATTTACGTTTTTATGTCAGAAGTGCATGAGCATGATTATTTATTTAGTTTGAACCATTACTTTGTTGGTTGCACCACATGATTTTATTTTAGACAAAAGTATTTTAAATTTGAATATGCAACAGAAGGGGTCAAGCTGTATTGATTGTTTTTGATTCGCGGTCCAGATATTGTAATCATGCCACCTTTTTTCCTGACCCTCCCTCCCCCCCCCATTCCAAAAAACATTTTTAAATTTTTAACTATTTTTAGTAATTAATAATTATTGATTTTAAAGTTCAAAATGTATTATGCGCAGGCGTGTATCTTGTGCTTAGCTGGGCCCTCCTGTTATTGAGAACCATTTATATCAGTCGTTTTCTCATCTCACAAATGGCGAGTCAAATGTGTTAAATCTAAAGTCATTGCCTCGTATGAGGATGAGTCAGATCCATGTCCGCTGTTTCCTCATGGATCATTTTACACCCTGTCCATTTTAAGCTCCAAGCTTTATGAATCACCCGCCTTTGAATACAAGCGAGTGTGCTCTCGTGCCTCCTCTCAGAAAAGACACAGCTGAATCACACAGAGTGAATCACAGATGAATCCTCTTCTCTTTAATAATTGAATAATGAACTCCGTGTCAGAGAAACGCAATCATTTTAAGTGTGTCGCATTCATGACCCCCTAAGTGGCACTAATTATAACTGCTGTGGATATTTTTGAAGGAGTATTTTTATGCATGTCCTTCATTATACTCATTTAGTCAGAGGTGTGTGTGTGTGTGTGTGTGAGCACTTCAAAACTGGAGCTTTTCTGATAGTGATGTGGCACTGAGCTGATTGGCTTTCTCTTTCTCTCCTTCTTTTCTCCAATACAGGCAGATCAGCTGACTGAGGAACAGATCGCTGGTGAGTGAACTCTTGATAGTCAGCTTAAAAAATAACTGAAAAATACAAGCACCATATGGCAACCTCAAGAACATGTTAAGACTCAAGTCTTGTCCTGGAGGGCCAATGCGCTGCAGAGTTTAGCTCAAACCCTGATCAAACTCATCTACCTGTGATTTTCTTATGATTCTGAAGACATTAATTATACGATTCTCAGGTGCGTTCAATTGGGATTAGTGCTAAACTTTGCAGGTAAGTGGATCTTGTGGGCCAGATTTTAGAATCCCTGCTCTAGGGGTTCTTAGTGGACTTCCAGGGAGGCCGCAGTATGACTTGAAATTATTTTTGAAAAGATATAAACTGACATTCTATTCGTTATTTTGATATGTAAGAGAATTTTAAGTGTGAAAATACAGTGGGGCTCAAACATTCTCTGATGCACCAGAAGGAAACAAGATGCATTAAGAGCTTGGGGATGAAAACTTTTGCAATTTGAAGATCAAGGTAAATTGTACTTAATGTGTGTTCCGGGAAACATACAAGCCTCTTCTGTTGCTTGCGAAGGGCAGGACAAAATTGTCAACAAAATAAGAACTTTGGCCATCTTCATTGTGTTGAAGATGGCCAAATTTCTGCCCTTCGTAATCAAAAGAAGATACTTGTATGTTTCCCTGAACACAAATTAAGTTTTCACTATCCAACTATTTTCAAAAGTTTTCACTATCCAACTCATATGGTGGGTTCACACAAGATTCAAATAGAGCGTCTGGCGCGAGTGATTTCAATGTTAAGTCAATGCAAAGAGGCGAATAGACAACCTCCGAAAATCGGTTAAACATTTTTAAATCGCATATTTGAGTTTAAAACATCTACATTCTCGCATGAAATACTTTTAAAACTACATTTCATGACACGATAACAGTATTATTTAGAAAATTATCGGAATAAAAATGGTGGTTGAAAATGCTGCGTGAGCTCAACTGGCAGAAGCCCCCCCATGACGCGAATATCCGTCTGTTGTGAAGTTAATTTCCCGCGCGAATGAAGCGTATGAACTCAAAATGTTCAAGCGTCCAACTACGCGCGAATAGCGTGAGTTGCGTCTGGTTTGAACACAGCATTAAATATTCAGTACAGTAACATGTTAGCATGTGTTGATGTGAGGTGGTTCATAAGATTTAAGGTTGCTTGAGGCAGACGTGGATAAAGTCTTTTTTCCTGGGCATACCGTGCATGTTACAGAAACATTTTCGCCTTTAATTTCCAGTACTTCCAGTTCGAGAACGCCATTATCGCTGACGCCGTCTTGTGTTTAGTGCCCACCCAGCCAATCATCATTGGATTTGCAACGGTGTCAGGCAGCTGATGTGTATAGCCATGACACCTCTGACTGCTTTATTCAGTCAAATTGTAGTAACGCGACACTTTACATTCTCAGTAAAGATAACGGCGTTGCAACAATGGGAAAAGTAATTCTTTAGATTACTCCGTTACTGAAAATTAAACTCCGTTAGTAACGTCGTTATGCTTAAACAGCGTTACTCCCAACACTGCCCCACACACAAACACTCTCTCGCAATGTGCAAAACTCCTTCATTTGAACATTCAATAGCAAATACTTAAACTAATAACAAAACATTCTTCCAGTAGCTGATTAAGAAGCGCCAGATTGTCTTAGCAAAGTCAGAATTACCTCCTCTCCTAGGTTCAAAATCCGTAGCTGTTCTGTTTGGGAGTGTGTTTGAATGAGCCATTTTAGGGGGTGCGTGGCATAGTCTTAACTTTTGAATATCTCTTTGGCTTTGAGACTTTAGTCTTTGCAACTTTACAGATCTTCATGCACCAAGAGCTTGTAAAACTCCAAAGAGAAAGCAACAATTGAAATCGCATCATATGACCCCTTTAAGATTATCATGCCAGAGGGAGCACCTTGCAAGATCTCACACAACAGCTCATCAGCAATGTGTACATATGTTAGCTAGAAAAACCATTAATCTTTATTTGCAGATCAAGTTTAATGTAAGGAACATTAAATCATCTTGGAGAGAATTTCATCGTCTTGACTGTCGTAACCGAACGCAACACGCAGTTTGAACGCTGAATGGAGGATGACAGACAGCCGCAGCAGAGAGAAGAGTTTATGTGAACTTGAATTTAACAACTTAAATATTCATCTGTACTTCACATTTATATAGTGCATGGAAACTTTATGGTGCTTTATGATGTTTGTGACTTTTGTTTGGCTTAATGGTGGGGTAAGTGATTTCTGGTAGTCAATTTTGATCTTTCAAATCACCAAAACAAACACGGCCCTACTCCAAAAGGGTCTTGTCCCTATTTTGATAGCTCCGCCCCACACACATGTATGCAACTCAGGCAATTATGTATTATTATCTGCTGTATTAAACATATTATCTTACTTTTCGTGCACACTTTGGGAACTGACGCTTGAAACAGAGAGTGGAGGAGGTTTAGGGTGCTTTCACACTAGCACTTTTGGTGCGCACCCGGGTTCAATTGATGTCAGAGTTCGGTTCGTTTGAATGATGTGAACGCTGTCTTCCGTACTCGGATGCGCACCCACGAACATTACCCGAGTCCGCTTAAAAACAGTGGTCTGGGGTACGCTTCATGTGAACTCTGGTACGGTTCACTGCTTATGTGAATGCAATCGTACCAAATCACGGAAATGAATCGCTTTTAATGACAAATTATTTGATGAAAATGTGTGTTTGTGTGTGTGTTTCACTCACTTTCCTGATAAGCGTGACTGACGCGCTGCAAGCAGAGAGCTGTACATTTCATTTATGTTCACCTTCAACGTTCGTAAGACAAACGCTTACATTCGTAAGACAAACGCAAGTGCCATTATGTACTGAAGCTTTATAAACAAAACGAACAGTTCAAAAACGTAATACATAAGTGCAGAGAGTAATGTTATGCATTAGCTGCCTTCTCCTGCGCTGTCGTTACAAAGCAATGGGTAAACAGCTGCTGGCTTAATGACTCAAGCGAACCGTGGTTCGGACTCAAATATTATAATATGAACACAGTCCAGTGGGGGCAGGGGGAGGGGGGAGCAACCGAACTCGGGTTCGGACCAGGCAAGTGAACCAAGTGTGAAAGCACCCTTAGATGCTCCAGGCTTATGAGATGTGAAAATGAATGTGTCTTTGTCATAGCTGAAGGGAATGACAATTACGATTGCAGATGAACAAACAAGTGAACATGAAACGAGCATATTCAAGCAAAAACCAGCATGTATTAGTTCTGTGAAACAAAGCAAAACTAATGTTACTTGCCTAGAAGAAACAAAGCAACCTCGGTGTCCAATTGCAGCCCTTCCCACTCCTTGAGTTCTCTCCAGCGCTAGAAAGCTGACCCGAATTTTACACTTGCCTTATCGAAAGCCTTCTTTTGTTCTGCAGACAGATTCCTCTTCCTTTTATTTATTTATTTATTTTCCCCTCTCGCCATCTCTCTTTCTGTCGTCCCTCAACTCGGCTAATGTCTGTCCTGTGCACTGGACAGACATTAGCCGAGTTGTCAAAAACTGCATATGTACTTCATGAGAGTGAAGACACTTCCACTCAGAAATTTGTTCAAATAAATCACCCACTCCCAAATGTTTCACAATTAAATGAACATCTCAACCAACTTCACAAAACTTTCACTTTTTTTTTTTTTTTTTTTTTAACTGGCTTGAAGTGCATCGTGACGTCCCCATTAACAACTGAAAAGTTTATATATTGCTAGTAGTGTACTACTACTACTGAGAGCTCTTTACTGCAAAATTAGTACTGTACCCCGTTTTAAGAGTTGTTTAGACTTAAAAGTACATTTACTGTACTTACATGTTTGTAATTCAAAACAGAGTTCAAGGAGGCGTTCTCACTCTTCGACAAAGATGGCGATGGTACCATTACCACCAAAGAGTTGGGAACAGTGATGCGCTCATTGGGTCAGAACCCCACTGAGGCCGAGCTCCAGGATATGATCAACGAGGTAGACGCTGATGGTAAGATCACAAACAATTATAACTCTACACAGTCCTGCAGTCTTTTCTGTTTGTTTAGAAGTTGGTAGGCTTCTCTGGAAGATCTTGACATAAGCTTGCAAAAGTTGAAGCTTTGAAATATATTGAAGTATACTGCCTCATGCAGATGCACTGGTAGAAGTTTCTTTTTTTTTGTACTTTTCATTTGATCTTGTGGTAAATGGCAGCAATATGATCTGTCCACAGGCAACGGAACTATAGACTTCCCGGAGTTCCTAACCATGATGGCACGGAAAATGAAGGACACGGACAGTGAAGAGGAAATCCGAGAAGCTTTCAGGGTCTTTGACAAGGTGAGGAAATGTCACCGTTAACAGCAGCTGCCATGAACTTGAAACCTAATGAAGCACTGAACTGATTCATGTAATGTAATCGTGAAGAATCTTAATGAAGGTTCAGGGTAGCTGCTTTTAAACACGAACACTTCTGACCCACTTCTCAGGGTCAGGAGAACCAAAAAAAGGCTGAAATATACAAGGCTTTTTTGAAAATGGATCAGTCAACTAGTCATCCAAGCAACCCGCTGACTAGCTGACTTTGAAACTGTGTAGCTTCTGTGAAGTGATTACGTAAGAATTGCGCAGGTGTGTTTTCCAGACAGTGGGTGAGATTATTCACCATGTGGGCACAGGCTGCTGCAGCGGGCCGTTGGCAGAGAGTGCTTGAAACAGCTTGAGTTGATTTCGGTATTTTTTGATTGCTTCTCCACTTTCTTTGAACTTGGGATGAATATTTTGTACTCAGATATTTGAACACACAACAAATAACCAAATAAAATAAATTAAAAGCAGTCAGTATAACGTATAGATGAAATCACGTTTTTGTTTCGTGTCCTTTTTCAGAAAAAGTAGACATTAAAGTTCTTAAGGTTCTCATATGCTTCAAGCTAAATTGAATGAAACATTTAACCAGCAAGGCTTTAAAGCAGATGTAAATAATGAACTTTTGTGACTGTGAAGAAGTACAGTTTCCTGTGAGTAAACTACCGCTGAGTTAACACTTATGTGAATGTGTGTGGTGTTACAGTAAAATACAGTATTTTGAGATGGAGGCGCCAGAATGCAGTTGATAGAATATGTACTGTAGCACGATACTATGATATTTCTTCAAAATCTCATCGTGGAGACATTTTTATTGTCATTTAGCTAGCACACCCCTAGTCCAAGACCATTGCTTATTGGATGGGTATGGTCCACCATGTTTGACTTGAAACTTTTTAAGGTTAATTTGTTCACTCAGTGTTTCAAAACGTCTCCAGATATGATACCAGGAAGCGTTTACATGAACTTGATTTAAATATTAATCTATACTTCACATTAAACAATGGAACAGCTTCAGAACACTTAAAATATAGTGCACGAAAACTTGATGGTTCTTTATAATGTTTTTGTGCATTTCACGTGGCTTAACAATAAAACAAATGGTGTACATACAGTATCTGATTTGGATCCATCTTGTCTGTCTGATACCTGATACGGCTGAAAATGCCAGTAGCGAAACCGATACCGATTATCAGACCGATTCTTCCCTAGTCATGTTCGCAAACACCATAAAGTTGCACAGCTATTTAAAAAAAATTGTACCCCGAGCAAAGAACAGTAATTAAGAACTTTGCTGAGAATATTTCAGGGCACAAGTTTCTGGAAGTGCAACTTTTTTACCATAAAAGTGGATCCTCATCTAGTGTGAAGAGCTAAAATACCCATTAAAATCTAATTATTATTAAATGTGAGCACTTTCATTAGTGTGTGCAGTAGCTGACTGGTTGGTGCAGAGCCAGTACTCTTACACATTTATCGCAGTTTCCAATAGATACTGTACTGTTAACGTTTGCAGATGCTCAATTGACTAGTTTTTTTTATTATTTAACGTCAACCTGGAGGTCAAAATGAGCATTTAAACTACATCACAAAAATCATGAAGCTATTGTGCATAATCTAATTTCAGGATGGAAATGGCTACATCAGTGCAGCCGAGCTCCGTCACGTCATGACCAATCTGGGTGAGAAGTTGACAGACGAGGAAGTGGATGAGATGATCCGAGAAGCAGATATTGATGGAGACGGTCAGGTCAACTATGAAGGTGAGCTGCTGTAGCACATTTCCTCATTCATTCAGGACAGTTTTTTTTTTAAAATTGTATTATGTGACCAAAATGGCATTAGAGAAACAATTTATTTGGATTGTTTTCAATAGTGAGGTTAGAAGTTGTTCATTTGCACTGTTGTTTAAATCAGTTTTTAAATGGAGAAAGTGATAAAAATACACCTGCATTGAATGTTTAACGCATCAATTCTAGAATGTGATGGTATAATGAAATGCAATGATATCTAAAAATAGAAGGGATTTGTACCTGATAATTAGTGGTGTTTGCTAGGCAAGCATCAGACACGCATCCTTTTAACCATCCATTTATCATCCAGTTTGCTAATCCTATGTATTTTCACACTCATTAAAAAAAGTGTTTAAAAAGAAATTAATACTTAATTACTATATAGTGTTCTTCTGAACTTTATCAAAAAATCCTGAAACAATCACTGTTTCAAAAAAAAAAAAAAAACTATTACAGTTTTCAACATTGATAATTTTATTATAAAAAATATTTTTACATGACCATTTATAAGTACGTATTTTTGATCAAAATAAATTCAGCTTTGGTGAGCAAAAGAGACCTCTTTCAAAAACATATAAACACACACATATATACACACACTTGTTTAGTTTTTTTTATGAATTGTGGGACTTCCATAGACTTCCATTACTTTTATACTGACCAAACTATATTTTCTATGGTCTTACATTGGTGAAACTAGGTTCCAGCACATTCCAATATGGTGCATTCCAAAAGTATTTCATAATTGGCATTAAGATTATGAGAAAAGAAAATCCTTTATTATTTTTTATCTATCTATCTATCTATCTATCTATCTATCTATCTATCTATCTATCTATGATAGATAGATAGTTATATAAGTGTCAGGAATCATTTGATTACTATTATCTGTTTTTCTGTCTTCACAGAGTTTGTCCAGATGATGACTGCAAAGTGAAGGATTGTAATATCCTATATCTTTCTCTCTTACATTGCTTGTCCTACTAAGATCACTCTGTCTTTAAAAAGAAAAAAAATCTAAAGTTTTCTTCAGAGAGTACTAGAATTTCAAATTCTGTGATCTCTTACCAAAAAAAAATCGTATCAAATTTCAAAATCAGTTTGTGAAAAATACTAGCAGAATTGTCCCAGCAGAAGTGAGTGGACCAAGCATACCTGCATGAGCCCTTTTGGAGCAAACATCTCCAGACCTGACAAACATTTTGAGGACAGGACGTCACTTTAGTTGCACAAGAGTTGAAGTCCATGTAGAGAACATCTCCCTTCATGAGTGTTCTTCATCGCTGACAAAAAAAAAAAGAGTAAATTATAATAAAAATACATACAATAATAATAATGCTAAAACGTTGTGGTAACTAGTCCAGGGTCACAGTGCTGCCTTGAATACAAACTGATCAAGAACAACTGCGTGTGACCCTGTGGTGAAGTCATGCTTTTGCGTATTGCCTTCTCCTGTTTAAGACTCCAAACAGAACAAAAACTGGATGTTTATGAAGACATACATATTGTAAAAACCCAACGTCATGCTCTTACTTTGTAAAACTGCGGTTTAATGGTGACGTACGACTCGAAAAGCGTCTTTCTGGGCTATAAGGCATGTACTTTGAGCCAGTGGTTTCTCTCAGCTGGTTTAAACCTTTGTTAATGTGGTTGTTGTCTTCAAACTTTGTGGGAGCGTGGAGATGCAAAGTATGTATAGCAGAATCGAGGTGTGACAGAGTAACGCAAATAGCATAACTGTAAAATATATAGTTACATGGGTAATAAATGCTATGAGTGTTATCCTTTATAAATGTACTGTTTTCCAATATTAACGTCTGGTAAAACTTGGCATTGCTTATTGTTATTCTAGTTAGGTCTGTGACTTCTGTTTGATCAATGTTCTTGAAATGTGCCATAATACTCGTAAGCCTCCACTTTCTTGCAAGAGATCTTGTACGGTAGTCAATTAAGAAGTATGTTATCAGTCTATGAATATACACACAGATATCTATATATTTGCACTTTGGTGTAGATCATACTGTACATTCAACCACAGAAGAGGAACCTGCTGCTGCTGCTTTACGGCTCATTTGTCTCTTGCTCTCGTGGGTTTATCAGAATCTCTTGTTGTCAAACGCTCCAAACTTAATTTGCGGTCTGCTTGTAAGACGACCGATAAAGGTGTAACTGTCAATTGTTGGTTATTTTGAGGGGTGAAATCAAACAGTGTATCGAATTATGTAGCTAGTAAGACTATGAAGGGCTTGTTATTGGTCTAATCATTGGGTTATTTATTTCTTCTAGCTGAAATGTATTACTCATTTGGAAGAGCTTTACATAACATATCTTACTCTGTTCTGGACCGTTTTGTGTGGGCAGGGTTTGAAATTGAGTGACCGAACTGGGAATACTCAACATATGAAATCTATATGGATAAAATGTGATATAACTGTCAGTGTTTTCCAATAAAAATAAATGTTTATGCACACACTTCTGTTTGCTGTTCATGTTGTCATATGCAACTGTGACTTGTTACACTGTAAAAAGTTTAACTATTATTTACTCAATTTTTTTGGTGAAACATTTTTACACTCAAAAAAATTGAGTAAATTTTAAAGCTGTGAAATCAATGAAATATACTGTTTAAATTGAGTAATTGTCAGTAAAAAAATTAAGTAAATCTGAGTAACTGAATTACTTTATATGAGAAATAAAATTAATTGGATATAATCAAAATTATAAAACACCACAACTGTAATTCTATGTAAAATAAACAAAAAATATTGAGTAGATATAATTGAAATATTGGATGAAATTTTACCAAAAAAAATGTGCTACGTTTACTACATGTAAAAGTGAATTTAACTTAATATTGGACTATAAATTATCAAAATGCTGCATTCACTTTTTTTTTTTTACACCATTTACCCTTAATAATTAATATAATAAAACCAAATAAAGAAAGAAACACATTTTTTATTGAAAATTTATTTGTCAATTAAACATAAGACAAAGTCTAAAATCAACCTTTGAAACATTGTATCCATTTTAATATTCCAGTAGATTGCAAAAATTAAAAACTGTAAAGTAGCCATAAGGGAAATGATTAAACCTTATGAAACATTTCATCCATCTTAGTATTCAAGTAGATTACATGTAAAATACGATAGCCGTAAGAGAAATGACATCTTTGTTCCTGGTGCATACCAGCCATTTGCAGTCACACTCAACATTAAACCATAAAAAAATATAAAAGCAACACTTACATCAATATTAAAGGGATAATTCACCCAAAAAGATGATGTTGTCATAATGTACTCGCCCCCCCGGGTTGTCCCAAATCTGTACGAATTTCTTTCTTCTGTTGAACACAAAATATATTTTAATGAATGTTGGTTAACAGATAGTTGAAAGTTGCCATTGACTTCCATGATAGGAAAAAAAAAAAAAAAAGTATACTATGCAAAGTCAATGGCAACCTTTAACAGCGTTAACCAACACTCTTTAATACTTGGCTGAATGTCACGTCACTTCACTTAAAATATCTTTTGTGTTCAACAGAAGAAAGAAACTCGTACAGGTTTGGGACAAATTGAGGGAGAGTAAATTATGACAACATCATCTTTTGGGGTGAACTATGTCTTCAACAGAATTAATCAGATAACAGAAACACTTCCATCAGGAATACCCATTCTGTGGGATGACCATGAACCACTACTATGCAAGAAGATCATTTTTTAACCTCTGAACATTAACAGAGTTTTGGAGGATCCAGCTCAAGAAACAGTTTTTGGAACAACTCAAGTGAGTACAGGGTCCTTCTCAAAATATTAGCATATTGTGATGAAGTTCATTATTTTCCGTAATGTAATGATAAAAATTTAACTTTCATATATTCTAGATTCATTGCACACCAACTGAAATATTTCAGGTCTTTTATTGTTTTAATACTGATGATTTTGGCATAGAGCTCATGAAAACCCAAAATTCCTATCTCAAAAAATTAGCATATCATGAAAAGGTTCTCTAAACGAGCTATTAACCTAATCATCTGAATCAACTAATTAACTCTAAACACCTGCAAAAGATTCCTGAGGCTTGTAAAAACTCCCAGCCTGGTTCATTACTCAAAACCGCAATCATGGGTAAGACTGCCGACCTGACTGCTGTCCAGAAGGCCATCACTGACCATCAAGCGAGAGGGTAAGACACAGAAAGAAATTTCTGAACAAATAGGCTGTTCCCAGAGTGCTGTATCAAGGCACCTCAGTGTGAAGTCTGTGGGAAGGAAAAAGTGTGGCAAAAAACGCTTCACAACGAGAAGAGGTGTCCGGACCCTGAGGAAGATTGTGGACTGAGTCTGGAGTATAAACATCCAGAGCCACCGTGCACAGGCGTGTGCAGGAAATGGGCTACAGAGAAGCAGCACTGGACTGTTGATCAGTGGTCCAAAGTACTTTTTTCGGATGAAAGCTAATTTTGCATGTCATTCGGAAATCAAGGTGCCAGAGTCTGGAGGAAGACTGGGGAGAAGGAAATGCCAAAATGCCTGAAGTCCAGTGTCAAGTACCCACAGTCAGTGATGGTCTGGGGTGCCATGTCAGCTGCTGGTGTTGGTCCACTGTGTTTTATCAAGGGCAGGGTCAATGCAGCTAGTTATCAGGAGATTTGGGAGCACTTCATGTTTCCATCTGTTGAAAAGCTTTATGGAGATGAAGATTTTGCTTTTCAGCACGACCTGGCACCTGCTCACACTGGTAAATGGTTTACTGACCATGGTATTACTGTGCTCAATTGGCCTACCAACTCTCCTGACCTGAACCCCATAGAGAATCTGTGGGATATTGTGAAGAGAAAGTTAAGAGACGCAAGACAAAACACTCTGGATGAGCTTAAGGCCGCTATCGAAGCAGCGCCACAGGCTGATTGCCTCCATGCCACGCCGCATTGAAGCAGTCATTTCTGCAAAAGGATTCCCCACCAAGTATTGAGTGCATAACTGAACAATTATTTGAAGGTTGACTTTTTTGTATTAAAAACACTTTTCTTTTATTGGTCAGATGAAATAAGCTATTTTTTTGAGATAGGAATTTATGGTTTTCATGAGCTGTATGCCAAAAGCATCAGTATTTAAACAATAAAAGACCTGAAATATTTCAGTTGGTGTGCAATGAATCTAAAATATATGAAAGTTTAATTTTTATCATTACATTATGGAAAATAATGAACTTTATCACAATATGCTAATTTTTGGAGAAGGACCTGTATTTGTGGGTCTTGGGATATCTCAAATCCAATGTGACTCCTGAAAGATGGCAGCAGGCTCTGCTGAGATTCCCAAGATTACGTCGCTGACTGCCCCATTATTGTTACGAAGGATGTAGATTTTTATGACCTCCTCTGCCAACTCTGCTTGTACGAAGACGGGTAGATCAGCTGAACCCTACAGGCAAATTTTAAAGATAACTGGTTAGAGCTAACATTCAAAACTGAATGTTACAAGAAAGTGACAAATACACAAAACAAATAGCACCTGAAGAAGCAAACATTCTGTTGGACCATATGATTACTAGGGGGAGGAGTTGCAAAAATTAACAGCATTCTTCTTAACAAGAGGACAAGTTAATTTTCTACATAGGGACATTTATTTTTAACAATAAACCTAAAAGAAAAACGAAAAGAGACCAACTGCGAGCTTCTATGCTGTAAATCAATGCTATAGGCTTTTATTGAGGTCTGCATTATTTCAACCAATTTCTTTATAAACATGTTTAATATTTAAGTAAAATGACTAATGGTTTTGAAACAAAAAAGCTTGTTTAATTGCACTACTTGAAAAAAATATGCATTGCATTAACCCTCACACTCAACCCTTAACCCTCTAAATAATTCTGTGGCTTAGTAAATATTACAGTAATATTTAACTTTATTAACTTAATAAAATCTCTGAATATAGTTCACTTGATTATACAAAAGATGGCTTTCCTGTAGCTCAAACATTAGAGCGTCGGCGCTAGCAAAAATTGATTAAATTGTAAATGTGTACCTTGAAATGCAATGTAAGTTACTTTGGATAAAAGTGTCTGCCAAATGCATAAATGTAAACATATTAACGGACTAAAAATACAACAGTTTATTTTATCTAAAATGTACAGTTATATTTTATTTTTTCCACTAAAACAATTTAGTATTAGACTAACAAATTGTTTATTTATAATACACATAATATATTTGTGAAATTTCTATCAATTTATTTAAGGATGGAAAATTAAACTGATCTGTTTCAGGGAACAAAAATATTACAAATAATTTCAAATCAAAATGAATATATTTAAACACACTCTTAAGAAATTTAGTAAGTTTACTCAATTAAAACAACGTACCCCTCCCCCAGCCTCCGCTGTCCTTCAATACCCACCAGGTCTGGATTTGTTACATTAAAAAGCTTACGGTTTTCAAACTTTTGACCGATATTGTATGTGATCTAGGTTTCAGTGCACTAGAATGATTTTACAATGGAGCAGGCCTTAAACTGTCCGACTTCCTATAGTGGGAGCTGATTAAAACGCACCAGTCTATGTAATGTCCACGCCATTTTAAATACTTTTGCATGGCGTATTTGTAGTGGTGATTTAAGAGCTCATACTTGAGTTCGTGTAGTAATAATGATGTTTTACAACAACGTGACAGCTTTTTACAAGAAAGAATGTTGTCATTTGAAAGTTCATAAATGATGTGTTCCCTTTTGACAAGCCACTGACCCCAAAGGGGAACCTGTACAAAATCGTTTTCCATTGGGCATGTATAGTTATAGTTGCTGGACCACGGTACACTTATCGTTAGACTTTCAAATGGCGGTTGAAATAAACGGTGATCCAAATAGTACGAACGTTAACCCACTCCAAAAAAAAAAAAAAAAAAACTAACATACATATGGCTGCCCCACTAACTAACTTCGAAAACTACACTGTTATGTACACGTACACACGGTCAATGTTTAATCAACTTTTGAAAACATTTTTGCAAATATACATAGTTATAAAATGACTACGTTACTTACAGGAAAATCGAGTAATGCTGTTCACGTCGTTGCTGAGAAAAGCAGTCCTTCAGTGACAGGTGCCTCTTGTTTGAGCCGCGAAACTTGTTAAACTTCTTAAGATAACGCAAAATACAAACACAATTGTTAGGAAATCCTTAATAATTAACTTCTGAATTAAACATTACAAACATTATTAGTATTAGCTGGCTAAATTATAACGTACCACGATATGAGAGGAGTGCGGGTCTTGCCGTTGCTGAGGAAAGCCGTCCTTCAGGTGACTTCGATTAAGCTACGAAACTTGTTGAATATGACGTAAAATACAAAGACAATTGTTAGAAAATGCTTAATAATTATTAACTTTTTAATAAAGTGTTACAAACGTAAGTAGGATTAGCTGACTAACGTTACTTACCAGGAGCTGTGAGGTGTATGGCTAATCGACGTCGCTGCTGAGGAAAGCAGATGTTTTTTTCCTGCGGAGCTGCACACGTGATCACTTTAGCCGCGAAATTTACTCAATTTATTTAAACTGTCATTTATTAAGCTGGAACTTTATTTAGGAAAATTGGTTGGAAATACTTAATAATTTTAGTTTCTAAAACAGATCAGTACAAGTAAATAATTATCAAATATTTCTATTAGAATTCACCAGAAATATTGAAGGTATATAAAAAATATAATTAGTTAATTAAATACTTATTTATTTTCATTACATAAACTTAAATAATATATGTAAATTTTAGAGAAATTATTTGTTGGATTTTTAATTATTCTTTTTAATCTGACCCACTCAAAATATCACTTAAATGATTTCAAAAGATTTTATTAAGTTAATATAGCTCTTTATTTTTGTGAAATTTACTAAGCCGCTGAATTATTTTTTACAGTGTAGGTTTTGTCATCAGCTCCAAGTTTATCTGCTCACTCACCCAAGAGGTCTCCAGCTGACTCTGAACTATATTTGGGAACGTTTAGGACTGAGCTGTAATCTGGGGTTAAGTAGGGACATATTGTCTTTTCCCTTTGGCATAAGACATCCAATACAGAGTGATTTTGCCTTTTATATTATGTGCTGTCATGAGTTCGCTTTAAAATAATTTAAAGTTCTTTTAAAGAATTTAAAAGAATTCATTTGCACCTTTGCTATTTTAAGATGCAAATTCATTTTAAATGCATATTAGAAGTTTAAAAATGTATAAAGACGTCACAAGACATGCGTATGAAAAGCAGGTAAATCATGAATATGGCCTGGGGCCTTGAACAATATTGGGGTAAAACCAATATACTGTAATATTAAAACTGATTTCTAAAAAGGAGTACTAGTTAATACAGGCGCTAAAGTATTTTATTCACTTTTAAAAGTAGAAGATTCTTTATTGGTGCTTATGGTTGCAAGAAGAACCTTTAAGAGCCATGAAACCTTCGCACTAAAGGTTGTTTATAGTGGTCATTGAAAAGGTTCTTTAAATGTACTTCAAACTAAGGAAAATGGTTTACAAAAAAATGGTTCACATTTGCAGTTAGAAAATAAACATTAGATTCCTTACTTTAATACTGTTGTAAACCTTATTCTTAGTCCTGCTTTGCTAGTAAATTACAAACTGGAAGACACGTAACCTTTTTTTCTTTTTTTTAAAGTGGCAGCCTTGAACTTTTAAACTCTTGAAATTAAAAAAAAATTAATTGTTTTAATCATTATTTTAGTTTTAATTTACACAAACAATGCATGGAATAGTATTGTTGATAATTAAATTTAAAAGGGAGAACCCCCTTACTAGATGTGATTGGGAGTGAAATACAAGCTGGACAGTTGATGGCGCCATTGTGTTACCGATGCAGTATTTTGAACAATTGCAAAATAAAAGCTTTTGACAATTCTGATAGACTGAAAAAAACCTTGAATATTATATATATATATATATATATATATATATATATATATATATATATATATATATATATATATATATATGTATGTGTGTGTGTGTGTGTGTGTGTGTACCAATTAAAACGTTAAAAAAGTTTAAGAACCATTTAAAAGAGATGATCAGATTTATATTTTTTTCCCGCCACATGCACTGATTGCATCTTTCACGTGTGTTGGGAGTGGGACACTAATTAGCATTGTTTGCTAAGGTAAGCATTAGGCTACTATTATAGATTTGACTTGGGTTTTAATGTTTGTTCAAATCTTTACATTAAGTATTATACTTTGGCAGTGTAAATTCAGGTCTAGTTCATCATTACTATTTTTTTTTTTTAAACGTCAGGGATAGGATATTTTGCAGCAGCTTAGATTGTGTTACCTGACATATAACAGAGATTTGTTGTATATGTCCAGATCTACGTAGCACTGTGTATAACCGTTATCTTTAGTATACACATGGTTTTAAACAATTTATCCTAATATAAAATATACAACTATGAAACTACATATGTCTTTAAGATAATACAGTACTGTGTGTTTACGACTGAACTTTGGCAACATTAGCAAATTGCAGTTAATGAGAGATGCTATGCCAGTTCACTATCATACCAAAGCGCAATGGAAAAAATAGCAGAGATGGTTGTGTGATGTTAATCTTAAGCACTCCCACTGTGACCTGTGGAAAATGTTCGTGTGGTCTACACAGTGTTGAAGCAGACATGTATTTATTGATCCATTATCAAATGGAGGAGAAATGGTCTGGTTTCTTTCAGTTCTCCTACACTGCTATCCCACTGTGTCTATTGACCGTAAATGAGGAGAGGCTTTTGTGGCCATATGTGATCATATTACCACGAATGCTTGTATGTGCATTATCCAACCTCAACCCTCTTCTCAAAATTCTGCATTTGTTAGTCTACTACTGATCTGTGATATTTTTTTAGCAGTGATTTAGCTAATTACTGACACATAAGGCAGGTAAGAGATTGCATGCATAATGTATCATGTGGTTATTTTCAGAGGTAAAATATAGAAACATAAACATAAAATTGGTTATCTTTCAGTGACGTATGGCTGGAGTACACTACATTACTTTTTGAATCTAGCACATATAAAAAAGTTCAAAATGTGTTTGACATCCTGCAACTGGATAGATTCATAGGCTGAAGTTAAAAATATATATTTGCCCATCATTCACAATACAATTGTCTGTGAAATGTCCAGTCAAATCTGCAGACTGGCTCTGACTTTTGGCACTTGGCTCATTTAAACTGTACAGCAGGGCAAAATCTGGATAAAAGTAGTGCAAGTATACGCCAGCTATTTATTTATTGGATGTGATTACATATTTGATTCTGGTTAGCTAAGTTTCTGTAACATGCGGTTTTTTCATATCACTTTACGAAATTAGTTTTGAATTGTTGTAAAGTTAACGTCAAAAGTCACCCACAGCTAGAAGGTGTGAAAATAAACATTCCTGCAGAAAATGCAGCAGCGATATGGAAGATGATATGGGTGACTGTCGGTCTGAAAATAGCATAAAAAGTAAGGGTTAATAATAATATAGACCTGGTGCAAGAGAAACAAGTGCACAGCCTACTTTAATTTTTTGTCTTTGAACATTAGATGGTTTTGTAGTAGCTCTGTATATATCTATGGAATCGCTGTTGAAGAGCTGGTGAAGTGAATTTGTTTTGCAGATATAATGAAAGTTATCGTGAGCATTGTAAAGTTTGAAGCATGATGTCAGTATACCAAGAAGATTTTTTTTTAAATGCCTACGACCTTACCTTTATTCTGTGAATAAACAGTAAGACAGAACACAACGAGTGTCATGCTTAAAAAGGGGCAGAGCAAGATCTATAGAAATACAGAGAAATATACACAGCACAAAGATGGAAGTTCAAACACTAAATTCTAGATATGGCTTGTGCACTTGTTTCTCTGGCGCACAAGTATCCGGCTTAAATTACAACACCATCACTGAAATCCTCTTTACATAGAAGACATATAGGGTTCCTTGAAATATGTTGTTCCATTAAGTGTAGTTGGACAATTACTGTAAAATCAAGTACATTTTAATCAAGAAAAATGTTTTAAAATCAAAATACATGCAATAGCGAGTAACTAAATTTTATATATATATATATATATATATATATATATATATATATATATATATACACAATGCGTAGTGAAAGTACTCCATCTTTTTTCTTTTTTTTTACATTTTGTTATGAAGCAGCGTTATGTTAAACTGCTTTAAATAATTTTTTCCCCACATCAATCTGCCTTCCTTTTTATCATAATAACAAAAGCAAAAACAGAATTGTCATAACTTCGTAAATGTATTAAAAATAAAAAACTGAAATGAGTACATTGCATAAGTATTCATTCATAACTAATTATTTAGGTGAAGAACCTTAACAGCCTCACGTCTTTTTGGTATGATGTGACAAGCTTTGCACATCTGCATTTGGTAATTATCTGCCATCCTTCTCCTCATCTCTTCACTTCTCATGCTCTGTCAGGTTGGATAATTTTCATTAAGACTTTCTCTATATTTGTCTGCACTGAGCGTTCCCTGTAATCTGATGGTCCCCTCAGTCCCTGCTGCTGAAAGAACAGGTCCACAGCACAAGGCTGCTACCAGCACACTTTACTTTTTGGATAGTACTGAGCAGAACTGTTTTCCTTCAAACATGATGCATAGAATTGAGGTTCATCAGACCAGAGAATCTTGTTTCTCAGAGTCTGAGGGTCCTGCGGGTGCTTTTTTTTTTATATATATTCCAAATGTTTTCAAGTGTCTTAACTGAAGAGAGGATTGAGTCTTGCCATACCACACCATAAAGCCCAGATCGGTGGAGTGTTGTAGTGATGTTTGTCCGTAACCACATATGATCATGGAGCTCAACTAGAGTGACCATCAGGTTCTTGGTCACCTTACTAGCCAAAGCCCTTCTCCATCAGTCGCTCAGTTTGGCCAGTAGACCAGCTCGAGGAAGAGTCCTGATTGTTTCAAACTTCTTCCATTAAGGGTAACAGAGACTATGCATCTGTGACCCTTCAATGAAGCAGAATTTCTTTTTGAACTCCCGGTGTGTGGCTTGACACAAACCTGTTTCTGAGCTTTACAAGGCAGTTCTTTTGACCTAAGTGCTTGATTTTTGCTCTGCTTTGCATTATCAGTTGTTAGACCTATTAAGGCATGTGCTTTCCAAAACATGGTCCATTATAAGATTTCTAACAGAGTCAGTCACTTTATGATTTTTTATCTGTTGGTATTTGATAGAATCAAAAATGCCATGTGTCTAAACAAGATATCAGCACCTTCAGCAGAAATATAGGCCCACAACATCAAAAATACAGCAGTATATTTATGGGGTACTTTTTATCTCTGTGTTCACCAAACCTATCTTGAGTGTTTGCTGCTAAAAAGCTCATTTTTTAGTTTCATCTGACCATAGAAGCCAGTCCCGTTTGAAGTTCCAGTCGTGTCTGATTAATGAATATGCTTTAGTTTGTTTTTGAATGAGCTAGGGGAATTTTTCTTGAAACCCTCCTAAACAACATGTGGTGATGTAGGTGCTGTTTGACAATTATTTTTAAGGTTTTCTGACCCAGAGACTCAGCTATTTTATGCAATTCTCCAGCTGTGGTCCTGGGAGAGTCTTTAGCCACTCAAACTCTCCTTTTCACCATGTTTTAGGACGATATAGACACACGTCCTCTTCCAGGCAGATTCGTAACATTTTCTGTTAATTGGAAATTCTTAATCATTTCCCTGATGGTGGAAATGGGAATTTTCACTTCTCTAGCTCTTTTCTTAAAACCACTTGACTAATTTGTGAAGCTCAATTATCTTTTGCTGCACATCAGAAATATATTCTTTGGTTTTTCTCATTGTGATGGATGATTAAGGGTATTTGGGCTTTGTTTTCCCCCGTATTTATATTCCTGTAAAACAGGAAGCAATGGCTGGATAATTTCATGTTCATAATCACCCTGGAGTACTTAAAATTGTGAATATGAATGGGAATATACGGAGTTATTTTACTCATAAGAATTTCTAGTGGTGTCCTTAATTGTGGCCCATGTGTATTAGAGAAAAACATGTTTCATAATGAGATTTCCCCTATTTTGAATTTAAATTATTTTGTAATTAAAATCAAAAGGATTAAGAATGCAGATTAATTTTCACAGCCTTCTTTGATCATATCTTTTAACCATGACTGTATATACTGTACACATTTAATAGCATATTTAATATATACTAATTCATATTTAAAAGTTATAGCCTGATGAATCATTTTTAGACTTAATGCTGACTGGAACAAATCGTTATTTTGAACTGGTTTTAGTTAACATGAAAACCAGTACACCAAATTGGACTTAGAAATTGGATTTAAAATAGTTTGCAGCTTGAGTCAACATTTAGCCCGTTAACTTGCTCAATCTGTAAGCTATAAATTGCTCAGTCAAAACTGAAGTGATATCCCGACCAGAGGCTAATCATTTCAGATGTAACCAACTTTTCTTGGCAGTGCATCAGAGGAAACATAATAGTATAACTTACAATTTGTAGCCTACTAGTATATATTTAATCCATGACTTTGTGGCATCTGAGATATTTTCCACACTGCCCCTTTGTTTACTTTTACTTTCTCTGTCACCGCCCTTCAACTAAAATACATTACGATTGGAAGCGCAGACCAATTGAGAGGAGTACATATAAAGGGTGAGGTTTAGAGACTAGAGGAAGTTCGACTGACCAGAACCTGTGTGTTACATTTCCTTTGGAGGCAGTCCTTGTGTGTGGATATTTCAGAGTGTGTTTCCAGGGATGGTGGAGAAGAAGTTGTGCTACCTGTTTAGCCAGTTGCTAATGGGTAATGGGTTCTCTTGGTCGGCTAATGCATTGACATGGAGCTGTAAGAAAGGAAGGAGCCAAGACAGGCTGACAGCTGATGTTGCTGAATGACCCTTAGCCACCTCTGCTGCCAGCTTGCTCACTCTAATCAGTGTCACACATACATTCATTTCACTCAGTTTTGTTTTGTTTTGGTTTATTTTGTTCTATTATTTCTATTTGGAATTGTGGTGCTTAGAGTGGTCTTCTGGTTAGGACTCAGCGTCATCACACAGGTGGCCCAAGTTCAGGTATAACATTTCCACTTCACACAGTTTCACCTATGCTGGAACCAATGTGCGGATGCTCTCTCCTGCTCTTGGAGGCAGCACCCCAGTGCAACCTCTTACTTGGCAGCACAACCTTACAGCCTCCAAATTTGTGTGTCTATGGATGTTACATCTCCCTCAATGCCTCAGCATGATCTGCCTGGCCTCCTTCCAACCCCCTGGGAGGGGAATTCAACGATTTACTGCACATGTGCAAGGTAACTGGGACAGTCTGATGGAATTCATCAAAAGGCAGGAGAAAACCTTAAATGAGCTTACCCAGGTATTGAAGGCCTCCTCTTCTGACCATGAGAACCAGATCACCGATCTTGCAGCTAAGGTGGAGACCAACAATCAATTATGGAGCCAAAAGAGTCTCAATAAAGATAAATGCACACACTACATTCACATATGCACACATAGGATTCATACATGCACACACATGATTCATAAATACACACACAGGATACACAAATGCGCACAAAATGTACAAATGCACACACAAAATTTAAAAAGCACAGAAGATTCACAAATGCATACAAAATTCAGAAATGCACACAAAATTCAGAAATACACACACAATTCAGAAATGCAAACAGCATTTACAAATGCACTCAAGATTCACAAATGCACAGGACAAGATTCAGAAATGTATTTCTGATGCACGCGCACAAATATCTTGATTTACAAGCTGCTTGCGGTCTGTGAACTTCACTGCATTTGTGTGTGAATTTTGAGA
The DNA here is from genome assembly GCF_003368295.1 of Carassius auratus. Taxonomy (NCBI): domain Eukaryota; kingdom Metazoa; phylum Chordata; class Actinopteri; order Cypriniformes; family Cyprinidae; genus Carassius; species Carassius auratus. The sequence goes on along the minus strand of NC_039257.1, from coordinate 18,047,702 downwards.
CTACCCTGACTTGGCTCGACACACACATGCTTTTTTTTTAAACAGGGAATTGTCAGCAACCAATCAGATATCTCCCTTCTTTTAGCCAATCACAAGAACGCACTCCACGTGTGGGATTGTTTACTTATGAGCCAATCACATGAACGCTTTCACACAGCATGATATGCCTGTGGTGTGGCATATTATAGCCTACTTATTTATGAAATTGTATGAAAATACAGATGTTTTAGAATACAATTCAGGTTTATTCTTATCCCCAGGACATTCTTCTGGCTTCACACTCAGGTGATACTGTTGCTCTGCTGCTATTGGACCTTACGGCTGCGTTCGATACAGTCGACCACCAAATTTTATTGTCGCGACTGGAGAACTGTGTGGGCATTAAGGGGTTGGCCTTAGCCTGGATTATGTCCTATTTGGAAGGCAGAAGTTTTTCAGTTCAGGTCAGTGATGCTGTGTCCTCTTCGGCTCCTCTGTCGTGCGGTGTTCCTCAAGGGTCTGTCCTTGGGCCGCTACTTTTTTCAATGTACCTGTTGCCTCTTCGGTCAATTCTTAGAAATCACAATGTTTCGTTCCATTTTTATGCTGACGACTGCGAAATATATGTGCCGCTAAGTCAGTCAAAAACCCTTTTAGAGTGTCAGAAAGAAGTGAAAGCATGGATGGCTATGAATTTTTTCTATTTAAATGAGAGCAAAACTGAGTTTGTGTTATTTGCTATTAGTGACTCAGCTGCTGTGGTTCCTGTTGACTTGGGTTGTCTAACCCGAGACATTAGCCCTGTGGTTACAAACCTGGGAGTCAAGTTGGATGGTCGGTTAAAACTTGATGCCCAGATTAGTGCAGTGGTGAAGACCAGCTTTTTCCAGCTGAGGCAAATAGTCAAAGTAAAACTGGTTTTATCTCGACATGATTTTGAAATTTTAATCCATGCTTTTATCACCACTCGTTTAGATTATTGTAATGCACTTTACACTGGTATTAGCAAATCACTTATGTCACGATTACAACTAGTGCAAAATGTAGCTGCTCGTCTTTTAACTGGAACTCGAAAATTTGACCATATCTCACCCATCCTCCAATCCCTCCACTGGCTCCCTGTGCACTTTCGCACTGATTTAAAAATTCTTTTATTTGTTTTTAAATGTCTGCATGGCCTGGCCCCCCAGTACCTGTCTGATCTGCTTGTGCCCTATACCCCCCTTCGTTCGCTCCGGTCGGCTGGACAGGCACTGCTGGTCGTCCCCAAGACAAAACGAAAATCCAGAGGTGACCGTGCGTTTGCCTTGGCAGCTCCGAGACTCTGGAATGAGCTGCCTTTGCACATCAGATTGATTGAGTCTCTTCCTGTTTTTAAAACCCATCTTAAGACTCATTTATTTTCTTTGGCTTTTAGCTCAGTTTGAGGGTTGACTTTTAGTTTTATATTACTGTTGCATTTATTTTTATGTTTATCTATTGTTTTATTATTTTTTGTTGTGCTTCTCTTTATGTTATTGTTTATTTATAGACTGTGTTCAGCACTTTGGTCAACACTGTTGTTTTTAAGGTGCTTTATAAATAAAGGTGGATTGAATTGGATTGGATTTAAATATATCTAAATATTCTTTTGGATGCAATATAGAAGTCACTTTAATTATAATAATTAGGTCCCTACATGAAGAGAGAGTCAGTGGTCCACTGCGAGAGGAAAGTGACTCTCCGGCTGCACAAAGTGAGTCGCCGGCTGCATGAGGAAAGTGAATCATTCTCTTAGGAAAGTGAGTCGTTCGCTGCGTGACTCGTGAGGAAAGTGACTCTCCGGCTGCGGAAAGTGAGTCTCCTGCTGCGTAAAGTGGGTCTCCGGCTGCGTGAGGAAAGTGAATCGTCCGCTGTGCGAGGAAAGTGAGTCTCCTGCTGCACAAAGTGAGTCGCCGGCTGCGCGAGGAAAGTGAATCGTTCGCTGCGCGAGGAAAGTGAATCGTTCGCTGAGGGAAGTGAGTCGTTTGCTGCGCGAGGAAAATGAATCGTTCGCTGAGGAAAGTGAGTTGTCGCTGATTGGCAAAATTCACACACAAATGCAGTGAAGTTCACAGACCGCAAGCAGTTTGTAAATCAAGATATACGTGTATGTGAATCAGAAATACATTTCTGAATCTTGTCCTGTGCATTTGTGAATCTTGAGTGCATTTGTAAATGTTGTTTGCATTTCTGAATTGTGTGTGTATTTCTGAATTTTGAATGCATTTGTGAATCTTCTGTGCTTTTAAAGTTTTTGTGAGTGCATTTGTACATTTAGTGCGCATTTGTGTATCCTGTGTGTGTATTTATGAATCATGTGTGTGCACGTATGAATCATGTGTGTGCATGTGTGAATGTAGTGTGTGCATTTATCTTTATTGAGACTCTTTTGGCTCCATAATCAACAGGTTGTCACCCTAATGACTGCAGCTAAACAACAAGAAGCAGCTGAGGCAAACCAACTGATTAAGGCTGTGCAACTGATGATCTCAAAGAAAAAAAAAAAAAAATTGAACTATCCTTCACCTATGTAGACGGGGATAAGATGGAACAACCACAGGTGGAGGTCCAACATGACGTCAAAGGTATCAAATGTACACTTCATTGTAACCTTGATCATGTGAATCATGTAAATCATGTACAGTAAGTCACTCAAGTATAATCACTTGGAAAGAGTTTGAGACAGCGTTCCTCTCTGCTTTTTTGTCTGAGGACAAGCTGGCTAAACAGGTCTGCACTAGAGTTCAAAGGGAGAAAGGATAAGTGTGAGAGATTTTGCATTCACTTATCGAGCACTGTATAAATGATGGAAAGCCACATTAACAGAAACCTAGATTGTGAAATGATCCTAAAAAATATCAAGCCCTACCTTGCAAGCCAGCTGCACAGTCGTGTTAACATCGTCGAAGATCTGGTCAGACCTGGTATCTGGAAAAAAAAAATTATGAAGAACGGCTTTGTTGTGAAGGTTGTGTGGGGTTTAAACATTAATCCATTTCACAAAAACACCTACAGGTATCTATCTGATCTATTGAGAAACTGCCTGTTCAGTGTTGTGGATGTAATGGACCACATCCTCCAGACAACTGCCCTACTGTATGTATGAACATCCACCTTCCCAGCAATTTTCTGGTCAACAACATTTCACCCATGGAAAGTATTCTCCCCACTCTGCAAAATCAAGAGACTACCATACAATAACAATGTAACAGCCTCTGAAACACCCTATGCACAGGCAGAAACTCTGAAGATTTCAACTCCTTCAAGATCAAACATATTCTTGACTATACCACAACAATTAGTAGTTCCAAGTGTGACCCTGCTGAAGAGCACTCATTTCAACCTGGAAATGCAAGTGAATCATTGGTTACCTTGCCAACAGTGAAGGAAGAAAAAAGAACCAGCAAAAGCAAACTAAACTTGACCTTGTAAAGTGATGTTCCTCCTCTGAAGTAGCAACAACTACTTCAGATCCTAGAAAGTAACCAACGAGTATGTACTCACTGAACTGGGTGAACAGATGTCCTGAAACATTACATCTACTGCATATAACTTGCCAGGTTTCTATCAAACAATGTTTGCCATATTGTTTTTCTTCTGTCAAACAAGCAGGAATGGAAGAACAATTAGAGATAATGTTGAGAGAAGGAATTGTGGAGTCATTAGATTCTGCTTGGGCCTCACGTTAGTTCTGGTTTCAAAGAAAAATGGAAAGTTAAGGTTCTGTATAGACTATCATAAACTCAGTGCAACTACAAAAAAATGACACTCACCCCCTCTCCCAAACATCACAGAGATTTTAGAAATGTCTTCTCTACCATAGACCTCAATAGCGGATATTGGCAAGTGATGATGGACCCTGACCCCTTGGCAGGTCTATATCACTTCAATGGTATGCCTTTTGGATTAAAAAAAACCTACCTGCTACCTTCCTGAGGCTGATGGAGACAGTTGTGGGGGAACTAAGAAAGAAAATATGCTTTGTCTTTATTGACGACATCATCATTTATTCTGCCTCAGTTGCCCAACACTTTTGTGATCTAAAAACTGATTTCCACAGGCTGGAAATTGCCTCTTTGACTACTAACTTGAAAAAGTGCACATTTTTTCTTCCAGAAGTGACTTTTCTGAGATACATGGTGAGCAATAAGGGCATCACAGCCAATCCAAGTAAGGTTGAGGCCATTTGTGCCTTTCCTGCTCCCAGGAAATCATCATCTAATGGGTCCTGAGACAGGAAAATTTCAACTTTGTCATTGTATAATTTAAAGAGAAATTAAACGTCACCCCCGATGTATTGTCCATGTCATCAATCACAGCAAATTCTCCCATCACTGCAATTTACACCAAGCAAAAGACGGATCAACACCAAGAGCTTCCAGTTAGAGCCCTGCGCGGAACTGTTTTCTTTATCCTGCTCCCGCCTGCGCCCGCCGAATTTCTGACCATTACCGCCCGAATTTAACAAATGAATCACTTTGCAATATTGCTGTGGAGGAAGAGAATGTGGCTGATCGACTGCGGTCCCAATCCCGTACGTCTCTCTTCCAAAAAGCGCCCACAGACACTAAAGGCCCGCTCTGAAGGCGCACTGGATGATCGGCTTTGGCACTGAAGCAACGGACGCATCGTCTTCCCAGTCTGTGAATCGGTCTGTGCTTTGCTTTTTGGCTGGTGGCTCTTCCTCTGCTATGTCTGGTCCCAGGTGAAACTGCATCTTCTGAATAATTTCCTTTGCGCCTTTGGATAGGATTTGATTTATATAAAAATGTATATGTATTTTTAAAATGGCTCATTAGATTTTTTATTTATTCATTGTCTTTTATCTCCGTTTTAATTTTGTTTTACTGCTTTTCACTTATTCTATTGTAATTGCACTGTGTTTTGTTTATGTCTGTAATAGGTTACATTATAGCCTACCTTTAACCACTTCATCTTTTTCATCTGGGCACAGCATCCGTAGCATTCGCATTTTAGGAGTCAGGAGCGTTGCAATTCTGTACATCATGTGGAGAGGTACTGCAGATGTGTCACTGGTACCCATCAGTTCTTCCAGACGCGAGGCACACACATTGGCAACTCCAGAGAGCAAGGGCTCGAGCATTGCTGCTTGGCAGTGTTCAATGAGTTTCACGGACCATGGCAGTGGAAGTGATGCGCTGGGAGTGGAGTTGTCGGACTCTAAGTCATTCGTAGCTTCCTTGAATAACTTAAGGAACGCAACTACTGTTTTTAAAGTGTTTGCATTGATCTGCGCAATTCTTTCATACTGGTTATTTCTAAGCAGTATTGTGGAGATCTCCTCATGCTGTTGCAGTATGGAATCCAGCATTTCATAATTTGAATTCCATCTTGTCTCGATGGATTGCTTGAGGGATTTTTTTAAGCTGTTTTGAAGAAGTGAATGTTTGAAATATTTCACCAGTTTTTTTGCACTGGTCAACAGTTCAGACAGCTCAGTACTTTCAGCCAACACGTCTGGTGCAAATTGGTGCACTTGATAGGGTGACGTTCAGGATGTGCGCGTTGCAGTTCAGCCTGGTGTATCCACGCAGGGCAGTGACTATGTTGGCTCCACGGTCAGTGACAAACACAACACGGCCAGATAGAAGTGACGCATCGATTCCAAACTCCTGATATTCTCCCCTGTCTTTGACACACCACTCTCAAAGGGAGCCGCGAATAACACCCTGGAAACGAGGTAGAAGTTGTTATTTGTAAAATGGATGGTGCCGGATATGAAGGAAGTTTTATGATAATCCTCCATCCATATATTGGTTGTGATGGCACATCCATATGTATCAATGATAGGCTTTATCTCCGCTGCCACTGACGCCTGCAGTACTTGGGCTCGCCCCTCGACATGTCTGGATACAGTGGTTGGATGAGGTAAAACATCTTTAACATCAAATTTGCCATATTTAGCAGTGACATCAACAAAGTGTTGCGATATATCAACAAAGCCTTCCCCGGCGACGAAGTCATATGGCCTTATGTCTGGACAGCACATTTCCACACATTTCTCTTTAGTTTCTTGTTTAATGTGTGTAGGGAGATGTTGTTTATCCTTGAAAACCAGCTTACTTTGCCCGGGGAGAACAGAGCAGGCGTGTCGCCTCAACCCAGACGTGCCGGATTTGTGCCCATTGTAGATGAGTATTTTTGCACATTTGTCACAATGAACAAAGTCCAGCTCCTTTCCATCTTTATCACAAACAATTGAGAAACTTCTCCAAATGTCAGACTTTCCTTGCTTAGCTTTTGTGCTGTAAATACCTCGTTTGAGGTTCTTTTCTACGTCATTTATTGACATCTTCTCCATCATGTCGCTAGGCAAGTTAAGGCAACCTCCCTATCCCGTGGTGTTTTTTTTAGCCGCCCATTCCCGCCCGTGGCAAAATTCAAACCGCCCGCTCCCGCGAGATTTGCGCTGGGTCCCGCGGGACCCGGCGGGACTCAATCCCAATGCAGCCCTCTACTTCCAGTGATGGATATTGTCCTGTGGGAAGAACAGCATAAAGACTGTGAAATAAAGTTATTACAAGTGGTAGCAGAAGAACAAAGCCCTCAGATGTACCAATACGAGGCTGTACAAATATACATGTTCCCAACAGTCTTCAGCCCACTATCCTTTAGTACTATCATTCACATCCCCTGAGTGGCCATAGAGGAATTAATAAGACCTATAAATGGCTACAGGAAGTAGCGGTCTGACCAGGACTGTGGACTGATGTAAAACTCATGTCAGGGAATGTGTGAAATGCCAAACCATTTGGCATGAAAACCAGAAACCTGCATGGAAACTCCAAATCAATTACCACCACTAAACCAAACAAAATCTGGAAGATAATGACAGCAAAATGAGTACTTGCAAATTTTCATTGATTATTCACAATGGAATGAGTTCTTCCCCATGCATTATACCACTGCTCAAAGTATTGCAACAATTCTCAGAAAATAAATCTTAACTCGTTGGGGACATCTAGACTTCATTCTTTCTGATAGAGGACCCCAGTTTGTCTCATCTGCGTTCAGAGAAGTATGTGAAAAATTGAGAGTGACACTGAAGTTAACCACATCATATCACTCTCAGACAAACATAATGGAACGTGTGAATAAAACTGACAAAAATATGATTGCGTTATATGTGGAAAACAATCACAAAAAATGGAACCTTACCAGTGATGAGATTTGCCATTAACTCTACTTTCAGTAAAACCACTGGAGGCAAGTGATGTTCCAGAGTCACTCTTGAGGCCCGTTCACACCAAGAATGATAACTATAAAGATAACTATAAAGATAACGATATTAGCGTCCACACCAGCTAACGATATTGTCTGTGTATTCTAAGCAGACGTGCGTGTGCTGTTTTAAATTCTCGAGCTCATTACAGCAGGATTGATTCTGATTGGTAGCAGATGGTTTTGTTCGTCTGAAGTGCCATCAGTGATTAAAGAAATTAATTTAAAATGTGGCAGGTATATACTTGTCTGGCACCTGAACATCAATAACTGATTGTGTTTTTTGTTTGTTTGTTCCTTTTTGAGGCTTTCGGTCTGAGAGTTGAGTAAGGTCTGAGTGCAGTCATTATAAAATGTGGTCTTGTGGTTAGGTCTTAGCATCATCACAAGGGTGACATAGGTTCAGTTCCCGCTTCAGATATATATTGTTTTCTTTTGTGTGTGTATGTGTGCGTGTTTGTTAACTTTTTTTATATTTTGAGACAAGACAACCACTGTTATAACTTAAGATTTTGATCCTGCTCATGTAACAGCGAAGGAACCAGTTTGTTCTAAAATAATTAAGACTTCCCTTCATTAATGCTGACAACAATGGGATTGCTTTTGTTAGGAGACTTCTTTCTTTGCACAGAATAACACAATGGCACAAGTGGAATGCCAAATCATTGTTTTAATGTTAAAGGGACAGTCTAAATGAAATCATCTTAAATAAAACTTCTGTCATCGTTTACTCGCATACATGTTGTTCCAAACCTGTATGACTTTCTTTCTTCTGCATAACACAAAATATATTTTGAAGAATGTTGTTAACCAAACAGTTTCGATTCCCTTTTGACTCCTATTGTATTTTTTAGTACATGCAGTGCAAGTCAAAGGGAACCAAAACTGGTAACCAACTATCTTCAAAATACCGTCTTTTACATTTTAAAGAAAGAAGAAAGTCCTACAAGTTTGGAATGGCAAGAGGCAGGGTAAATGTTAACACAAGTTTCTTTTTTACATGGCTATCCTTTTATCGCTCTAAGCCAAAAAATACATAAAAAGATGTAAATGCTGATTTGGTAATCATCTTGTTCCAAAACCAATTAAGGGGCCAAAAAATCATGCCAGCAAATAAAAAAAAAAGATGTGACATTTGCCAAATATGGTGACCCATACTTGGAATTGGTGCTCTGCATTTAACCCATCCAAGTGCACACACACAGCAGTGAGTAGGGAACACACCCACACACACACACCATGAACACATAACTGGAGTAGTGGGCAGCTATTTGCTTAAGTGCTTGGGGAGCAATTGGGGGTTAAGTGCCTTGTTCAAGGTCACTTCAGCCATGGGTCTTGAGGGTAGAAGAGCGCTGTTCATTCTCTCCCCCCACCTACAAGTCCTGGCAGCACTGAGACTCAAACCTGCGACCTTCAGGTTACAAGTCCAGCAGCCAATGGCCGGCAGCCATATCATCCTGGAGCCAAGACCGGTTGCCCACTGAAGCTAAGCAGGGCTGAGCCTGGTCAGTACCTGGATTGGAGACCTCCTGAGAAAACTAGGTTGCTGCTGGAAGAGGTGCTAGTGAGGCCAGCAGGGGGTTGTGGCAATATGGAAAAAGTCAGTGCCAGGTTTTTTACCCTACCCTTAATTAGGAGGAGGTATGGAAAACGGATATATAAGGAGGACAAAACGGAAGCAGGGGGTGTGTGAAAAAACAAAAAAAGAAATCTGAGTATTACCTGACGACTTCATGACTGCGGCTGCTGCAGCTTATTGTGCAGGATTTGTGGTTGAGCATAGACCGGGTGCGATCCTAAGAAGATTGGTTTCGCATGACGGCCGGTCGCAACCTATCTGCATATCGGCGCGACAGATGAACCCAGTTCACTTGCTGCAGGTACTTTAAGATTTTAGCACCTTACGTAAAGTCACATCGGACATTCAAACGTTCTAACTTTTGTTTCCCCATAACATTGTTTATTGTTTAGCTTTGCTTGACAGAATTTTCAAGCTTGTGGTCATCCCTGTTGCTTGGAACAATTTCTTCCTTCCAGTCAACTTTGTATTTAAAATGCTTTGATACAGCATTCTGTGTTCAACCACCCCTTTCAGTAATGAGCTTCTGTGACTTACCCTCTTTGTGGAGTGTGTCAATGATTTTCTTCTGGATCATTGCCAAGTCAGTAGTGACCCATCACTACTGACTTGGCAATGATCCAGAAGAAAATTCGGTTCATTTTACAGACTAAAATGTTACGTGTTACTTCCCCAACACATCTACTACTTACGCAAATGTTGATCACAGTACAAACAATACAAAACTAAAATGCTATAATAAACAGAAAATATTTATTCATTCTTTACCTGGGTCTTCAGTTTGTGATTAGCTCACCTCACCTCTTATCTGACAAGTCTTCAGGTTTAAGTCATTCCTTAATCAAGTGACAGCCCCATACGCTAAACCAATGCAGTCTGAGCCTGAAAGTGAATTGATTAGTTCATCTTTTGGGTTTTCGACTCGTTCCTTAATCACATGACAGTAACAAAAACACAGTGACAGAAATGTCAGAAATAGTATATGGGTCTGTTTCTTGAGGATCTGTGGTGTGTTATTATTTTATAAATAAAACCCTGTTATAAATAAAATATTGATGAATTTGTCTTTTGACTGTCTATCAGTAAATAAACACTAGGCTATATAGCTAATAATATAATAATCCAAGCCTAAAATGCAAAGTATTTTTATCTTATTTTGTTCTTTTTTACTCCAATTTTGAGTTTGCTGGTATAATAATGTATTTTATGAGGCAGACTTGACATATTGGTCTAAGATGACTGCTCAAAAAGGACATAATGACAAATTAAAAGCATTTTGAAAACATTTTGAATCCTAAACAAGTAATACTACAGTCCTATAGTCTAATCTGAAGGGTGAACTCAAAAGACATAAATCATACAACAAGGTAATTTTTAAAGATTAGAATCCACTGTAAAAAAAACAAACAAATCAAATTGATTTCACCATCATATGGACAAAATTCAAAGCATAACCAACTCTTTATTACCACATTCAGTGTTATGGAAAAGTACCATCATGACAGAAATTAAAAGCAACAATTTGAAACCAGAAATGCATCACGTAACTGTATAAGTAAATAATAATTATGATTACAAAATTATAATAATAAGCACTATGCATCCATTTATAAATTAACTAATTACTCTAGCCAATGTTGTCATGTCATGGGACAAAAGAACGAACAACCCAAAAACCGAAAGATGAACTAATCAATTCTCTTTCCGGCTCAGACTGCATTGGTTTAGCGTATGGGTCTGTCATGTGATTAAGGAACGAGTCGAAGACCTGAAAGATGAACAAGCTCAAAACTGCATTGACTGACACAGGTGAACTACTACTAGCAGAATAGAATCTATAGAATATTGCACATGTGCGACTGAACGAATCACCCCCCGAAAAGACTTGTTCTTACCGAGTCACATTAAAGATTTGTTCAAAATGAACGAATCATTCAAGAACGACACATCACTACAGGTCATCAATCTTCCCCAAGAGATACCCATAATTTATACTTTAGGGATGGTAATTTAATGAAAAGTAAATATTGTCATATTTTGAGATATTGGATTTTTGACTTTCATGAGCTGTAAGCTCTAATCACCAAAATTAAAAGAAAAAAAAACTTTTGAAATGTAATTCGGCCCATTCTCCTCTGACCTCTAGCATCAACAAGGCATTTTCACCCACAGGACTGCCACATACTGGATGTTTTTCCCTTTTCACACCATTCTTTGTAAACCCTAGAAATGGTTGTGCGTGAAAATCCCAGTATCTGAGCAGATTGTGAAATACTCAGACCGGCCCGTCTGACACCAACAACCATGCCACGCTCAAAATTGCTTAAATCACCTTTCTTTCCCATTCTGACATTCAGTTTGGAGTTTGGAGATTGTCTTGACCAGGACCACACCCCTAAATGCATTGAAGCAACTGCCATGTGATTGGTTGATTAGATAATTGCATTAATGAGAAATTGAACAGGTGTTCCTAATAATCCTTTAGGGGAGTGTATATATTTCAGCGACTACTTTTTACAGCTACATAACAGTGACATGGGCCAAAATACAAAAAGAGTTAAAGGTCCCATGACATGGATAATTTCCTTATCTTTAAATGCTTTTTAATGTTCTCTTATGTGTACTTATATTGTTAGTATGATTTTTACATTTAAAATTTAGAAATAAAAAGCATAGATTTAGATCCTGATATTAGCCCTCTGGCTTGAATGCTCTGTTTGAAGGGGCGTGTCTGCTGTGAGACTCTGAGTAAACCACAACTGTTGTGATTGGCTGACATCGTTGCATTCGAAACCGTTATATATATATATATATATATATATATATATATATATATTTTTTTTTTTTTTTTTTTTTACTATTACAGCTGTCGAGATTAACGAATCGTGGAAGTGTGGATTATATAAAAAAATGTTCGATCTTTTCCCATCACATGAAAGGCTGCAGTGATGAGCATTGAGTAGACAGAGTCTGTTTATCACGTGGATGCAGTGATCTCGTCATTATTGCAACACGTTATCTTACAAAATGCTTTCACCACAGCTAACAGCAAACACATGAATACAGTAAGAGCTCCGTTGTGCAGCATAACAGCGTCATTCATTGTAACGGCAATTTGGGCAAGTGTGCAGATATACTCGCGATGTTCAACAGTTCCGGAAAAAAACAGCGTTCTTTGAGTTAAATCACAATTTAAATAACAGATTTGTTTCATGCTACTAAGAGAAACAACGCGAAGTTGATCGTTTAGTCACTGGCTTGATTCACTGACGCATAAACAGTATTAAACGATTTAGAAAGTAAGTCTGTGTGAACTTGAATGATTAGCTACCCATCATAAATTACTATTTTAACAGAAACTACTATTTTTTAACTGATTATACTCTCTCACCAGGTTCTTAAAAAGTCTGGCCTCAATCAGTTACAACAATGGATACAATTATGGATGATTAAGCATATTAATTCTTAGTTTGTTGTTTTACACACATGCACACAGACATTATTTCATACACAACATAGTCGTGAGATGCATAAAAAATCTTTAGATGCTTAACACAAACAATAATAATCTATAACAACAAAGGACAATACTTTATTTAAACTTTTCCGATAAGAAGTAGAGCTGTAATCGGGCCTTAAAAGTTAGGCCCGACAAGACCCAAGCCCAACAGATTTCGGCCCGAGCCCGGCAAGTACATATTGATTAACAGCTTTTCAAAATACCAAACCCGTTTACAGCCCGACATTATTCAAATGTGTGCACGCACACAGCTCTTTTGCCTTTTGAGTCATTTATACATTTTAACAATTTATTCATGACTAATGTAGGCTATATGCCACTTGGAAGTTGGAACAAATAAAATAAGTCCTCTGTAACATTGTAACATCTCAGCACTCAACGTACTGTAAATAGGCATAGGCTCATTTAGCCTATAAATAGGACAAAGCACCAATAAAAACAAGTATTAGATTAGATTAGATTAGATTCAACTTTATTGTCACTGCACATGTAGGTACAAGGCAACGAAATGCAGTTAGCATCTAACCAGAAGTGCAATAAGCAGTAAGTACAGAATAAAGGTCTATAATATGTACAATAACTATACAGGTAAGTATTATGGACATAATTTACAGATATTAAATACTATAAGCACGATATACAGATAGGTGTACTATGAACATACTATACAGATGGGCTATGTAAAAGTGTATGTACACTATAGGCAGAACTATGAACATAATTTACAGTATTGCAATGGACAGTAAAGTGCATAGAAAAAATATTTCAATGTGCAAATGGATTATACAGTGTTCCTGGGTGAACAGGCAGTAGTGCAAGTAATAACAAGTTACTTTTTGCTTGTTGTGAGTAAATAAATAAATCAGAGTGTTGAAGAGGGGGAGGAGTCTATGTGTGTGGTGTGGGGGGTGTTGAGGGGTGTCAGAGGGCAGAGTTCAGCAAGGAGACAGCTTTAGGGAAAAAGCTGTTCCTGAATCTTGTGGTCCTTGTCCGGAGGCTCCTGAAACGCCTTCCGGAGGGGAGGAGGTTAAACAGTTCGTGGTCAGGGTGAGAGGAGTCCTTGAGAATGCTGCGAGCTCGACGTAGACAGCGTTTCCTCTGGATGTCCTTAAGAGCAGGAAGTGGTGTCCCTGTGATGCGCTGGGCAGTTTTCACCACCCTCTGCAGTGCCTTGCAGTCAGCCACTGAGCAGTTCCCATACCGGACTGTGATGCAACTGGTCAGGATGCTCTCGATCGCACACTGGTAAAAGTTCACCAGGATGGTTGAAGACAGCTGGTTCTTATTCAATGTCCTGAGGAAGAAAAGGCGCTGGTGAGCCTTTTTGACGAGGCTGGAGGTGTGTGTAGTCCAGGACAGGTCCTCCGAGATGGTGGTTCCCAGGAACTTGAAGCTAGAGACACGTTCAACAACCATCCCGTTAATGTGGATGGGGTCATGCGTGCTTCCTTTCTTCTTCCTGAAGTCCACAATGAGCTCATTGGTCTTATTGGTGTTAAGGAGCAGGTTATTGTCAGCGCACCATGTGGCCAGGTGCTGTACCTCTTTCCTGTAGGCAGTCTCATCGTTGTCACTGATGAGGCCAATCACCGTGGTGTCATCTGCAAACTTAATAAAGGGAGTAGAGCAATGGGCTCAGCACACAGCCCTGTGGTACGCCAGTGTTAAGTGTGATGGTGGTGGAGTGGTTGTGGCCTGACCGAACATGCTGAGGCCTGTTGGTAAGAAAGTCCATAATCCAGTTGCAGAGGGAGGTGTTAATGTCCAGGTCTCCAATTTTTGTGGTCAGCTTGGAGGGAATGACGGTGTTAAATGCTGAACTGAAGTCAACAAACAACATCCTAACATATGTGTTGTTATGGTCCAGGTGTGTGAGTGCAGAGTGCAGCACTGTGCATACTGCATCCTCTGTGCTCCTATTTCTGCGGTAGGCAAATTGGTGTGGGTCCAGTGTGGGTGGGAGGCAGTCTTTGAGGTGTGCTAGGACCAGTCGCTCGAAGCACTTCATAATGATGGGTGTGAGTGCTACGGGGCGATAGTCATTGAGGCACGTTGGGGAGGAGTGTTTTGGTACTGCCACAATGCATTTGGACTTAAAACATGTAGGCACAGTTGCTTGGATGAGGGACATGTTGAAAATGTCTGTGAAGACCCCTGCAAGCTTCTCTGCACATGCCCTAAGCACACGTCCAGGAATGCCATCAGGGCCAGCAGCCTTGCGTGCGTTGATCCGGCTCAGTGCAGTGTGGACATCTGTGGAGGTGAGTTTGAGAGGTTGGTGGTCTTAAGAGGCTGAGATTTTGGTGGCCGTCTCCTTGCTGTCGCTGTTGAAGCGACAGCAAGTCATTAAGCTCATTAAGGTCATTTAGCTCGTTAAGGAAGGAGACGTCCGTGACTGTTGGTGTGGAGTTGCTTGACTTGTAGTCACTGATGATCTGGATGCCCTGCCTCATGCGTCGGGGGTCAGAGTTGGAAAAGTGTTCATCTACCTTCAACTTGTAGCAGTACTTCGCCTTTTTGATGCCCCTTTTCAGGTTAGCCCTGGATTTACTGTAGGCCTGAGCGTCGTCTGACCTGAAAGCGGTGTTGTGGGCTTTCAGCAGAAGTCGCACCTCCTTGTTCATCCATGGCTTCTGATTAGGGTATGTTGTTATCTGTTTTTCAGTTGTTACACTGTCAATGGTGGAGTTGATGTGATCCAGTACAGAGGAGGTGTAGATATCAATGTCCGTGTGAGAGCCACAGGCAGCCTGTGAAGCAAACATACTCCAGTCAGTGTGTTGAAACCTGTCTTGAAGTAAAGAGTCTGCTCCAGTTGGCCACACTTTGATGGTCCTCACTGATGGCTTCACACGGTTGATGAGGGGTGAATACTTAGGGGTGAGAAACAAAGAAAGGTGATCAGACTGTCCGATGTGGGGGAGGGGGCTCACGATGTAAGCTCCATTAATGTTTGTATAAACATGATCCAAAGTTTTGTCTCCTCTGGTGTGGCAGGAAACATGCTGGTGAAATTTGGGGAGTACTGTTTTTAATTTGCAGTGATTAAAATCACCCGCGACAATAAAAGCAGCCTCCGGGTGAGCAGTCTGTTGTTTACTAATGGCTGCATGAAGTTCGTTCAAAGCAAGCTTGGCATTAGCATCCGGTGGAATATAGACTGCGGTTATTATGGTGGAAGTGAACTCCCGTGGCAGATAAAAAGGTCTACATTTAACCATGAGAAACTCTAAGTTAGCTGAGCAGTGTCTCCCAACAATGACAGTGTTCGTACACCAAGCTTTGTTGACATAAATGCACAATCCACCACCTCTTGTCTTGCCGGAGTCATCTGCCGTTCTATCTGCCCGGAGCGTGTAGCGTCCTGCTAGCTCAATAGCATTGTTGGGTACGTCGCTGTGTAGCCATGTTTCTGTGAAAACCATGACATTGCAGTCCAGAAGTCTCTTACTGTGGGTGATGCGGAGTCGTAACTCATCCATTTTGTTCACCAGTGACCGCACATTAGCGAGGAAAATGCTGGGTAAAGAGAGCCAGAGCGGTGTTAGCTTTAGCTTAGCTCTTAGACCTCCGCGCTTCCCCCGCCTTTGTTTACGATCTCGACGCCGCCTGCGAGCACTTCCGCCCGGCCGGGTAGAGTGCGAAGCCTCGGGTGTTCTAGCGATCTCAGGGATGAGTCGAAGATTGGTGATAAAACTGCTGGTAAAGTCCTCACCGATATCCAAAAGCTCCTGTCGGGTGTATGATGTTAAAGCAAAGCTGTTCAGTACGAACAGACCCGAGATGAGCAGGAATAAAACTGCAAAATTGCAAAAACTGGAGAGACGCTGAGCCTCGCGATGTGTTCGCGCCGCCATCTTGGTCTTTGCCAAACCTTAAGATAAATTCTAAATTACGATGGGTATTTGGCAAAAGCTAAATTAAGATAAAGGCTTGCGCCGGATTTGCTTCACGACTAGCAGCTGAAATTTAATAAAAGAATAATGCCAACATTAGACTATATACTCTGTCTACATTATGCATTTAAAACTTAATTAATATTTAGTTATAAATTGAAAAACCTTTACTCGCCAAGGTTAGGCTACATGTTTTTGTGGAGGAAAATGATTGAATCCACTGTAGATGGCTTGCGTTCACTAATGGTATATCCAGCAATATAACCCACTGGATAATTATTCTCATTATAAACATGGTCAAAACTTTTCCGCACCTCAGAGTTTGCTTTAGTTGCTGTTGCAAACAAAACTTAATCACCAGAGGCAAGCCTCTGTTTCACCTACTCAGCACCTTTTCACATCTTGCTCGCGCTAATCGAAACTCATCACATGACCGCTCATTTACCTCGCAAACCAGAGCACAACCGGAGGTCAGCCGAGCCCGTGTAAAATGATTTAAATTAAGCCCGAACCCATCGGGTCCCATTGGGTTCAGGCAAAGATCTTCAGCTCTAATAAGAAGTGTGTGCTGCAAATGCAAGTATTCGGGTATGTTGTCAAATTTCTAACTGGAGTCTGTACTTTGTTGATACTTGCATCCAACATCACAACAAGATGATATTTTAAGCTTCTTTTGTAGCCCAATAATAGGAGGTTTGTATTGGCCACCTCCAGTTTTCAATTTGTTTTGACTCCAGCTAGCACTGTGACATAGGCCCTAAAAGGGTCTATACTCTTGTGTAAAAGAAAGGTTTGTATACAAGTATCATTCTCTTCAGAGCTCCATGTTATTATGTTGAAGGATTCTTTTTGAAGTGTCTTTGATTAGCAGACCTCCATCTTTGCTAATGGTGGGTGGTGATTGCTGTTTCAATTGTAATTTCTCTTTATTTGGACACCTTTACTGTCCAGTGGTCGACAGTAACGGAGTAGCTTTACTTCGTTACTGTACTTAAGTAAATTTTTCAAGTATCTGTACTTTACTGGAGTAGTTTTATTTTGAGTAACTTTTACTTTTACTTCACTACATTCCAAAGCATAAGATCATACTTTTTACTTCACTACATTTCATAAAACATGTTACTCCCTATAATGTATCACGTGCTCCGACACGCAGAAGCGGTGTCTGATTCATCATGAACGAACTGAGTTTTTTCAAAATAAACTTTAATCGGATCGCAAATCGCACCAAACGATTCGTTTACGAATTAGAATGATCCATAGACTGTAAAAAAATATGGACGTAGTGTCCGTGATGTCACCCATGAAGCCTAAAGTGTGCAGAGCGGGCCGTCGCCATCTTGGAAGCGCGCCATCTTTAAACGGTTATGTTTAAATTATATTTAAACGTAACGGTTAACGGTTAAATTTAAGCAGTTCAAATGAAGATCAGTTCAACAGGCTAAGCTTCAGACTATTAATTACTTGTCCCTTTTCTATGCAGGAAACACAGATGAAGATGACCAAAGACACATGATGACTGGGCAAATGCAGATAAGTAGCTTGTAGTAACAACAGCATGTAGGAGTTGGCACCAACAAGACCAGACAGTAAGGGAGTGAAGGGCGACTGCTTTTATACTGTAGGTGAATGGTGGCAGGTGTGCTGATTTGGGATCAGGTGCAGGTGTGAAACAGATGGGATGCTGGGAAATGGAGTCCTTAATGTGGTATGGTGACTTTGGTAATGTGATGTGGAATAGAGAGTGGGATTGTGACTTGGCTGGTGACTGTGACAAGCGGACATTTAACCTAATGTTTATTGTGAGATTGAGCTGAAGAATGAATCTACTATCAGATGCAGGTAATCACAATTAGATGGTCATTATTTCAAATGATTATGAACTTGATGCATTAAAAAATATGTATTTATGCGCATTGCACAACAGCTTTGAACGTGGCTCATCAAATCCATATTTGGAGTAGAAATTATCTGTTTTATAATATGAAACATCAATTAAAACATCTTTAAATGAACACCAACCACGCTGTTCAAACCATTACACACTTATTTCCTTCAGAATACTTACATATGGTAAAAAAGTAAACCAAGACATGTCATGCTGACCTGAAACAATCATGAACTCTTCAAAAGGATTAGTTAACCTTTATTAGATTCCAAATACACAGATGAGACTGTAAATACAGACTGCTGTCACTGCTGTTGAAATGTTAACAGAGTTTGATTCATGACTCTATAAAAGGCCAAACAATCTATTGTGTGCCTGACATCAAATAGCATCTCACTTTCAATTAAACATACAATGCCAACATAATCATAAATCACTGTTTGATGTCATACTTCTCACTCCCCCTTTCTGTGAGATACTGAAAATGATGCAATATTGAAAATACTGCACACAACAGTATCATGTGTAATTTAAAACTTTGGGTTAGTAGGTTAAAATCTGGTATGCTTAATAATGTTGATATACAGTAATATAAGATAGATTTCCAAAAACATTTGACTCATCTGCATACATAATTTCAGCATTGGAATCAGTGGTTCCATATCAATATTTTACTCATACTGCGTCTGCTAAGATACTTTGGGGAAAAACTCCTTTTGTGGGCACCAGAGTGGGTGGGGTCATCTGGCTGTATAATCAGGCATACTGCCGTAGGATCCTCTGATTCTTCTCGGAGGAGCTGTCGGGCTCGTATGTCCACCCTGCACCCTTGCTATCTGCAAAATCCAGCGCAGCCAGCATGGGCATGAATGCTGAACTCTTCAAACAACTAATACAAAAGTAATAAAATAATATTAATTATATTTTAGTAAGTATTGTAAATATATAAATTGCCTAGGCCTACATACAAACAAAGACTACGTTCTTTCTTTAAAAAATTTAAAAGGCCTGTGCGTTCGCTTCGTCTCCTCTCATTCACTGTCAGAGTCAACATTTCGCACTTGGTAATGATAGCTGCGGCTGCAGTAATCAATTGGATCAACCAACACAAATTTCAAAAAAAACATTTTTTTTAACGCATCACACAGCAACTGCAGCTTTGGACACACACGCATAACAGCAAATAATACTTCTGCACAGTGTTTCTCTATTTATAACAGAAATGTGAATTCTGCCGGCATTCAGAAAGTCTCAAGCATACAGATACAGATTTGGGCTAGAATTGTCTATGTATGCGATTTTTTTTGTTGTTGTTGACATTTCTAATCGTAAACACAGCCATGTTGAAGCCTGCAGTAAATGTTTTGCATTATGGCAGTCCACTCTGCTTATTGTTTTTCGAGAATGTTGCTCTCCTGTTTGTCATTATGCACGAAACTTCACGCCTCAGAAATATTGGTCTTTACCAATATATTGAATCTTTACATCCGTCCTGCCTGTTGTCCGTGGATTTACCTATATTTGGTGTTATTTGCTGTATAAAATGCATCTAGACATGCAAAATAGATTTTACAATAGATTAAATGAACACTTGTCACTCAAATCAAACAGAAACTTTTTTCAAAGTGACAACCCAAAAAAGCAAAGTAAACGGTCTCTCATTTGTAGGTTGCATTGACACCTAGCAGTGGATGCAAATAAAACAGTATAACAGTACCTATATAGCCTGCATCAAAATGAGGTTTGCAATTATGCGCCTGAAGGCACGGGTTGAAGACCCAGTCAGTGACGTCACAATATGCTAATTTGTTTAAGTTCATACATATGTAATCACCATCACCAAAAGTGTACTTTTTTTTGACAGTGAAACCTACCGACCCTTTTCAAATTTATTTTTACTGTTACTGCAAACCAAAATATTTTTAAGGATGGCCTGGGTCACCATACTTGGCTGTATGTCACGCCACTGTCACTTCATCATTCTTTCCGGAGGTCCAGTGTGACCGACCAGGCTTTATCGGCCACCAAGATGACAGCGCAGGTGATTGGCAGATCCATGGCCATCTGAGGCGACGGATCAAGAAACACCGTGGGAAACACGCTGGGATTCGCAACAGACTGAGGAAAAGATCTCACAGTCCTCCTCTACCGAGCATTTTGCTCGCCAATTTCCAGTCTCTGGAGAATAAGATGGGCAATCTTTCCAACGGGACATTAGGGACTGTAACATCCTTTGTTTGTCTGTAACGCCATCTGAAAACTTCTCTGTATTACGGATGGACAGGACAGCAGAGGCCGGCAAATCCAAAGGTGGTGGAGTGTGTTTCATGATTAACAAGAAAAGGTGTGACCCCAGGAATATCTCCACTCTGTCGTGCTCCTGCTCACCTCATCTGGAACATTTATATATTATCTGCCGCCAATTCTATCTGCCCTGGGAACAGGGCCGGCGCTCCGCACACGCACTGCGCGTAGGGCACCAAGTGCTTGGGGGGGGCACCAAAAAATCTGAAAAAAACATCACAATAGGCTACTAGTATAAATAACAAATAAAATATTTTTTTAAAAGCATGTTAATATACAATAGCAATACAAAAGTAATATAGGCCTAGACCAAATTAGTCGAGAAAAAGGTGAATCTCTGTGCCAGTCTCCCTCTGGTGCCCCCCCTTCCCCACCTCCCAGTGCTCTGTTCGATTATGCCTCAATCAATGTCAAATTTGGCAGACACCGACCTCAGACATGGCCTCGAAAAGCCTCGCACGTCGCTTGCAGGTAAGACAATGTTTTAAATAAAAATGTTAGTTTTAAAAGAACGGCGTTAGGTAATGACTTTTTTTTTCAGTAACGCGGTAATCTAACTAATTACTTTTCCCGTCGTTACAACGCCGTTAACGTTACTGAACATTGATTTAATAAACTATGCAATCCGGACGCACCCCCGGCTCACACAGCGAGTGAGCAGGTGGGTTAATGACGAGATAAGCGGTTGTGATTGGCTAAGGCAGAGTCATGTGTTTCATGGTAGCCAATCAGAGCCAGTGTTTTTACACACATGCCGGCACACGCGGCTATGCCAGCAGCGCCAAACACACACACACGCAACATTTACACAGAGATTCGCAGCAGAGATGGCGAGTCAGGAGCAATCCGATGAAAAGTTGGCATTTTCAAGGTGAAGATGTAAGCACTACTTCAAATTCATTGTGGTCAAAGGCAAGAACGTGCATGTAATGTATACATGCAATGTGTGACACACATCTACAAAGCTATAGTTGCCAAAAACACCCTTTCTTACAAAGATAATACTTGAAGTGCAGGATAAAACTCTTGCTGTCTGTTGACGTGCAATAAATATTGAAAGTTATGTACCTGTCTGTATTACTCATTTCAACTGACTTGTGAAAACTGCAAAAAAAAAAAAAAAGTACAAATTCTCTGGCATGTGGCAGGGACTAAAAACCATCTGTGACTTTGGAAACAAATCTCTGCTGAGGTGAGAGCAGATCTGTCACTGGCTGATGAGCTAAACACTTTCTACGCAGTCTGCCGATCAGCATGTCAGGAAGCAGCAAACAGAGCAGCGATCATCATGTGATCACCGTGTCGGAGGGCACTAAAGTGATTGAATGTAAGGAAAGCAGCCGGACCTGATGGGATTTCTGGTCGTGTTCTGCAGTCCTGTGCTGATCAGCTCACTGGTATGTTTACATCAATTTTTAATGTGTCTCCTGCTACATCTGTGATTCCCACCTCCTTCAAAATATCTATCATCATCCCTGTGCCTAAGAACAATAAACCCTCTTGTCTGAATGACTATCGTCCAGTTGCCCTCACATCAATAGTCATGAAGGTCTTTGAGGGACTGGTTAAAAACATAATCTGCTCCTCCATCCTGGATACTTTAGACCCTCTACAGTTTGCCTCTCGCCCAAACAGATCCACTGATGATGCCATCTCTCACATCCTGCACTCTTCTCTCACACACATTGACAGCAATAACGTGAACTGTGTAAGGCTGCTATTTATCGACTATAGCTCAGCTTTTAATACTATAGTCCCCATAAAGCTAGCTTCTAAACTTATGGACCTTGGCCTGAATTCTTAACTCTGCAACTGTATTCTTGATTTGACACTATGTATTTATAGTCACAGGAGCGTTTTTACTGACGAGATGCGCATGAAAATCGCATTCGTTTTTTTGCACAGCCCTAACATCTAGTTAACAAAGCTAAACAGAGTTGCCCTTTTTGTAATAAGTTACAGAAAGTGTTAAACGAACCAACTTAAATAATAAAATACACTTACCGGTTGTGGTCCATAAACAACATCTTCTCCAGACAAAGAGGGAACTGCTCCATCTTTCAAAAATAATCTTTGTGCAAATCCGGCATTAAACTGATTGAAATGGAGAAAGTTGTCCTCAGCAAGTTGTCCTTAGAAAGCTGTCCTCAGCAAAATGTGCTGCACATAGTTTTACATGTGGATTATAATTTTCCGGAACAGAGTTAAACATAAATTGTAACCATTAATCTCCAAGTACAGTGTCCCTGGGAAGCCCAAACAAAGGTGATTGGACTCAGAGATGAAAATAACAGCGTTTCAATGACATGGCAAACACAAATGCAGCTCTTCCTTCTTCTCCGTCGGAGCGCAACAAGGCCACGCCCCCTTTTTGTGAGTTCATGTGGGGTGGAGATTAGTCAAAAAACTGTTTTAGGGATGTCATTACTGCAGGAACAAGAGGGCTGTAGTCCAAACGGGTTGTTTTTTGTAGGCGAATTCTTTTAAATCAAATATCTCGCTAACCTTTGAGCTTTAAAATTTTACAGATACTATTTATACTCTAACAACAAAATTACACACTAACTAAAGTTTAAAACATGGAATCACGAAGAAGGGGACCTTTAATATTTAAGACTACAGTTTACTTTCATGCACATTGTTTTGCTTTCTATTTAATTATACAGTATACATCTTTTTTATATTTTATTCTTATATTTTTATTCTTTACTTTTATTTCATTCTTTCATAGCTATATTTATGTATATTTTCATTATGTGTTGTATTCTTTAATAATTGCACTTTCCATGGAGCGGACCTATATCACATTGCATTGCTGGTTATATATGCTCTATATATTTGTCTATGTGACAAATAAAAATCTTGAATCTTGAGAGTGAGTCAGGTTTCTACAGCCATTACTTCCTCTTCCCCAAGAAGGATGGCGGCCTAAGGTCCATCCTCAATCTTAGGCACCTGAATCGTGCCCTCATGAGCCATATAGGATGATTATATTGAAGCAGATCCTCTTGTAAGTAGGCCCAGCAGACCGGTTCTTTTCAATGGACTTGAAAGACCCATACTTTCACATCCAGATAGCCCCCATCACAGATTATTATTTTTATTCGCATATGAGGGAGTGGCTTATCAATACATGGTCCTTCCCTTTGGACTGTCCCTAGCCCTCACACTTTTACAAAGTGCATGGATGCAGCTCTTTCCCCCGCTGAGACAGACAGGAATATGCATTCCTTGATTTACTTGATGACTGGCTCATTCTGGCCTAGTCAGAGGATGAGCTATTATCTCAGAGAAACCTCCTCCTCAGCCACCTAGAATGTCTGGGACTCAGGGTCAATTTTGCCATGAGCATGCTGTTTCCCAGCCAGTGGATATCATTCCTGAGTGAGCCCCATCTGCCTCGAATCTGGGCCCAATGACTCTAAGGTTGTCCTGAAACCAAGGCATGGTTACGTACGTTAAGTACTCTCTACTCCATTCAGAACACAGATAATAACTCTATCAGCACTTCTTGCTTTGGATCAAGACCAAGAGTTGAACTTACTCTGCCCAGTCAGGGCGATGAAAGTGTATATTGAGTGTTCTGCCCCATTCACGCAGTAAGTTTAGTTATTTGGATGCTTTGGTTGCCGCACCATGGGTAGTCCAGTTACGAAGCAGGCTTCAGTGCACCCTTGTGGAGTAAATGCCTACTCAACTAAAGGTGTTGACTCTTCCTGCTCCTGGTCTAGCTTTGTCCATTTGTCCATTGCAAAAATTTGTGCAGTGGCCGGCTGGGCCTCGCCATCCACATTTGCCAGATTTTATAATCTGGATATCCTGGCCTTACAGGCTCGGTCCTTTCTGTATAAACAGGGCACATGACAAAACCAGTGCTTGGAGTTTGTCTTCTTCATGTATACTCTTAGCTCACATTTAGTTCCGAGGCTGTACTAAATTACCTTTGGACGATTATGCAAGGCTGTCCCGACTTCTGTGAGTTTGGCCCTTCTGCCTCCTGAGAAGCTTCCCGGCAAAATACTTGGTCCCTCTGGGCCCCCTTGGGTGCTTAAGGCAAGTTCAAGTATTAGTTATTCCTCTAGCATAGCATTACTAACGTAACCTCGGTTAGCTGTGATACTGAAAGCGTACTGCATACTTTGCCATGCTATGTAGCTGCAAGACTCAGTTGTCGCTTCAGTCAACGTAACCTGAAGATCCTATGGTGGAATGCCCGATTTTAAAGCCAGATGACCCCACCCATTCTGGCTGGCTATGTCGCCATAGGCTTGTGCAGCTCTGCTGCTGAACCATTGGTTCATTTTTTTATTCACTGCATGAACCAAAGGTCGTGCAGTTACATGGGTTATTGGAAGGCTTCAGTTATCAGAGAAAAAAATTGTTTTTTTCCCAAAGCATCTTAAAAGACACAGTACTTGTTCAGTATCTCAGGGAACCAAGTTTATGTTTGTAACCAAGTACGTTTCCACATCTGTGATTCTTGACAATGCTACTTGTGCTGAATAAATTAATAATAAAATATTTATATAATATTATTGCTAAAATAATGCATTAAATTCCATTCTTTCAGCTCAGTTAACTAATAGAACAGAACTGCTGGTGGTTCCAGCTAACCCATCATTTCATCACAACTTCTATATACAGCTGGGTTCGTCAACCATAACTCCTTTCAGGACAGCCAGAAACCTAGGAGTTGAGATGGATCATTAGTTAAGCTTCACAGATCATATTGCTACAATGACCTGGTCCTGCTGATTTGCCTTATACAACTTTAAGAAGATTAGACCCTTCCTGTCAGAGCAAGCCACCCAACTTCTTGTCCAAGCTTTTGTTCTCTCCAGACTTGACTATTGTAATGCTCTCCTGGTGGGCCTTCCTGCATGTACTATCATGCTACTGATCCAGAATGCAGGAGCGAGGTTGTCTTCAATGAGCCAAAAAAAGCTCACGCTACTCCTCTCCTCATCAGGTTGGCTGCCAGTAGCGCTCACATCAAATTCAAGGTACTGATACTTGCCTACAAGACGACCACTGGCACGGCAGCAACATACCTAAACTCACTAGTCTTACTAATCTTAACTAGTCTTATGTGCCCTCCAGAAGTTAACACTCTGCAAGTGAACAATGCTTTGTGGTGCCATCCCAAAGAGATTAAAAATCACTCTCACTGACCTTTTCCTGGACTGTGCCCAGCTGGTGGAATGACCTCCCAATCTCAATTCGAGCAGCGGAGTCTTTACTCATTTTCAAAATACATCTAAAAACCCTTTTTTTTTTTCACCAGCACTTAACCAACTAATACTAGCACATACCTTACCTTTTCTTTTCTTCATATTCTTTCTTTCATATTCTTGAAAAAATAAATAAATAAATTAGTGCTGTCAAAATTAGCGCATTAACGCATTCGATTAATTTGAAATATTTAACGCGTTAAAAAAAATAACGCAATTAACGCGGTTGCAGTTTTTTTTATTTCCAGTTGTGGCCTATGTGTGTTCAACGTGCAAAGAAATATGGATAAGACCAAGGAAGGACTTTTAGACGGAAAGTTTCAGTATAAAACTGAATTACTCTTCAGTCTGCCACAAGAAACATTACTCTTCATTTAGTCTTCCACAAGAAACAGCAACATTAAAATCATGAACTCAAATGTCATTGTTTAAAAAAAAAAAACAATGACTGTAACAGTGCGTAAATCAGACCTTTCTGTAACGCTAACGTTAATAAGCTTAAACAAAAATAACGAAATAATTGTGTAGCGGAGTATTTTTTGTACACAGTGCCGCGAACTGTCAATCACCCCTGTACACGTGCATCACTGTCCTCCTCAGCTGCAGCAACTTGCGCTCTCTCTCTTCATCAAGCTTTAAAACAAAAAGGGGACAAAAAGATCATATTGTCTTTGTGCATAGGCTATAGATTAATTAGATAAATGAATATCTAAATTTGTGCCTTGCCGTCTACGGTATTTTTTTAGAACTTAGAAAAAAGATGCTGCAGCCAATGAGCAGCCAGCGGGGGCTGCAGGACGACTCAACCTCCGCAGACAGTTTTTAATGTTTATCAGACAATAAATACTCAAGATTTTGCTTTAGTATAACTCACAACGAGTTTCACACACCTTCTCCGGCCACGTTGAGTTGTTGACACTTAACAGTGGGAAAAGCGACACATGCGCTATTCACTTGTATAACTTAAGGGTGAATGGGTAATGTAGTTTCTGCTCTGGGTGGGATTAATTAGGAAGCTTGCATTGTGAAGGGCGCTCTGAAAATCGGCAGTGCAGGTAAAAGATTAAAACCTCTATTAAAACAGATGTCCAAATGAGCGTACCGGTACGCTACAAGCATGTTCTGGGCGCACGGAGAGGTGGCGGTACGCTCAAGAGCTATATTTGGAAGTGGCGGTACTGAGTACAGGTGCATACTGGCCCACTTAAAGCACTGGCAATGACTATACTTTGGAATTTTTTTGCAGTCCACTTAGAATTCAACATGGAAATCATTTTTGTTTTTTATTGGCATTGATTGTTTTGAAATTCAAATGGTACTTACATGCCTGTGTTTTTATTTCTGTAATAAATATGGCTTTCAAGCCAACAGTTAATTTGGAGGATATTGATGGTTTATTGCAGGTATGTTGTTTACATGAGAAAATCTGTTAAAGTTAAACAAAAATTCCAATAAACAATCATATTTTGAATTTAAATAGTTTCTTTGTCTTGAGTTTACATTAATTATTTACATTTTACATTTACATATCCAAAAAGTTTCAGTCTTTTAATTGCGATTAATCGCGATTAATCGCGATTAATTTTAAAAAATGTGCGATTAATTAGTTAATTTTTTTTAATCGATTGACAGCACTAAAATAAATATCTGGCTACGTGTTCTGTACTAGATTAACTGAGATTTGTCACGGCACTTCAATACTGTTGTGCTTCTATTGTTCTCATTAGTAAGTCGTTTTGGATAAAAACGCCTGCTAAATGATTAAATGTAAATGTGATGCAAATGTAAATCTGAAATTGTCAAATACTAAATCTTAGGTATTATGATGTTATGGAAATATTACAGTACATCAACATTTGCAGCGGCTGATTTGGGGAATAAGAGTATCTAGCAACAGTTTTAGAATTTGGAAGAATTGCTATTTCTTAATTAGATTTTTCATTTGACATTTGCTTAATGTACATTACTAGACTTACTGTGAATGATTCACCTGAATTGTGATTTTATTTCATGCCCAAACCCTGTTACCTACAGTATCATCCAAAAAATCTGGCAAGCATTTTTCTTTACTTTAAAAGTGGTTGTGTTCAGTGCATTTCACTCCTAGGTTGCATTGCCCAGAAACATTATGGGACTTATCAGATATATATATATATACTTAACTTAACTTAACTTAATGTAATAACATCTGTAATTAATTTTCATAATAACATTTATAGTTACACTTTTGACCCATCCCTTACACCTTAAACCAATACACTTAAACCTACCCATTCCACCAAACCTGAAAACCAGAAAGACTTTATTTTAAGGTGTCCTTATTACACATTACATGTACTTACTACTATAATACCAACAAATTATGCTTTACATGCAAGTAACCCTAAAACAAACTGTAATCCTAAACATAACAATATAGTAAGTATCCATCCATCCATCCATCCATAATCTTCCGCTTATCCGGGGCCAGGTTGCGGGGGCAAGAGTCTAAGCAGAGACAGCCAGACTTCCCTCTCCCTAGCCACTTCCTCCAGCTCTTCCGGGGTTCCCAGGCCAGCCGGGAGACATAGTCCCTCCAGTGTTGAAAAGCTTTGTGTCCTTAAGCTTCAAGATGCCAAGCATGTGCCACACCCCTCTTGGCTTGTTAATTTACTATTAACTTCTAGCTCCACCCACCTGATCTCAAGCCAATTAGGACACTATGAATTCACACTTACTTCCTTGGCCCATCCTCAGGCCTTCCCTCCTTGGAGTTTTGCTCCATTTTAGGCAGCACAAGATTGCAATCAGTGGAGACATTAAATCAATGTTTCACCAGGTGCACCTATTGCCCCAGGATAAACCTCTCCTGCGATTCCTCTGGTGTGACCTGGACTGTAAAGCTCCTCCAACTGTGTATGAAAGGCAAGTCCTTCCCTTTGGCACAACCTCAAGTCCTTGATGTGCCATTTACATCCTCCAGAGAATCATCAAAGATGCTCAGGCAGATGAGTGCATTCACCATTCCATACACAGTAACTTCTATTTGGATAACTGTTTACAGAGTTTCCCTACCTCAGAGGAAGCCAGAGATCTCCTTCATAGTCTGTGCACTACCCTCTCCTTTGGTGGCTTCGAAATCAGACAATGGGCCAGTAATGATCCTCAGGTCATCTGTCA
This sequence comes from Carassius auratus, assembly GCF_003368295.1. Classification (NCBI taxonomy): domain Eukaryota; kingdom Metazoa; phylum Chordata; class Actinopteri; order Cypriniformes; family Cyprinidae; genus Carassius; species Carassius auratus. The sequence continues at coordinate 18,018,880 of NC_039257.1, read as the reverse complement.
TCGTCCTCCTGAAGCCAGGTCAGAACAAACAGAGCTCTGGTTATCACACCATCCTTCTCTTGATCCCTTGGCATCTACTCTAGGCCTCCTCTGGAACTGCCATACAAATACCCTCTCTCTCATAATCTCTTAAAAGCCTGGCTTTCGTGGGAGAATGAACTCCCTAACCTCTCTTTTTACCTCGCTGCCTTCTACCTCATTCAGTAGACACCTCCTTAGTCACTCAAGACTTCCACATCTTCTGTGATGCATCAGAGAAGTCCTATGGTGCGGTAGCCTACATGCGCACAGAAGATGGTCAGCAGCAAGGGAATGTATCCTTCCTCATGGCGAGGTCCCGCGTTGCTCCCAAAAAACAACTATCCATTCCATGACTTGAACTATGTGCCGCCCTCATGGGAGCTCAGTTATTCAGTCTCCTCCAAACCGAGCTCACTCTCCGTATCAGAAAGAATATTCTGTGGACTGACTCTACCACTGTACTCCACTGGCTCATCTCTGGTTCTTGCCGTTACAAAGTTTACGTTGGAACAAGGGTAGCTGAGATTCAGGATCTCACTAAAGGCCTGGAGTGGTGTTATGTGGATTCTAAGAACAACCCAGTGGACGACCTAACTAGAGGAAAGCTACTTGTTGAACTTAGTAGGCCCTGCAGATGGAACCAAGGACCTGCCTTCATGTTCCAATCCCCCGAACTGTGGCCCACTAAGCAGAGGATTTCCATCAAATTCAAAGCACCTCACTTTAGTGGAACCTGGGAGAGTGAAATTCGCTCCATCAAAATCGCTCTGGAGACTACCCTGGTGCTCAAATTGTCAGTGAGAAGGTATTACGCACAGTAATGATTGAAATTGAAAGCATCTTAAATTCTAAACCCATAGGCTATGTGTCTTCTGACATTGCTGACCCTGACCCGGCAACCCCTAACTTGCTGCTGATGGGGCGGCATGATGCTTCCCTTCCTTTGGTTATAAACTGTATAAAGACTCTGAGCTGCACAGTTGCCGTCAGTGGCATCACAGCCAGATCCTTTCTGATCATTTTTGGGCCCACCTCCTTAGAAATTATCTTCCCTCTCTCCAGTCCAGACAGAAATGGCGCACAGATCATCCTAACCTACAACCTAACACGGTTGTTCTATTACTAGATCCTCAACTTCCCAGATCCCAATGGCCAGTGGGTAAGGTCATCTCCCTTCATCCCAGCAAAAATGGCCTGGTGTCCTTAAGCTTCAAGGTGCCAAGCATGTGCCACACCCCTCTTGGCTTGTTAATTTACTAATAATTTTTAGCTCCACCCACCTGATATCAAGCCAATTAGGACACTATAAATTGCACCTGTGCCCACAGCACCTTCATTCTGGTGCACATGGATGCACTGTGCAGAGGACTGAGTTCTTTCTCCTTTGTTTTTTCCCTGCGTGTGTGTATTTGACCATGTAAGTGCTTTTGTTTGACACTTAATTATTATTCTGTATTTCTTAAGTTTGGCCTAAATTAGTTTATTTTGCTGTATTTTCTTTTTAAGCATGTTCTTTATTTATTTAGATATGTATTTGAGATTTATAGTATGAGTAGATGGACTTATGCATTGTTTAAATTACGTTATTTCCTGTGAATTCAATGTTATGTTTATTGTTAACTAAATCATTGTAATTCTGTCCTTTTGTAGAAACCACACGCTCACACACATACACCCCTACATACACACTCATACCTAATACCTTATTTGGAAGGAAAATAAAGACCTTAACATCAGAGTGACTAGACTGGACCTGTTCTTACTGACAGCCCCATTGGCTTCAAGCTAGCTACCTAACATCCTCCTACTCCTTTTCTCTCCAGCGTGTCCTAGGTCTTCCCTGGGGCCTCCTCCCGGTGGGACGTGCCTGGAACACCTCCCTGGGAAGGCGTATAGTAAGTACTTGTAGTTAATTAATATTACTCATTACTTGCGTGATTGTAATTACACTGTAATTACTTGCAATACTATTTAGAGAGTGCAATTAGTGCAGTAATCTAATTAGATTGTTGAAGAAGTAATTAGCTAATTTATTTGTTTTAAGGAAATTAACACTGCTGGTTATAAATATTGCTGGTTATAAAACATGTATTATCACAGTACACTGGTTCATATACAGTAAAATAATTTAATAGCAAGCTTATTTAAAAAAAAATAAAATAAATAATAATAATAATGGTAGCAATTTTGGAATTTCTGCAAAATATATAATATTGTCAAAGGCTGTGTCATGGCAATTTTCCATTTTAATAAAGGTGTTACGTACCCCTTTAAAAAAAAGGTCTAGGGGTGAAAGGGGTGTAACAATAACAGTGGGGAGAGACTGAGAGAACTGCCGTCTCCAAGTTCCAGGGGGGAGGGGGGCCCTTAAAAGTTCCCTCTAATTTAGATTTTAAGTATTAACTTGCCTATCAAAAGAAAGAAAAAAAGATACTTCCCTGACTTCCTCTCTAACTCAAACACAGGAGAAAAGGGCTAATTTCTAAAAACAAATGACACCCACCTCCCTACAAGAAAAATATTCCACTTCCACTTAAGCAGTTAAACAAAAAAAAACTGAGACACTCTGCTACTCTTTATAACTTCACTTTAACACTATAGGTTAAGCAATCAACAAACACTTAAGTAGACAAGAGTTTAAACAGGAGCTTAAATCACATACACACAATAAACCCATTTATTAATGAAATCATACAAGACAGAATAACTTATATCCCTATGGATGTAACAAAAGGTATGAGACAAAAGTCTTTTGAATATTTGAATATACCAAGAAAAGGTGACAGTCACACAGTCATCCAAACTGACTACAGAGTAAGACCAAAAAGGAAACACCTCAACTCAACATTTATACCTTCATTAAAAGCGGATGCTTTGATCTCATCCAATTACAACATATGAAACATATATTTCCATTTAAAGTGTTCAACTATGTCATCCAGATGAGTTTCTAAGTATTTAATGCAAACCATTTTCTAAGTAGCCAGGACATCTATGAAACTAAAATAACATTTTTGCCTCACACTTGTTTTGCACACATACAGAAATAGAGTTCCTGTTATTTCTCAGCTCATCACAATCTCAAACATATTTAAGCAAACTGAAGCACTCGGAGACAGTCTAAACATCACTCTAGTACAGTGAAGCGAATAATATTACTATTTCAGATACAAAAAACACTTTCTCAACAGCTGAAAAGTATATTTTATTATTATTATTTTGAAAGGCAGGCAGTCAGGTATGTGCACATAGACAAATGTCAACATGATATCAAAATTAAGTTTACTTACATGGTCCTGTTTATTTACATGTTTGCTCTTTTCCATTCTCCTGGCTCAAATTTCACCATCTAACAAACTGCCTGTTAATAAAGTTTGTTTCGTTCTGAATTGCATCACATCGCCGAAGAACAATGATTTGTAAATGTCAGTTTGTTAGTTAGAGGTTGGTATTTGTGTACAGTTGGGTTCTTGAGGTTGTATGGGATCACTAAGTGAAAATGATGCCAAATATCACATGGAAGTTGTTGCCTAATGGTTAGAGAGTGACTCCCAAGACTAAGGTTGTGGGTTCGAGTCTCGGGTTGGAAATACCACCACTGAGGTGCCCTTGGGCAAGGTACTAAACCCCCAACTGCTCCCCACTCCACTGCTGTGTGTGTGTGCTTTAGATGGGTTAAATGCAGAGCATGAATTCTGAGTATGGGTCACCATACTTGGCTGTATGTCACATCACTTCATACGGGGATATTTAGTAGAGTGTTTTTCTTGCTAGCTGTAATTGTAAAAAAGGCTAAAGAATCACTGCATCCTTATAAAATTGCAATTACCATGCTTTAATTCCACAGTTACTTCCCATAATTTTCAGGTGTAAGGACATATGTAACTACATTTACAGTTTTTCTCACTAGCTTTTTTCAATTGTCTGATCATCTTTAACTTTTGCTAACCAGTAAGTGAATCTGTCAAAACAATTTGTGCAAACAGCAGAACAAAATGCATTACTGTATCTTGCTTAAAATCCTTAGTTCATCTTTTAAAAGTATTTATGTCATCCAACATACCGCTCCCATCAAAAGGAACAGTCTTTTTGTCATTGTTCACAAACAAAATAATATAATAGTCATAATAGCCATGTTGTCAATATAACAATGTAATCTGTCGGGATTTCCTAATGTAAACTATGGCTAGAGCTGGGTAGTAACGGATTACAGTACATGTAATATGGAGTACGTAATCAAAAAAATAAACAAATAAATAAATACAAGTACTTATTTTTAGGTTCAATTAAATTGTAAAATTTTCTGAATAGACTACAATTACTTTTTATTTTTACTTTTTTTTTAATTCATGTAATAGCAATACTTAAAAAAAAAAAGAATGATTCTCCCCAATTCCCTTTTTCCATCTTTTAAAGGCTCCTTTCTTAAATACCACTTAAACACTCAAAAAGTCTTCCGGTTTTGCGGACATTCACACAAAGACCATACACTAGTCAGGTGGCTACACAGCAATTGACCACTGGATTCACTTACATTTTGAGGTGTGTTCATTGCTTTAACTGATGAACATGTTCATTTTTATTTGAATGATCATTTATTTTTTTATTTACATGTAATGCAGGGATTTACAATTTTTTTTGTCGGCCAAACCACTTTCACCTAATATATTTACTTGATGTACCCCTTGAGATTTTAAGGCAATAAATTAAGGTATCTCTAGTTGCTGTACTTGTACTCTGCCTTTGCATTGTTTGCAAAAAGTGAGAAATCACACCAAGGCAAAAGGCAGTAACTTCTACATTATCAATATTTGGTTGCTGATCACCTTTTACAAAATCGTTAACACCTGTATAAAATCTAGTGTTCATGGGCTGTCTCACAGGCGATTGCATATTGTAATGTGACTGTATTAATTGTTTTTTGACCATAAGAAGCAACGAGCAGACTTAATGGTAAACGTGAGTAGATACTGTTTTGCAACCAATTTATTTGCTTGGTTTAGAAACGTAAATGCAAGATATTGTCACTACTGATTTATGATTGATTATTCTACATGCTACAGCATTGGAGTCTACATGCATCCGACTAGAAGTGACAGCCTGGTGAGCAATCAGCATTAAAAAAAATTGTTAAAGGTTATTCACGATTACATATTGCTGCCAAGGTATCTAGTCTTTACAGTTCTTGCTATATGGAGCTGTATGGTAGATTGCAATCTATCCAATTTGTTTGTCTAATAAAATGCTTCAGTGATGGATTAGATGTAAGCAAGTATACTTTAAAAGTATATATCAGTTTTTTTTTTTTTTTTTTATTGAAATCGAAAGCATGTCTAATTAAAGACATAAAACTTAAACAATTTAACATCAATTTAATTAAAGTTTAACAAAAAATTATGTTTAGGACCCTATGAAATGTTTTATTTTTTCCAACCTTATGTTTAATTGTTACCAAATTCAGTTTTAGCATGTCTAATTATTTGAGAGCATAAAAACTAATTTCTAATTTCTTTCAATAGCCTTATGATTTTTCCCCCTCAGAAAGTGTTTTAAAGAATAAAACATTCATTTAATTGATCTTTTATTGGAAAATAAAGGATATTTAATATTACAATTAAACTATTGAAGAAGTAGTGTATGATTATGACAGAAAAATAAGGTTTTAATAATTTTAGTAGTAGCAGTAGCCTATTAAGTAATGTACAATAGTACAATAGTAATGTATTTCTGTCATAAGGTCTTCAAGTTAAACCAAACTTTTAATTTGACAGGTCACCCCATTACATTGTATATGATATGAGGATAGTTTTACTCAAATGAAAGGGTCAAATACTCATGAAGTGACTCTGAGCAGTGCTGGAGATGTTGTTCATGTATTATGTCATTTAGTGAGACTGCAGACATCACATCATTACAAGTAGTTTACAAAACTCAATAATAACCGCGCTTCTGCGCCATTCATTAACACAGAGATATGCAGAATTCATATTTAAATAGTCGTTTTGCTGCTTAATATTTACAAATACTAGTGGGAATGTGCACACACAAGGGTGGAACTATTTTGGAAGCACTTTATCAGTGTGACGTATCAATTTAAACCATACAAATGTACACTTTAAGTGGGGTATTGATTGCAAGAGGACAGGATTCACATCTATCCATCTATACTCACATTACAGTATATTTCTGTATAATGTATTTTTACTGTATAATGTAAAATGTATATGGACAACTGTAATATTGAACCATTTCAATTACAATACATATCATTTGATTGCATACATTCTCTGTCCACAAATGTTTGAATGACTGAGGACACAGATGTTCTCCCAGCATTGAGCTCTACTTTTTGACTCACCCCAGCCATTGTAAGGTCATAATTGAGAACATGGACCCACAATCAGGAGCCTCATTTCATCAGAAATGTGCCTATGTCCTTGGCCTTTTCTGCCTCTTTCTCTGTTTTGATGGAAACCTTCCATCTTGCTTCCATATGCTTTGACTTCTGGCTGTTGATCCTGTTCATTTCCTTTTTGTTCTCTCCTTTTGTCAGAAATTATGCTCTGTCAATATGTTTTCCAAATGAAGCCACATTACAAACAAAACTTAATGTTTTACATTTCCCCTTCATTGGTGGAATTAAAGATTTACCTGTGCAGTTCATCAATTCAGGACACATTAACAAAAATAAATAAATAAAAAAGCCTAGTCGAAATGTATAGAATAGATGCTTGACAAATTTTACTAGTTTAACCATTTTTTATTTACTGACTTTAGCAGTATGTTATCAGGTTTGCCTGAAAGATCAGTTCTTGATTACATAGTGTTATGTTTCTTAGCTCAATTTCCATTAACTTGAACTCATGATTGTAAAGTATTTAATGACACCAGAGACGCTTCTTCACATGAAAGAGTGTTAACAACAGACTGTCTGTTGAGTCATACTGGAGTGCCCATTCATTACATAGAGGGACTGCAAATGCAGGATGCTGGCCAACATCTGTCACGCTTTAAACACTAACTGAAGCATTGCAGCATTACAATAGGCTAGATCAACAGCACAGAGCAAACATACATTTGCTCTCATAAACACACAATGCCAGAATGCCTCTGACACTATGAACATTATGAAACCATTATCTATGCAAGTTTATTATCAACAGGGAGATTTGATAAAAGGTTAAAATCGGCATGATGCAATCAAAAGTGATGCTATTTATTTTCTTGATTGTTACTGGTTTTACTGTGAGCGATTCACTGGTGCTTTAGTTATGGTTAATCAGAATAGCAAAATTTGGTCTCCCTGTGATATGATTCCTGTGACATTAATCCCATTAGCAAATGTTTGGCAAAATGGTCCATTGTTGTTGATCCCTTGTCTGTTTTCAATAATGCTCGAACCGGTTTTCAAAATCTGAGTGGGTAAATACTTTACACTCACTTAAAATATATGATCATGTGGAATTATATTCAAAAGACTGGATTCCATTAATGAAAATTCACAAATCAACTGTAAATTTGACCAAAACTTGTTTGAAGTTTGTGATTCTGCACCACAGTTGAACCAGTTCTCTTATGCAACAGCTACTTTTCTTACTCAAACCAATGGAAAAAAGTAAGTTCTGTAAGTAAGCCACTTAAGTAAGTCTGACTAGTGACTTTACTTTATATGTTAGTAAAGTCAACTTATTTCAGGCAGTTTAAAGTTGATATGAAACTATGCTAACAATTAACTTGGTGAAAGTATACACTATGAGCTAAAGTAGTTTGTTCTGAATGTTAGGATTACATTCTGATCTCTTTCTTAAGCCATTTGAGCTCATCTGTTTAATTCACATAAAACTCATATCACTGATATATTTGGCTATTGACCATTTTTAAGCTAATACTGTAGTATCAGTTCTGGGTTTATTTGGACATTTCAGTATTGATCATGTGCTGTGAAACCAGAGAAGTGCTTGTATTGGAGGTTGTGTTTCATTTCTCTCTGAACCTTACTTCAGAATCCAAAATTGTGCAATTGATGTTTTCTATAAAATGGTATATCGATTATCTGAATTGCATGCCTGAAGAAACAGACAAAGACTTCATGTTTGTTTTGATAGGGTGTTGTGTTCTTTACTAAGTCTCCATTGTTTCTAGCTTGAGTCAACACTGCATGAACAAACCCAATGTACACCAAGCACTGTACAACACTGTGCAACGAAACATTAAAACACACAACATCATGTCACGACAGGGCATGCGATTTACATCATGCATGCAGACACTACACACTTATATCAAATATGGTGAGGAAGTGAATTTAAACTGCCACTCTACAGACTTTGTCAAACCTGTTACGCTGTCTACAACGATGCTGCATGACCTCAGTTAATTAGTTTGTTTAGTTAGTTAAACTTACTGATACTCCTGAACACTATATAGACTGTTAGGTCATTCTCAGGAAAAAAAAGTTGTGATAAATGTGATCCCATGACAGGATACTGAATTTATGAACATTATTTCTTAGTTTTACCTTTTTAGAGCAAACGTAATAAAAATAAAAATATATATGAATTAGAATGATCCCATTCAACACTGTTACTTTAAAATAATAAAATGTTTTGCCTTTTATCAAATGAAAGTGCTATGTTCTAAAATGTTTTATATATTTTCTGAGAATATTTTCTTAATTGTCTTAGTTTTTTTCACAATAAAATACTAATAATATTAAAAATGTAACAACACTAATAATATTATTAGAATTGCTAGTCAAGCTAAAGCTATTATTACACATATTGCACTTCAACCCTGAAACATTTTCTCTGTAACGGCGTTAAATAAAATAATTGTTGTGTGGGTTATATCTTTTTTTCTCAGTGTAATGTATGATTTATCTCAAGGCACAACAAAACTGAGCAATACTACCAGAATATATTGTTATTTATTGAAATTGTAAATAAATTGCATTTGTACTGTGATAAGGTTAAAAAATAATGTATTGTATGTATTCCATAATGTATTTAAAGTGCTTTATTTTTGCGCACTCATTTTGTACTTAATATACTAAAAATGATTATTTTGTACTTCAAAAGATAAACTTTTCATCCAAGTGTACTCAACTGTGCTATTTTGGAACACCATGAATATGAACTAAAATGCATCTTTAACATGATGGGCGGTATTTTAATAAACTAAATGTGTTCCTGTAGCTGAATTGGTAGAGCACTGTGCTTTTAAGCGCAAGGTTGGGCGTTCGATTCCCTGGGAACACATGATAGGTAAAAAATGATAGCCTGGATGCACTGTAAGTCGCTTTGGATAAAAGCATCTGCTAAATGCATAAATTACATTTTTAATTTAATCTAAATGCAAAGTGTAAAGCGCACGGCGCAGGTGCACTAAGGGCGTGTCCAAATCCACTTTTGCCAGTTTAAAAACGAAAAAACGGTTGGCACGCATGGTCTTTTTTGTGGGTGTTTTTTGGCCGTAGCATGCAATAAACCAATCAGAATCTCATCTTCCATTCCTTTTAAGAGCCAGTTGCACTCGCGCCATGACGGATTTACTATTTACACGGCGGAATTTGGCCAGCGCAAAGACAGAAAGCGTCTCCGGAGCTGCTTGTGTGCAAGCAAATAAATAACTGTTCATTATGATATGTAGGCATATATATATATATATATATATATATATATATATATATATATATATATATACATGTGTGTATATATATATATATATATATATATATATATATATATATATATATATATATATATATACATATATTAGTCTATAAAAAATTCTTATGCATTGCAATCCTTTAATCCTTTACTTTTTAATATTTATTTATATTAATATTTGGCATGTTTGTGTGCTGCTTTGCATCCCTGTATTTAATAAGCAGTGTGTACGAGCGTTGAGGACCCGCCTATACGAACACGTTCTTTAAATTAACAAAGAAAAAACATTGGGCCAGACTTTAGACCAGGTTTGAGTTGGTCTATGGCGAAGTCTATTTTCAGCTCCTTAAATTAGCATTGCGCCAGGAATGCGCCTGAACACACCTCTTTTTTAGACCAGCATTCACATGGGCGCACAAATGAGCACAAATGCATTTGCTAATTACACAATGTGGCACTGGATGGGAAAATGTGAATGGCGCCGGACTGAAACTAGCACACACACTTGCACTGTGCCTTGTGGCGCATTTCGCCGGGTGTATTTTAGGGCCCAATATCTCTGTATTTAAAATTTTTTTAGTTCTCACTCAAGTGTAATACAAGTGGTGACTAAATAAATTTTTTAAATACAGAGATAGTTTGTGTAAGAAAACGGACATTATTTATATCGTTTTTCCTCTTGTACACAACCACGTCCAACTGATCTGAGTGCACGAGTGCTTCCTGATGTGACGTGTGCGCGCGCAATCTGGCTTTAGTCTGTGCAAGCGCGGAAAGCGGGAAGCCATCTCTCGCGCTTGTACATCACTCATTGTTTACATGTACACCCTACGGTTTACACAGATTTCGGAAGTTTTACCTTTCACTGTGAAGATCTAAACATATTTAGACGTACAGGAAATTGCAATGGAAGACTATTTCAATATATCCATAGACAATGTTGAATTTTTTTCACAACCATATTTATTTGAACCAGAATACACAGACCAAGAACTCAGGAGCGATCCCCTGCAGCAGCACGTCTTCAAGCCTCAGAGACAGAGATCTCTTCAAAATTGGTGGTGTTTTAGTAGCAAGTGTTGTGAGATGCCAACAGAAGTGGAGAGCTATGTTGTCACGAATGGAAAAACTACAAGACGACGACGAGGACATTGACAGTATCACATCACACACCTACCTGCCTGACTGAAGATCTTTAGTTTTCTCTGCTGTTGAGACCCAGTGTTTTGCACGTTGTGTTTAGTTTGCCACATATAAACTGGAGGCGACGTCCAATGCCAGAGGGACCCAATGGCACGCTGCCAATAGAGTGAGTAATGTGTTGTATTTTTATTATAAACGCAACGATTATAGGGTGCATTATAAACAAATTAATTAATTACAATTACTGCAGTATATTTCAGATTGGTGGCGTAGCGTTTGGTAAACAATGAGTGATGTGCGTGCGCGAGAGATCACATCCGGGGCTTTCCGCGCTTGCACAGACTAAAGCCAGATCGCGTGCGCACGTCACATCGGGAAGCACTCGTGCACTCAGATCAGTTGGACGTGGTTGTGTACAAGAGGTAAAAACGATATAAAAACTGTTCGTTTTCTTTCACAAACCGCTCTTTTCGTGTCTTAGGTCATCAATGTGTACTCAATGTGTACTTACGATGGGGAATTGTTTAATTTTGACTCCTCTGTGCATGCTCTTTGTGGTGGTGACCATAGACATCCATTATGTGAGTCACAGACAAGAACGGTTGGACCTAAAAATATCAAAATGGGAAATACTGAGGAAACCTACATCTTGGATGTCCTTGAGGTAAGCTAAAACATATCAAAATTTTATTTGAGAGTGAACTATCCCTTAAGTACAAAATTTGTGCGCAAAAATACAGAACTTTAATACATTATGAAGTGCAATTGTTTTTTCACCTGGAAAATAAATTATCACTTTATGTTTAGCCATAGAGCTAGTAAATAATAAATAACTAATAACAATTTGACAAAATTATAGCTAAATAACAATTCGGGTCTAAGGTGGGAAATTATGATTTCTTTAAGGTTGCAGAGTAAAATTTTCAAATGAAATGAAAATTTATTTTCTTGCAATGTTTCCTGAGAATGACCCTAGTAAAGCATGAAACTGTCCATTTTTGGTATTCATGTTTTGTAACAGACCAATGTACTATAGCGGCGGCAGTTTTAGCTGCAGATAGCTTCAAACAGAGTATATAAATGTTTTCAGTAATCATACAACGTACCTTACTGTATGTATGTATTTTTAAGACAGATATTCATGTTTGTGAATGAAACATTTAGGGTGATATCAGTCTTTGAAAGCAAATATGGAAGAAAACATGCATTGTGTTAATAATAGTTTAAACTGTATACATCAACTGAATTAGAAACATACTGTATGGTCAAATGTATTTACACTATACAGAAGTCTTTCCTCTAACATCATATACTAACAAACATGACATGCTAAAGAATCTAGAGATAGAAGCCATCTCTTTAATGTAAAATTTTGTTCTAATCAAGCTGATCGCTTGTTTTCTATTTTAGTGGCTGGGGAGCCCCGCCCAGGGTGCAATCTTATTGGTCTAAACTCCTAAACGACACAGCTATTTGTTAAAATCGCACCTGGTTATGATCTTACAGTCATTTATTTTTATTATGTACATTAAATTATTACAGTTAAATTAAACGAGCTATTCATGCATACCTCTATGAAATAAATGAAATGTAATTTTTTTTATTTTCAACAATTGCGCTCTTCCAAAAGCACTTGGTATTATATCTAGTATGAGTTAATACCAATTATTCTTTTAACATCTTTAAACATCTGAAATTGTTACCTGGTATCAATAATTCAATTGAATTCAAGTTTATTTATATATTTCTACAATATTTAGTAGTTATATTCAACTTTGTTTCTCACTTTTTTTATGTTGAATAAATTCTGAATTGTTTTAAATTGTACATGTCATCTAATTTGCTGAAAATGTATGAACAACGATTAATAAGCTCTTTAATAACTTCTGTGGAAATGTTTCTTCATGAGTTAATGCAATCACCTTCACTGTTTGATGCTTTAACTGCTTCCTTCAGATTATGAAAACAAACCAAGCTGTATGAATATTTAATGAGACAGCTGTAACAGTCCAGCACATATTTTGTCACAGAGCAAACCCTGGGCACTGCAGTTTGGGTTTGCATAAAACTGTGCTGGTTTTAGAAGGACGTTAACCTTTAAAGCGTTATAGTGATATATGCTAAGTGTTTTCCACCCCATATCTTGTTGCATGTGGTTATTAACTTTTAATATATTCAGTGGCTCTGCTATAAATGAAGGCTTCCCCTTCCATTAGTCTATTACTGAGCAAGTTGGTGGTCAGCTTCATCTTCTCATAGTTCATGATGTCCTATGCTTGGTGTTTATTGGTACACTTGTGGTATGTGCCAGTTCCCCAAATGGACGTTGGTCCATTGGACATTGGTTTTTTGTCTTTATACTCTTTTCATTTGTCAACTTCTGTGGTTTACTTGCACAAAAGAGCCTGTTTAGTGATGAGTATTGGTGCACATATTTACAAAATATTTCCCATCCATCGCCAATGGAGAAGAAAACGGGTCCTTTGACATCCATGCTTTTATATTTGGTTCTTAGTACCACAAGGTACATTGAAGCAGTGTTTTCAGGCTTCTAGGTCTCATTGTCCTTCTTAAATCTCATTACACGCCATCATAAGTGCATCCATGATCATCAAGGCTTCACTGGGGGAGGCTGCAGTAGACTAAGTTTCTTAGTCTGGATGTTGGAGCTGTGTTTGGCATCTCCAGCCTCCATGGGGAGGGACAGGGAGTTTTGAGCTGCGGTCTTCACTGAGTCTCTGGGGAAGCAGCAGCGGAAGAATGCCCGGATGTGGTGAAAGATCGCCTTACGGAAGATGATAAAGATCCAGGGGTCCAAGATGGGGTTAAATGCATAGAACCGGAAAGCCATTAGGTTCAGCTCATCATTCCCAACCGGGCTAATAGCATTCACAAAGCCACAGATCTGAGGAGGAGAGAGAGAGAGCGCATTTAGAACAGTGGGAGATAAACAAGACCATTGCCAACTATCACGTATTGCAATGTAATTGTGTCAAGTATCGGGAAGCAGTTTGTCACGGATTTGTGTGCCTTATAACCAGACAGCTGCAAACACTTCAGTATTTTTTGCAATGTTTTGCTATTGTCAAAGATTAAAATGACAGATCAGAGTGGAAAATAAATTGTAAAAGTTGGAAATCTGATGAACTCAAGCATCAAGTCTTGTTTTTTTGTGACGAGTCCAAATGTGCAAATCTGTTCCCAGTCACAATTCTTAAGTATTTGTGAAGTAGACGCCAAACTGATGTGTCTAACAGTGGTTGACACTTTAGTATGACATTAAAATGATTTAATTATATTCCAGATGGCATATGTGGTATAATGTGAAATGTATTGTACCTTATTGTTCTCTCCAAAAGTATCAGACTACCATAGTCTACAAGTAATCCAAAGACAAAACAATAACTTTATATGTATAATAATAACAACCACATGATTTCAAGAAGTAGATGTGGAAAATATATTCTTTGGGGGGGTTTTTGTTTGTTTGTTTTATTGTTGCATGGTTTGCACTATATTCTGGAAAGGGGTCAAAAGTAGGCTACACAATTTCAAGACAAAGCAAGTTTTCACTGAAACCACGAGGAATGGCACAGCATTCCTGCAGAAACTCCTTTGAATGACTGTGTTTTTATCAGTTCCACATTTTCTGCAATAAATATTCAGCAGGTCACGAGTGTTTGGACTAAATCTCACAATCCAACACTACAGCTGTAGATGAGAGGAAACACAGCAGATGTGGAGCGTCTCGTTTCACTATTCTCAAGAGAACTTATTCCCACCATTACACTGGCTCTGATTTTAATTGTTGCGTAGGATGTATAAAGATCATCTATCAAATGCTAAACAGCAGTCATTAAAATTTTGGCAAAAAAAACTGTTTTGTACATTTCATGTGCACGAAAATGATCCATTTCCTCAATTCTGACATGTTTTCTTCAAAAGAGGAAATCAAGGCATGTTTTAAATTCCAGACATCTCGTTCCTTAACCAATTTCACATTTAGATCTCACATCCAACCAAATTAAATACACCTTTGTTTCAAATGTAACATCTATGACACTGAAAATGAAAACGAGAGTGGCTGTTAAATCAAATCACCATAAATTGAATGGCTACCCTCACATACTGTGTACGAACCTTCATTATGGAAATGCCATGAACAGATTTTCATCATTATACTGTAAGCAGAACAGCATCTGCTGATACCAATATTGCAGTTTGATGGTTTGGCCTTTTTTCTGCCACCTTGTTTTAAAACTTTAAACTGATTAATTGCACAACTGAACTGCATTATTATTTAAGTTATTAATATTGTTACTAGTATTATTAACACTATTATTACTACTACTACATTTTAAAATGATTACATTTACATTTCTCCTAAAATATTTCTCTAAAACTCAATAACTGTACTTCATTATGAAGATAATAGTCTAGTATTGTCACATTATTCACTTTTGGTGTATAATTTATCCCAAATTTAAGTTATATTGTTTTTCATCCTGCCAAAAGAAGTATTTTTTCCCCCATTGCCTTTGGACGGACAGGACATAACTGACTGATTGTTTTATCTGACATAATCTGCAAATGTCCAATATAAAAAATGATTTCTATTATAGGCTAGCAACAATGTTTAGCCAATAAAATATTATTTTATACACAAGCGTCAACCATCAATGCCAGGAAAATGATGTTTAGTCGCTCTAAATGGTCGTTAGCCTTCTGAACATTTTGTTGCTCTCTTCTTGCCAAGAGATCGATAGCAAATGATATGTTGGCAATTCATTTTATTTCCCATATGTGGCTTTGTTGCTGATAAAATATCAAAATTAGAGAGGCTAAAGTATCAGCTAATATTTAAGGTCCAGATGCTGCCTTACTTTTACTGAGATGACATCTTGCTTCAGAGCTTTAATATACAGCCAGATGAGACTAAATCTACTAAAGTTGGCAGCTTTGTGTGAAAAACTGGATGCATTTTGTTGATGCAATCTTGCACTGATTGTTTTTTCTCCCTCTCTCTCTTTCAGGTAACACCTGTGACTTCTCATAACACATTTATCTCTGGATTGAAGTTAAGTTATAAAAACAACTACAAATCGTAAGTCCTATCTATCTATCTATCTGAAAAAAGTAATCTGATTACAGAATGTAACTAGCATTGCATATGGCGTTTTCAGCCATTACATGAAAATAATTATATAGTATCGTTTTAAAGGGATAGTTCACCCAAAAATGAAAATGTGATGTTTATCTGCTTACCCCCAGGGCATCCAAGATGTACGGTAGGTGACTTTTGTTCAGTTGAACACAAAATGAGTTTTGAACTGAAACCTTTGCAGTCTATCAGTCTTATAATGTAAGTGGATGGAAATCACGTCTAAAACACACAATAAAAAAAAAAAAAAACATACACAAAAAAAAGCAAATTAAACCCTGCGGCTCGTGATGATACATTGATGTGTAAAGACACAAAACAAGAGGTCTGTGCAAGGAACTGAACAGTATTTACATTACCTTTGATTCACATAATGTCCAAACAGTTCGAACTCTCCTAAACTCGTCCTCCTGAGCTCAGAAGGACACACATAGGAGAGTTTGAACAGTTTGCACATTGTGTGAATCAAAGGTTAAAAAAACCCAATATAAATACTGTTCAGTTTCTTGCACAGACCAATCATTTTGTGTCTTTATACAGTACATCAATGTGTCATCACGAGCCGCAGGATTTTATTTGGTTTTGTCTATGTTTTTGTTTTATTGTATGTTTTAGTGTGAATTCCATCCACTTACATTATAAGACTGACAGACTGCAACGGTTTCAGTTAAAGATCTCAGTTTGTGTTCTACTGAAGAAACAAAGTCACCTACATCTTGGATGCCCTAGGAGTAAGCAGATAAACATCAGATTTTAATTTTGGGGTGAACTATCCCTTTAATATCGGTGGATCCCTACTTCCATAATGACACTGGGTTCATAATTTCAAGTGTAAAAAGTCATAAACTCTAAACAGACATCATTTCTGAACCCAGATATTTGAGAAAAATGATTTGGGAAGATCTGCATAGTTTCTCTGCTGACATGAACTGCTACTGTTTGCGTTTGGAAGAAATCTTCAGCACGGTCTATAGCTGCTGAACTGTGATGATGTCATCGTTTATATTCCATCATCACAGATGTGTTGAGACTCAATGCTTGACACCTGAAAGTGTCCTGGATGCTGAGGGAGCCAAAAATCCTTGATAGATCAGCACATTGGCTGTTCTTTGTGTCATTTCATCCCGCGATTATGGTATAAAACATATTAGTAAGCCATAAGTGATGCAAATGACCCTGTCACTGATGTGTCAAACAATTCATGGTAGGTTTTCATGTCTCGGGGCACATAAATTGCCACCCGGTACCACCGGCTCTGGCTGTCATCACTTGTCAGCATCTCTCGTTGTCAAAACAGCACAGCAAACACACCCCGCCACATTCCCCTACATGTCCTTAGGACCTTATATGGTCTTCCAGCACTTGTGTTAATCGCTCCGGTAGGTCGCAAATCATGCCATGTGTGGCATCCAAAAGGCAGAGTCTGTCCTTTCGGATTTACCATCCAAACTTTTCACTCACACAGTGCCGTTTTGTGTTTGTGAGAATGCAAGTTGCTCTCCAAAGGTCATTTATTTGGAGAAAAGTGTGACCAGGAGCATGCAAATTATATGTGAGCAGTGATGTTTAATTTGTTTGGGAGAACTTCACATGAACTGCATCCCAAAACAAACAACAAAATTGACTTAGGTCTGCGTCACTACCATTCAAATGTGTGGTGTTATTTAGATTTTGTTTTTTTAATTAAGGAAGAAGTCTCTAAGGCTTACCAAGGCTGCATTTATTTGTTATGCATTTAAGTAATATTGTGAAATATAATTTAACCCTCTTAATTTTTTTTTTTTTTTTAATGAAATGAATACTATATCTAGATTCGATAACTTTATATATATATATATATATATATATATATATATATATATATATATATATATATATATATACGATAAATGGTTATGGTACTAAATTATTTTTAGTAGACACTTTAGATACTTTGCAGATTGTTGCTGAAGAAAAATATTAACAAGTAAAAATAAAAAATAAAAAGTTACAGAATTTAATTTTTTGTAAAAAAAAAAAACACAAAAATACTATTTATAAGTCCTATATTAAATATATATTTTCCAAAACATGTATCACTCTAAAACTGAATGAAAATCAGATCAGTTGTGGTCCAAATTGAAGGTTGATATCTTTAAAAATGAACGTTCAGTAAAATTTTGATTGGCTGCAGTACCAAATATCTTGTCAACAATTTGTGCTCCACAGAAAGTTAAACATACAGCATGAAAGTGAGTAAATGATGGCAAAATGTTCATATTTTGGTGAACTAATCATAAAAACCCTGAGGACAAAGATCACTTACATTAGAAAATCCACTAATAGTAAAAAAAAATCCAGCCCTCTCTCAGACCCATGAGGTTAACAGCTGCAACATTTGACTCCTCCATGGCACTATGTTACAGTTTTATTTATTTATTTATTTATTTATCCGCTACTTAAATTTCAGGTATTCGCCGTGCAAATTTAGAAAGGACAAAATGTGGCAGCATCAGATCTTTTTATCAGTGCGTAAAACAACTGAAGTGCACAGACTGTAAAGGAAGAATCATTTCCTACAAGCAGTTTATTAAAAAGATCAGATCATTTTAAACACAGGAGTCTGACCTCATTGAACCTATTCTCAAGACAAAAATGAATTTGCTCATTTCACTGAAACAATCAAAGAAAAAACTCCCACAAGTGATCATTTCCTGTTTTCATATATTTATGGCCTACTTTAAACTACGTGGCTTGTCTTTCACCTGTGGACTTGTGAACTTGCAGTGCTTTGATGTGTTATGAGGCCAAATGAGCAATTCTGAAAGTGTGAGCATTGCTAGAGCAGACATATCTTGACAAATTTACTGAATTTCCCTACAACTGAGAGTTAGAATGCTGTGCTTATTGAGATTGCCAAAAATAACCTTAATGCACAAATTCCTCAGGGTTTTTACCACTCCATATATAAACACAGAGTTCTCCATCACCACTTCCAGAGTCATCCATCAACCCGCCCAGCTCTAAGGAGTGTTTTTCCATCACTCGCATTAGATATCATCATTTCCCTCCACTCTCTTCTGCAACGGCCTACTGGCATCTGTGTACTTTCCCTTGTACTTTCTGAGTCATTAAAAATGTGTCACTAGCAGGGCTTGATATTAACACCCGCCAACCTGCCAAATGCGGGTGGATTTTGCTCGTGGCGGGTAGCACAGTGACTTTAACTAGCCACTTTGGCGGGCTGAATAATTATAGTGTTTAAGCTGTTAAGACTTATTGCAGTGTGACACTACGACACTACAACTCCCATGAGTATTAACACAAGTGAGAGTTAGAGAGAGAGAGAGAGAGAGAGAGAGAGAGAGAGAGAGAGAGAGTGAGTGAAATGATGTGCTACATTTAAAAAATATTCTTAGTTACTGTCTAAATAACAGTGTTCCTATGGAAGTCTTGAGCTTTTAAGAACAGCTGGGTTTTCCGGTAGTGGGTGGAGATAATGCGCAAATGACAATCTCATTGGCTGACACTCACCTATTATCGTCCCTGTTTGATTTCAGCAAATCAGTTCAAGCGAACGCACAAAACCTGATTAATATTCATGAATCCAGCAGTTGATTAATCTTTAGTAATGCTCAGTGTGTTTTGAAGTTCTTATTATTAGAATTCATATCATTATAATCCTATCAGTATTTTGTTAGTTTTTTCCCATTTTATTTTTGTCAGAAACACTGAATGACAGAAAAACAACCACCTCTTAAGTTAAAATGTTCAGTTAAAATTACTAATATGCATTCAAACATGGTAATCAAATTTACTTTTAATTACTTAAGTTATATTAAATAATACTTGATTATTATAAAGCTTGACTGACTGATGTTAAAAGTGTATTTTAAAAAACTGTGAAATTTTACAAGTATCAATCAGTCTGGCGATCCAATCGCCAAGGTGTCCATAGAGGGTTGCAACCTAACCAGCATTCATTATTAGGACCTGAGCACAAAAATGACACAAACTGAAATGTTTTCTTAATGATGAGAGGAACGTTCCCTTCAAATTTTGATGTAGATATAAAATAAATTTTGTCCGAACTATGGCATGCATTTTTCGTGAGGTTTTTCGAGACTGACCTACTTTCCATTGCAACTTGTAACAAACAATTTCCCAGTGTGTTTAAATAAAGTAATCCTGAGTCTGATTCTGATATTTAAACAGACAGTGTTTCTAATGCTAAATGTTTTTTTTTGTTTTTTTTCGTTTTTAATAAACCTTTATTGTTATACATTTATGTAGTCTTGATTTGGCTGTGTACAGTGGTTTAACATTTAAAAGGGTTGTAAATCTAGTTCAAGTAAATATTAGCACGCCATGGTCAACTTTTATCAGGTAATTTCACAACATCAAAAATGTAGGAAAACTACTAGCCACATTGGCTAGTGAGCAAATAAGTTAATGTCAAGCCCTGGTCACTAGCAAACCTTGAAAAACAGTTATGCCATGCTTTCAGAAAATGTAGAGTGATGGACACGATTTAATAAACACATATAATTTATACGTCATTATTGCATATACAGTTTGAGGTATTTAAATAATTAAAAACCACTAGAAAACAAAATTACTTTCTGACATGAAATTAGATTTAAAAGGGAAGAAAAAAGTTTGGCAAGATGCGCATTCAAACTTGTATTGATGGTGTCCAAACCAAAGCCTGCATGCCAAAGTTGGCCCATGATGGCCTTTCTTTTGACTCCCCATGACAAATTTTAATTTCTAATTTATCTTTTGTCTTAACATTTTTTTTGTTTTGTTTTTCATTTGAAATACAGAGACTTCTAATAATGTATAGCTGGATATAATGGAACACTCTGCCTCAATGTTCAAAGACAGTGCAAAGGTGACTGCACATCTTTGGCTTCACTATTACATATTTTCCTGAAAAGCCTTGCTCATAACGAAACAGTCTGCAGCAGTTATCTCTTGTACCACAAGTTTCTGTCTAAGTGATAACTGCATGGAAGTGCACAAGCCACATTTACGCACATAAAACATCTTATAAGTCATTTGACTTTTCACAAGTTGAATATGAAACACAATAACATCTAACCTACTTTATGCACCTACCAGTTCCCAAAATAGCAGGAAGTCGGTAACACATTATGCTTTTCTGTCCTTGATAATTAGATAATGTTTCACTATAAAATGAATTAAATTATTAAAAAGACATTTACTGCAGAGTCAAATGAGAATTCAGGTAATACTGACACAAATGAAGGTGGATGAATGGCCACGTGCAAACCTCAACATTAGCCAGCGGCAAAACAGGAACGTGGCGTAGTCTCATATCCTCCCAGGCCTGTTCGACCACTTAAAACAAGAAAAAAATAGAAGAAATGGACGACCATTCATTTCACAACCCTCCCTGTCTATGACTCCTTGAGCAACATTGCCTTCTTCTCTTTTGTTCCTTCACTTTTTTGTCAGTCCATGTGTGCTAAGCCATTCCTGGCACCATTACAAAAGTAAAATACATTTCTGTTTCTGTGTCAGGGTGAGTCTGTTTCACTGCAAGCAATTTGAAGTTCTCCGAATAAACCTGTCACCCAAAGTAAGGAATCACACTTTCTATTTTTGCTGCGGGACAATAAAAACAGGTGAAAAATCCAATTGACGTGCACTGAATGAGGCAGTCAGGCAGTCATAAATTATCATAAAGAAATGTGACTTGAGCTAGTAAGCAGCAACCATATAGCAAACACTTAGTAATGCCCCAAACATGACTCAGAACAAGCAACCACACAGTAACCAAAGATAAACGAGTATACCTTGCACAACACTCAGCAAACACATGGCTGCAAGTTTTGGAAGGCAAACATATTTTCTTAAGATAATGTGAAAATCTAAATATTTTTATAGGTTTTGCAGTCGGTGACCTGAAAAACCTGCTAAACTCTTAATGGTCAATTGTTCGTAACATTTGTGTTGGAATTACCATTTCAGGGCTGTAAACTGTGTTTGCTTTAATTAGAACACAGCTAAAGTGTGTGATTTATATCATATTTGTTTTCTTTCTTACCACATTTCTGAAAGCAGTCATCAGATTTGGCAAGACGTAACCTAGACAGCAACCAGTGTCGGCCCAGATCCGGCCCAGATTGGCCCCGGTTCTGGGCCAACACTATGATGCTGTCTGGGGAACTAATAAAAGTCACTTTGGAAGAAAAAAAAAATCATACTTTTTCAAACTGTTAGCCATGACTAATGAACTGGAACAAGTTTTTTTTTTTTTTTCACTCATTTGCATAAAGCTGGATTAAAATGCTGCACTGAGAACCATTCATGTTTTCCATTTAAGTGTAGATGAACCTCCAACATATTAAGAGAATGAATTCAGCTCTGAACTTTTTACACATGAGACTCCAATTAGGCGTAGTGTCATTCAGAAAACAAGAATTAGAGAATGGAAATTTAAAAAAAACACACCAGCACTTATCTAAAATCATTAGTGTATGCAGATTGCACTGTAGAGGCTCATTTGCTTTAATGTGACCTGTGAAATATTAGAAATGGAGACTGGAAAAGATTGTGAAAACCTCATTACAGATTATCTTCAGAAAACACCTCGGCCTTTGATTGACAGTTCACCTTGAGACATAAACAAACCTCAACCATGAACATGGTTTTTGGATCAACATTACACATTAGCATGTACCCGAACACAAATTTCCATGTGGTTTCTTTGTTCTTGAGTCTTGAGACGACTTCAAATGAAGACCTTTTAATGTAACACAACTGAGTAGACTGCTCCAGATAGTCTGTAAAAAAATTATGGTTTTGACAAAACAACATCTACAAAGATAAGAAGACAAAAAGGGGGAAAACCATTTCTACCTCAAAGAGTTAGGACAGAGAATTTGACACTGTGAAGCCCCTTTATCCCCCAGTATGTGGGGTGTATACTGTTGATAGTAAGTGAATGTTCTGTATGCATGGAATGCACGAATGACCTGCTACATTTGCTGAAACTTTATGTATGCATCTGTAGACACTGCATGGGATACTGTTTCCCAGAACGCAACGCGCTCCGTGTAATGTTTCATCTTCAAATGTGTGAGTGAACTGGAGATGGGGAATAGTAATTATAAAACACTTTTATACATACATGTTACTGTAAACTACAAACTATCACTGTGTATCTAAAAACAATATCGCAAGTAGGACATAAATGGTACTTTAATCTCTACAGCACGTTTCCGAACAAGTCAAATGATGTCACCTTTATCGCTATAGTGCTTTAAACAGTACAGTTTATTTCAAAGATATTGAAAAATAAAAATATTGAAGCAATATAATATAAAAAATGGGTCTTTCTTGAACGATTTGTTCATTTTGTACAAATCTTTAATGGGACTCGGAAAGATAGAGTCATCTCGGAAAGTGATTCGTTCAGTCGCGCATGCACAGAATTCTATAGGTTCTGTTCTGCTAGTAGTAGTTCACCTGTGTCAGTCAATGCAGTCTTGAGCCGGAAAGAGAACGGATTAGTTGAATTAGTCTAAATTAGTCTTCGGGTTTTTTGAGTAGTTCGTTCATCACGCGACAGACCCATAAGCTTTAACCTATGCAAGCTGAGCTGGAAAGAGACTTAATAATAACCAACCTTTATTACCTTTGTTAAAACATTCAGTGTATTGAAAATAACCAGCATGACGGAAATACACAAATTTATAAATTGTAAGAACTAAAAAGCTACAATTTGAGACTAGAAATTCAGTAACTGTAAGAGTAAATAGTAATTATAATGATGATAATTATGATGATGATAATAATAATGACATTGCACCCGTTTGTAAGGAAGCATGTAAATTAATTTCTCTATCCAATGCTGTCACGTCACGTGACAAAAGAACGAACGATAGGTTAAAGCCTTTTATAGAGTCTGTTTTTTATTGTTATTAAACAATACAAACATTAAAACATTAAGGCAGTACATTTAAAATCATAAAGCCAAAAAAATAAAATAATAATAATATACACACCGGTTTGTTAACTCCTTATACAGTCTACAGTCAGCATTCATTTTATGGTTATTTATTGAACAATGACCCAGATTTTTATTAGCCTTAGAGTAAGGGAATCACAACTTGAGAAATGAGAGCATCCAAGGGGTGTGTTAAAGCTATGGATTTATTTTAAACATTTTAAATGTTCTTCAATGTCATCCATAGTTTTTTGTGGCTATTTTTTAAGTATCGTTTCATGAACCGGTACTGTTTTAAAAGTATCGATATGGCACTGGTATCGTAAAAAACCCAATTGATACCCAACCCTAGATATGAGTCATTGGGTTTTTCGAGTCTTTCATTCATCATGTGATAGACCCATAAGCTTTGACCGTATTTAAACATTTCTGTGAATGACTGTATGGTCATTCTTTATAAAGTAGCAACAATGTAATTTGTAAAGTACAGTACTGTGCAGTCTTAGTCTTAGGCACATTAGTATTTGCCCATTGTTTTTCAGGTAGCTTTGCAGGAAGGTTTCTTCAAGAGTCTCGGAGATACAACCACAGATCTTCTGGATTTAGTTTGTCTCAGTTTCATCTGTTTCTTCATGTAATCACAGACAGATTTTTAGACTGCTTGTGCTTTCGAAACAACTCATTAGATTATTATTAAAATGACAAATGAAAAAATTAATGTTTGGAAATGTAAACTAATATTTGTGTACAGTTTATGGAGCTAAATGCTACAGCCCTACTTAAAAAAGCCTAGCGATGTCCATGCTTCTTGTGTACATTTCGTAGAACCAGGACAAATATTTCAATCGATCGCTCAGGCATTAAAGAGGCACCGAAATGAGGCACGAAATCTGCTTTCTGATTCGGTTCGGTTCATACAGGTTCCATATTGGCACCGGGTTTCGGTACCCAACCCTACTCATAGATGAACTAGCCAATTCTCTTTCTGGCTCAGACTGCATAGGTTGAAGCTTATGGGGCTGCCACATGAATTAATTCATCTTTTCTGTTACTTATAGCATTATAGTTTTTTATTGTTTGTAGTGTGATCAACGTTTGAGTAAGTACTAGTAGACATGTTAGGGAAGTAACACGTAACATTTTAAATATATTTTGATAAAAATGAACAAAATGACTCGAAAAAAGATTAGTTTATTTTGCTGAGCAAGACTCAAAGGTCCGAGTTGGTAAAATGATCCAAACTTCCCAGCATTAATAAATAAAATAATTTGTTGGCAGTAACTTTTTACATTAACCCCTTAACTGTCACTCATATTTTTGAACATTGACTTGCACGATCCAAACTTAAATTTTTATTATTCATGAATAAAAACATTTCGTAACATGATATTGATGTACCATTTACATGGTAATGCAATGTCTGATTTTTAAATGAGTTTTAAAGGATGAATTTTGAGATTTTAAGTTTTCAGTTGATATATAATTTCTCATGATTTCTAAAATGTGATAGAGAAAAGGGCAACAAAGTCCTCTTGTTTTTTTAACAAAGGTCAAAATTCCTGTTATAATGTAGATTTTTGAGGGTGCACTCTTGTCATAAATTAATCTTACTTTTCCTACATAATTTTTAACCAAAAACATTGATAAAATATATAATTGGGAGTCTTAGACCTTTCCAACGATATATAGTTTGTCAAGATTAGATTAGATTTAATTGTAATATAGTGAAGTAAATGTAGGCGTACCACAGAGCGGACGGGTGACAGTTAACAGGTTAACTCCACCCTCCAATGCACTACAGTACTGAAATATCTACCACCTAACTACTATTTACACAATTATTAGTTCTGTTCACTATGTAAAGTCTATTAATTATGAAATATAGCCAATATAGCGTTGTTTACTAGTATGAATCCTTAATTAACAAGCCTTGTAAAAAAAAAAAGGTTAATTTATTTGTGCGGTAACAACCACAGCAGCTGTGCTGAATTAATGTTTTGTCATGTGACAACACTTTAGCAGAGTACTCTGAGACATTTGTTGCTTATTCTATACTGTTTAACACACTATTCTAAAAAAAAGAAGAAAAATAAATAGTAGGCAGTATACACTGTGTACTGGGCAGTAAGCAGCATGCAGTGAGCAAGTATGCCACTTCGAACACAGCCGTAGATTAGAATAGTGTGTGTGCGCATTTAGATTGCGTTCTTTCACTGCATGATTCAGTCTGATAAAATGCATTTAATGTATATATACAAAAAAATTTAATATTTATATCATTTCATATAGTAAATTAACATCACACTAAGGGCCCTATTTTAACGATCTGAAACGCAAGTGTCAAAGCGCAAAGCGCAAGTAAGTTTGTGGGCGGGTCTCGGCGCTGTTGCTATTTTCCCGGCGGGATAAATGGCTCTTGCGCCCGGCGCAAATCTAAAATGGGTTGGTCTGAAGTAGCTTCATTATTCATAGGTGTGGTTTGGGCGTAACGTGAAATAAACCAATCAGAGCGTCATCCAACATTCCCTTTAAAAGCAGGTGCGCAAGTTCCATTATGGATTGCTATTATTATGGCGTATTTACCAGGCGCACGCCAGGAGCGGTTCACAGCCGAGGAGACTGATGTTCTTGTAAGAGCAGTGAAAGACAGAGAAGTTGTGTTGTATGGCGATGGGAGAAACCCACCCAAAATAGAGTCGGTTAAACAGGCGTGGGAGGAAATAGCCACAATTGTTTCATCGATTTTTTTCCTGGTTCCTGACGGACAAACCAATTTGTCAGATGTCCTTATATACATATATGACCTCAAACAGGTCTGATCCTTAATTACTATACAATTAGCCTGAATAATTTGTAAGCTATATTTATGCCTATTTTTTCACATCTTCGTGGCACACCACAATGATTTCCGTCATCTCATGTGTTAATATTTTTTTAGTGTAACAATTTATGATTTGCAAAAATAACTGTTGCATCTGTGTAGATTACATGAGCAAAGTGTATGCGCGTTGTGCACGCTATAAATTATGGTCAAGCATGCGCCCTTAAAATAGCATAATGAACAACGCGCAACGCGCCACTGACTTTAGACTAGGTTTTTTCTGGTCAGTGTCGCAATTGTTTAATGGAACAGCAAAATAGCACCAGGGATTGTTTGCGCCGGAACACGCCTCCTTTTTTGCGCTGAACCGCCCAGGGAGCGCAAGTTCATTCACTAGTTTAGCGACGTGCTTCTGTGGAGGGAAAAGCGCGCTTTGCGCAGGTGCAAAATAGGAATGACACTTGCGTCGGTGTGCAAAGTCAATTGCGCTGGGTGCAAGATAGGGCCCTAAGAGTGCTGTTTTTTTCCTCCAAAAATCTGCATGATTACATATAGATGTTTTTTTTACAACAGTTTAATAAACAAGAAGTTAATTAAGAAACTTGAGATTTAGACACCAGATTGTCTATTTTTGCAAAAATTATTCCAAACACCACCATAGCACAATTTTGCATCTGAACAACGTGATGGTGTTTCGTTTCTCAATGAGTCAACCGTCTATATATATATATATATATATATATATATATATATATATATAATTTCAGTATTCAAAATTTTATGTCTTATATTAAATTTAAATTAAATTACATTTATGCATTTAGCAGATGCTTTTATCCAAAGCGACTTACAGTGCATTCAGGCTATCAATTTTTACCTATCATGTGTTCCCGGGGAATCAAACCCCCAACCATACGCTTGACACACATACCATTTAGTTTTCAAATAAGCCTGAATGATTAGATTAGCTGGATCAGATGTGTTTATTTAGGGTTATATCTAATTGTGCAGGGCTGTGGCCCTCCAGGAACCGAGTTTGACACACTTGGCCTATCCTATTTTTGCCTCACTCCCACTGTTAAAATGTAACTAAGTAAGTTTTAAATGAGCTACTTTTTACTTATACTTCAATACATTTTTTTAGACTGGTACTTTTACTTGTACTTAAAGGGATAGTTCACCCAAAGATAAGTGGACCATTTGAGATTGTAGATAGTGTGTCAGTGGTCCATTTGAGAAATAGGCGGCTGTAATGCACTTATAATTCTGTGATCTGCCATAAAGCAGAAGAAACCGAAGCCTAACTCGCCTGCTGCTGTGAACACACGTTCACAAGCTTTTTAACAGTTCGGACATTGCATGAATCAGAGGTAAAAAAATAAATAAATAAAAACTATATAAATACTGTTCATTTTCTTGCACAGACAGATCGTTTTGTGTCTCTACACATCAATGTGTCATCCCAAGCCACAAGGTTTAATTTGGATTTGTCTGTGCATGTTTTTTTTACTCTCATAGATTCTGTTACCATTTGCCATGCATTGTACGGCTGAGAGACTGCAACGACTGAAGCGAAAAATCCTAATTTGTGTTCTACTGAAGAAACAAAGTCACCTACATCTTGGATGCCCTGGGGATAAGCAGATAAACATCATATTTTCATTTTTGGGTGAACTATCCCTCTAAGTTATTCTCTTTAAACTCCATTAATGTGATGCAACTTTTACTTGAGAATATTTTCATATCTATCACCTCTCTGATACTAAAATAAAACATATAGTATATATATATGACTGCCAAAATCACTGTGAAATCAAATGTGGGCAAGAGTAGATGCTGACTTTGTGATACCAGCTACACATAAAGTTCAGCCAGGAAATGACTAAAGCAGTTTAACCCACATTATCCATTTCAGTAAAGGAAAGAAGTAGAGCACAGAAGTTTAATACAAACTGAATTCGACTGCAATTTCAGCCACAGTGCAGCAGATAACAATCTTAACCAACACTCACAAGATAAGTTTATCACCACAGAAGCTCAAGTGTCTGTAGGAAAAACCTGACCCCGTGTGATAACATCAAACAAAACTGCTTATATCAAGCCAAGACGACTCGCCAACTGCAAAATGTAACAAACAAGAGAAAAACAACAGAATTATCATGTCATGAACAGACAATATAATCGTATCTAATATAATATAAGACTTCAGTATAATGAGATGCACTGGAACATCCAGCAGTTTGAATTTCAGACAAGAAAAGTTTCCCAGATTCGATTTCAGGCCAATCAAATCTTTTGACAACAAGAAACCATTTATCTCACATTTGTCTCCTAGAGTTTCGGAATGCTCACAGATCTCAATATAAACTCAAACATTTCTTATTTACAAGAAATGTGTTAAAGTTGATGCTTAAATTGGACGTAGCTGTGGGAATGTTTACACAACAATGATTGTATTAAAAACGAAACCGGATTTCCTCTGAATTTTCGAAAAGTTTTGCATACAGGCGGCAATGTTGTCAAAATCTTCCCCATTGACATGGATCAGCAAGAATGACGAATAACACTGTATTATACATGCCTGCGCATAAACATATTTCTATAGACTGAACACGTGATGCATTTGCGCATGATGTCACCGCTTTCACAAATTGCGTTTTTATAGTTCACAAAGACAATTTTTGTAAAAACATCCATTTTGTTCAAATCATTTTCAAAAGTTTGAATTTTTTTTTTTTTTATGAAAACAGTGTTGTGTAAACAGCTCTTGAGAACGCAAGTCTCTTGAGTTATGAAAGAGCAATAATGAGTCCCATGAGTTGGCTGTTTTGGTTCACATGGAAGTAGAATTAAATGGCTGTAGTTCAGGTGGCTTTTAAAAGTTAATTAAATCTCTTTGTATGTATTTAAAGAGAATGAGACCAGGGCTTGTAAAATCCATTGAACATTCATCCAGTTTCCATCTGTTATACAACACTTGGGATAAGACACGAGAACAAAACATCCACACAATATCAAAATATGCATGCTTTCGTGCTAGATATTATGCAAAAGTGGTGTGTCAGTGGACACTTTAGAGAAGTCAAAAAGCTGAGTTCACTACATACTCTGAAAGCATGGGAATTTGTATGCAGCCTCAGCCAACTGAAATTTCTGGAACAATCCACATGGTATTCTATTGTCTCATTAAAAACATATTTTGAAACCCCCAAAACTGAAAAAAGTGCCAAAGGTTGTAGGTGAAATTAGAAATTCCCAAGAATCTTTCGTCACTCCCAGGAAAACAAAGGCAGGACTATGTCATAATATACTTTACAGTAAATGCTATATTTTTTACAACTTCCACAGAAAGCATACCACAGGCCCCAAATGTCTAGGGATGCACTGAGGCACACTGTGCACTTCAAAACAATTCTGTTGACGCAGTTCATATTATTTTTATTATTAAGTCATATTATACAGTATACTAACCACATGCCAAAATAAATCAACTTAGATATTGTGTTTTATATAGCCTCAACATCCCTCCTAAAAATGAAAAGTTCCCGTAGGAAAGTAAAATAAAAAATGAGATCTCTCAACTGTCGCTGACAGCAATGGAAGAAGATTTGTGTCTAGACATGTCAAAGTCAAACAAAAATAGATTTCAATATAAGCACTTCTCATCAAATTCTCCAAATAATACACCATCTAAACTACACATTTCACATACATCTATCCATGCATCTGCATCACAGACAAAAACCTTTAATGTCAACCTTTAAGGCTTTTGCATTGTTCAGGCAAGCCAAAATTCAAAGCTTGTTTAGCTGAACGTTCCTTTTAAATTATGGTATCAGTGTTCCTGGAGTATGAATGTCTTGGAAAACACATCAGATCAAAGCAATTATGCAGTCACACTTCAGATCAGATCAGAGAAACAGTTGCTGCTGATCTGAAACAGGCGCTCAATTCCATGCGTTCTCTTGTTATGAAACACGTCAGAATGCAATTTACAATCCAATGCAAGTATGCTTTGCATGATCAGTGTTGCCACAGGGGGTGCTATGGTAGATGCTGATATTTCTTTAAGAACAGAATTTCCTGAATTTCATGTGTTGGAAGCAAAAATATATATATATTTTTTTTTTCAAAGAACAAAAAAAAGAAAGATCTGATTGATTCTGACAAGGGCCAAATAGTGATTGGTAAACGACTGTGTCAGAGCATCTTTTATGGGGTATTCCTTGGTATGCAGTGGTTTCTACAAACCGAAAATGTTGCAAAGTAGGACAAATGGTGAACCGGCATCAGGGTCATGGATGCCAGAGGCTCACTGATGTACATGGGACGTGAAGGCTAGCTCATCTGGTCTAATCACACAGAAGGTCAACTTTAGCTCAGATCGCTGAAAAATTTAATGCTGGCCGTGAATGAAAGGTGTCAGAACACACACATGAGCATTAGAATTGGAACATGGAACAATGGAAGAACATTGCCTGGTCTATAAATCACATTTTCTGCAAAATCAGGTGGATGGTCCATGTGTGTCATTTTCGAAGCACTATGCGAGGATGGCAGACTGACAGACATAGTATTATGCTTTGAGCAATGTTCTGCTGAGAAAACTTGGGTCCTTTCATTCTTGTGGATGTTCTTTGACACGTACCACCTACCTTAAGATTGTAGCAGATCACTTAGATAGCATTTCCTGATGGCAATGGCCTCTTTCAGAAGAATAATGCACCCTGACAGTACAATTTTTCAGGATTGGTTTAAGGAACATGTCAGAGTTCAAGGAGTTTCCTTGGCCTCCAAATTCCCTAGATTTCAATCCAATTGAGCATCAGTGCCAACAAATCTCATCCACAAAGGCCCCACCTTGCAACTTGCAGGACTTAAATATTTGCTCCTAATGTATTGATGTCAGAGACCACAGGACACATTCAGAGATCTTGTGGTGTCCATGCCTCCACACATCAAAGCTGTTTTGGCAGCACAAGGGGGACCTACACGATATCGGGCAGGTGGTTTTAATGTTGTGGCTGCTCAGTGTACGTTCAAATTCTATTTTCACTTTCTCAGTTAGTCAGTTGTTATAATAGTGGTCAAAACAGATGAAAGCTCTTCCAACAGAAACTATTTTCAGAAAGACATTCTACAACGAAAAGTGAAACAATGTGTTAAGGAGTACGAAGTTTAAAGAAATAGTTCACCCAAAAATGCTGTCATTAATTACTCACCCATATTACAAACCCATAAGACCTATGTTCATCTTCGGTACACAAATTAAGATATTTTGGAGAAATCCGAGAGCTTTCTGACATAGACAGCCATAAAACTGAAGTCCAACTGAAATCAAACTTGATCATATTTACTTTGTATGCCTAAATTGATTGTTTTGTGGTGAACAATTCATCCATGCAAGTCAATCCACAAAAAAAAAAAAAAATGTTGGCTTCGTAATCTTTAATTACCTTACCTGATGACGTATGATGTATGTTTGACGGTTTGGGTGTCTGCTTAGCATTCTTAACCACGCCCCTCCAACTGACAGTAGACAGGCAATCGTGTGTGGTTGCGAGCCTTGATAGCGCGTGAAAGGAGAGATGGCGAGGAGGAGCATTTTTGGTTGTGGCACTCACGGAACACTTTTCCCATTCCCTAAAATTCCCTCGTCACGGTCCAGATGGCTAGAAGTTTTACATTTCGAGGAAGGAGGGATAACAGAGAGGTCATGGATGAGCTCCAAGCCCTTCACGCACAAAATTAAAAAAAATTGGACGGAACACAAAATGGGGTTTGTGAGATCCAGTCAGGTGCTAGTTGGAAAATAAAGCCACACCCACTATTTTTTCCCATTTAGTATTCCGTTTCTCTTGGAAATACGTCACAACAATGGAGAAAAGTCGTTAGCAACTTCCGGTTCAGCGTAATGAATGTCAGCAGAGACTGACACGGAAGAGAATAACTTGTCGAATAAAGTCATTATTTTTGTTTTCTTTGCACAAAAAGGTAGCTTCTAATAGCTTCATAAAATTAAAGTTGAACCACTGATGTCACATGGAATATTTAACGATGTCTTTACTATGTTTCTGGGCCATAAAACAGTTCAGTTGCATTGTTAATTATGCAGAGTCAGAAAGCTCTTGGATTTCATCAAAAATAGCTTAATTTGTGTTCCAAAGATGCACAAAGGTCTTACAGGTTTGGAATGACATGAAGGTAAGTTATTAATGAGGGTAAGTAGTTAAAGAAATCTGTACCATCTTGTAGGCCAATAGTACTGATATAAAAAAAGTTAAAACTTCAGTCTCATTACAAAAGGGAAATACCCTAATGTTATCGCCTTTGAAAATCAAGATTTAGATGTTCAGAAAGTCCACAACCTCCATCAATATGGTTTCTCACGGCTATTTTTGTTTCTACAAACTACTGAGACTTATTCTGAGAGAGAGAGAGAGAGAGAGAGAGAGAGAGAAACAGCATCCTGATAAAGATCAGGCAGTATTGAGTTTTTGAGCTGTTGGCAGTATTTTTGTCAGAGATAAGTGGGGCTGAACGTAATAAACCTTTAAAATATAAGATTTAATTTTAGGGCTTTATATTTTAAATCATAAATGATCATTCAAGAAAATAAAACTGAAAAATGTCCGTACTCCCAAGAGGTAAAAACAGCATAAGCGTACGGTTCTCTTCGAGTCTCATACTTTCGTGATCTTCCATACAGGGCATGTCACGAGGTCAAGCGTACCACACAAGGAGTACTAAACAAAAACACATTAATTTGAAAAGCAAATGAATGAATCCTTCTCACAGAATCCAAGACAAACATCTAACATTTGAGATCACTCCATCAAAATTCAAGAAAAACATGTTTGCATAAGACAGCAAGAACACATTATTCAGTTTTTCGTTGTTGTGGTTTGTAACAGCAGCTGGTGTAGTGCCACAAGAGACCATCAATTTGGAAGGTCTGTTATAGGTATACAAGGCTGCTGGCAATAGACTCTGATTTTTAATTTGATAAATCTTTTGAATTACAATGAAAGTCAGCTCATGATCTTTGTCCAAGATAAGGTCACAGACCTGCTTTTTCCCATGTACTATGAAACTCGCGCACAGATATGCACTTTGGATGCCCTTAAGGGCTTCAAACACAAGTAATATCTTGCTGAGTGATGAAGTAAGGGTTTTTCAAGCACATTTGATACATTTTTGAGAGAGTTTTTATAAATAAAGAAATACTTTGAAAACGTACAGGTCTCTGGTGTTTTGAAGAAGCTCAACAAACCAAATATGTCTCATGAAAATACATTTATAGAGACTCCAGTGACCTGGAGCTGGTTGGCTCTTCGTTCGGCAATAACTGAAAGCACTTTATGAAGCCTTCGAGGCTCATCCTTCAAAACTTTAGAGCATTCAATCATGAGCCACAACACCACAAGCCACAATATTTGAAAATCACAAGCAATCAGAGTACAATAATGTTCACTCTGTGATTCTTAGCTGGGTAGGACAGGAAACACATCTTTTGACAATTTGACCATTAAATCATGAGCTTGTGCTGATGTTTCATTCTTTTACATGGATCATTTGTTGTGCTGTGAATAGATGCTTCATCTAGTAAATGCTGAAGAAAAATTCTGAGAAATATAATAGTTTTTTTTTTTTTACCTACAGTTAGAAAGTTCACAAAACGTCCAACGTTCAGGAACACAGCGGTTGAGCTGGATTAATGCTTTTGTTTGAGTTCAAACAAGTCTACATTGAAAAATGGTTTTGTGGCTTTCACTCCCACTTCTCCTCTACCCAGCATGCAAAGGGGCATGAATAGTTATGGTTGTCGTGTTTGACTACTTGACATTTTGCTCTCAGACATATAAAGTACATTTCTCAGAGGAAACATGGGATAAAGCTCATAATAACAAATAAGTTATATCTAAAAGGGAAAAATTTAGACAGAATTTGCTTTGGGTTTATTTTATTTATTTATTTTTTTTATCAGCAAGTTCAGCCAAGAAATAATAATACATTAATTCAGCTTAAAAAATGTTCAACTAATATATCCCCATACTTCTCAAATAAGACAATTTTACATGCATTTGTATATATACAAATTCTGAAATTGTATGTTTATAAAAGGAAGGCAAGGCATGAAGTTAAGTCTGAAGTGAAAAAGGCTAAGATGAACAAAATGTAGCTGCAATTTTTTTTAAGTGTTTTAAATATTTCTCTTTTTTCATTTGTGCACTTTTTTGTTAACCTATTTGTTGTTGCAGCTGTTAATATTAAAATTTTAATGTTATAGATTTTTCATCATTATTCAGTTAGGTTTTTATCAAATTTAATATCAACATAACGTCACTTTATCAGTTGTTTTGAAATTTTATGTGTGGATTGAGTAAATATTACTCATCATTTATGCTATATGTTTTTTTTTTTTTTTGGTTTGTAAGAAATCCTGTTACATGTTTGTTTGATAATATGTGTTAATAAGTATTAAAAAATAATAAATGCATTTTTATAATTTCTAATTAACATAACATTAATATAACATTTATAATAAATAAGAGATGGCCCATTTGACTTGACTAGAACAGATGAAAAACAACAACAACAACAAAAAATAATAATAATATTTATTTAAATAATACTATTAAACAGTTACACATATTAATAATAATATAAACAAAAATTACATATAATTATGGGTGCACTACGTTTGGGTAAAATTTTTAACTAATATATATCACCATACCTCCCGTGTTTTGTAATAGATTGTATTAAGTTCTTAATAAATTAAAGATGAAGAGACGGTTTTCTGGAGTGTATGATTTCAAAATGTTTATACCTTCAAAATAACACATGAACTGAAGTCAAATGAAGTTTTACAGCTTGACCTTACCGTTAACTAATGTAATTAAGAAAAGAAAAGAAAAAAAAAACATCTATGTATCAGAACTACAACTTTAACAAAAAGTGTCCAGCTTCACTTTTTACAGTGTATGATCTATAAACATCTTATTTCTTCTTTTCCTTATTAAGGCTGTGATCGTAGTGTATCGCTAATGACCAGCTCATCCTGATATATCCCTCAGACCACAGGGAGCCCGATGAGCTCATGATAACTAATAGCAGTGGTATTTTAATAATTGATTATTAAGAAAATGGCTGGTTTGAAGACCTGAAGAGACAAACAGGAAAGCCGCGATCAATTCAGCCATGCAAGAGTATTCATTTCACATCAGTTATCTGCGTATTATGGGTTGTGGTGCAATGAAAACCAGTGATCCATAAATCTGTCTTGACTGCATCATTGACCTGAGCAGAAAGGCATCCCTCTTTTCATCAAACTCTACACAAGAAAAAAACTGCAATCAAAAGCTTCCTGTGGAACATGGGCCCTCCCAAAAACATGAGAATTTATGAACAATTTTCCAAGAGTTTCTCTTGGATAAAAAGCAGAACCAGCGCTTACGGAGTAATCCAAAAGTTGGTTTGGCTATTAAATCTCAACCTTTTCCCAAAGGAGACTTGTGCATTTTCTTTGGTTCACATTTCCTTCAAAGGTTTGGATCAATAATCTTGACAATGGTTTGTGCAATTTATCACCGGCTTGTACTCAATGGTTCTATCTTGGGCCTTGTCGAATATCTGTGATCTATGAATAACTATGAATAACTGTGATAACGCAGGTTTCATATGACCCTATTTGGTGTGCATAGACATGCTGATATTATTTGGTTTGCATTCCTCAGTTAGTGCAGCGAGTCTCAGGTATCATCGTGTTCTTCACTGACTCCAGGTCAGCATCTCTGGAGACTCAGTAATGTACAAGTTTACCTCACTATTGATCTCAATATTGATCAGTGCTTTCATGGTGGCCTTTACTTCCTTCAGCTCGGATAATCAAGAGACGAGGAGAATTCACAGATGGATTAAAGATGGTAATTACTAATTAGGAAAAGTGAGACTTCCAGCAATTATAATCCATCAGTTTAAATGCTTCGACAACATACTGTGTGTGTCCAAGAACAGCAAACAGCCCAAGAGTGCAAACCACAGCAAAATCATATTATAAGAATTATTCTGGGCTCGTCGGCATAATTGATTACCACAAAAAAGTTATTTTGGCTCATCTCTCATTTTGGCAATTTTTGGAGGATGTAAAAATTCAGAAATGTGCAGCTTAGTTTTTGATAAAAGTACTTTCATTATTTTGATTAAAAATTGATTGAAAGGGTTACAAAGTCACTGAATCACTTTTAAACCCTTTCAAGGTAAATATAATTAATCTTGATGTTTGTTGACATTAAAGGGGTTTCTAGGTTCAATACATGATATCGACAGCACTTGAGGGATAATGTTGATTAAAACATAACATAATTACGACTGGTTACAACAGTAACAAGGTTTGCATCCACATATGAACTCAACTGAGGCAGATCAGTTTTTATTTGATAAGCAATGCAAAACAAAAACCTTTGTGACTTTATTATTTTATTACATCTCAAAAGTTAGTATAATGTTTTAGTAATTCTAAAATATATGAAAAAAGGATGGTATAATTACCTTCCACAACTGCCTGTTTGGGTTCCCAAACATCAGGTTGTACTTTATTTGCCTCTAAACACAAGATAACATGACAGTATTTGTCATTTATTGAAAAAAATGCACAGTGGCCTCCGTCTGGCGTTGAAGCAACTTTCATTTGATTATTTATGCTTTACACCAGTTTTCCAGCAAGTGATGGTTTTGATCTTTTAAAGACATGGAATGGAAACTTCAAATATTAAAAGGGTAAATTTGAAACTTTGGAGAGAAAATAGTGAGTCACTTAAAATAAAAGGAAATTAGGCTAATGTGCAACACTGTAACCGAGAAAATTAATACATAAATGTATCTAATTTCTTAAGCATTGGCCATGTCTAAAGCTGAGATGATTAGCAGGACCTTTACAATAATATTAAGAGATTCATCTTATAAAAGTACTCGGTTGCACTTTGTTTTACAGATGTGTACTAACATGTACTTAAAGTGTACTTACAGTGTATTTATCTAAGAAAGTTCTGGTAATACAAGGT
Source organism: Carassius auratus (assembly GCF_003368295.1). NCBI lineage: Eukaryota > Metazoa > Chordata > Actinopteri > Cypriniformes > Cyprinidae > Carassius > Carassius auratus. Next base: position 17,981,043 of record NC_039257.1, on the reverse strand, counting down.
AACTACATGGGGTAGGGTTAGGTTTAGGGGTAGGTTCAGGGTTAGTACCTAGTTATTACATAGTTATTGTAATTATGTAAGTACATATTCACTTTGGGCTAAGTTTTCACACATGCATGACTCATATTGTAGTTGAGGATAGTTCTTGATTAGTCCCTGCCTTAATTCATCTTTAACTAATATTAAAGTAATATTACATTTTATCAGTCCATGAATAATAACAAACTGTTATTGTAAAGTGTTACTGTTTCTTTTCAGATTTCAAACATGTAAGTGCATTGACAAGCCCATTTGTGTCATTCCCAAAAACGGTCAGGACGATATTCTTGCAGGCACACATGTCAAGCATCTCCATCTGTACACAGCTCAAGAAAGACAGACTGAGCACACGGGCTAATATTAAATAACATCTTAATAAATTATTTTCTCATAAAAGGAAGGGAAATTAAAGTAACTGTAAAATAAAATATGTACAATTACTTCAGCCAGAACCAGAGTTTCAGATCTCTGTTGGGGTTTTAAAAACTCATTGCACGTAGGTCAAAGAGACCTCAAACAAACAGACTGTCTGTTTGTGACATTTCTGCACACGATGATGAGTCACGCAGTAATGCAATAAGACTGATGAGTGCTATAGTTGTAAACGATAAAAGAGAAAAAAAACATATATGAGTCTAAACCTTAAACAGCTGGCAGATTACAGTTACAATGAATTAACAGTGAAATAGTGCGTGCAAATGAAATTCAAGGACTACTGTGTATTTATTGAGCAAACACTTCTGCCTGATAGCTGTCGCACAATAAATTAAATTCAGATGACAGAGTGATCAAAGGCAGCGTGTCATTTCCTGCTCTGTGTGCTGCGGTAGATATCACCAGCTTTGGCAAATGCCCAGTGCTATGACTAGGTTATTGTTAAAGCTGCTCATATTACAGACACACACGGATGTTTCTTCTACTATGGGATCTTTTGCAGTTTTAGAAAATAAACTCTCTTACAACATTCTTCACATTCTCACTTGTTAAATTTATCCACTAACAATGTTCAACAGTTTATACAAGAGTTTATATATAGTTTTGGAAATGGAAATGGCAGTGGCGGAAATTATAAAAAGTTCATGTTGTATATAATTTACAGCTATGATACAGTGATACAGTAAATAAACGCCCCAAAAAATGTTGGAAGGAAATTATGCCACAAATGAGGAGCAGTTATAATTGTAACACTTTTTTCATTCAGTAAAATACTTGTTTAATAATTACTGATTTTATGTTTTATGATTTTGTAATTACATTGATAACTAATTAAATATTTTATAATTACAGTTGTCAAAAATGTAAAAAAATAAAAAAATAACGTATTAATTATTTTTAAATTCTAGATTGGAAGTTAGGGTCTAGGACAAAAAAATAGCAGAATACATAAATAAATAAATAAATAATGAAAGTGTATATATATATATATATATATATATATATATATATATATATATATATATATATATATATAGTTAAAATATTTTGATTTTGATGAAAATCGGCCCCTGAAAATAACTGTCTACAGCTGAAAACCTCCTATGTATGCAGTTTTAAAAATATGATATATAATATAATAATATTCTAATAGGCCTTGAAATGTGGTCAGACACTTGTATGCAAACATATACATTGGCCTTTTTTCTTCAACTGAATCAGTAAAATACATAAACCAGGGCTTTTCTGATATTTTTACACATTTCCTTCCTCCTTTATGAATGCAGTTTCTCCGACAGGAAATGTCCTGCTGTACCTTTTGCAAGCTCTAAATAGAGACATGCCTTGCAGTTTAATGTTAGAAAGGTTATATATGACATCTGGGTGGGTGCAAATACATGTGATTCTGAGTGTGGAATGAAAATCACAACGGTTTGGTTGTGTAAACTATTTGCTTTGGATTAAGTATCTAGTGTTTATTTCCAGGAGACAAACAGAGCATCTCATGAGACAAAGGTAATGCCATTAGTGTCATCAGTCATCTTTTATGTGTACAAAACGGCTGGGAGGTCATGATAAAAATTCAAAATACATGCGCAAGAGATCTTAAAGTGCACTGTCAATTTAATGCATTAGGGCCAGATTTACTAAAGAGGGCAAATTAGCGTGAGACTGTAATCCCATAGAAGCACCAATGGGAATGGAAAGTTCTGCGGGTGACTTACTGACAATGCACAGAAGAAATGAATACAGACGCAGCTGGTGCATTTCTAAAATGCAATCTACTAAGAGCAGCCAAAATTAGCAACAGCTGCAGCCATGTAAAGTGCAAGGTGGGTTAAGACCCACTTTAGTCCATTTAGTATAGGCACAAATACCAGTAAATTGTCTACGCAAAACCATGGTAAATCCAGTTGAGTTATTTATTTAAATACTCCCTAACCATAAAATTTGCATCTAGGAAAACTCTTACAAAACAAATGCAATGAGGCCAGCCACAAATAACTGTCCATGCCTTTTTGTCACTATTGTTTTGTATCTTGTAGTTTGTTTGTCTGTTTTTTTTATGCCAAAAAGGTTTGTGATGACACAAGCTGGCCCATGAATTGACTAATTATATATAAATACCACCATTTGACAGCCTTAGTTATTACTTTCATTTGAATGTTTCTAACAAAATCTTTGTAAATCCTAATGCAAATATGAGCAAACATCACTTAATAAACTCCTAATAATTAGGAAAATATATTTAAAATTATTTAGAGCCACAGCTTTTATTGTAAGCTATTTTATTATGTGCAAAAACAGAAAAGAAAAAAAAACTATTCTGAGAACTGAACTGTAAAACTATTTCACTATAAAAAAAAATCCCTATATTTGTTTCAAAATACTGCAATGAATATTATTAACACTAGAAATAACTGGAATTCTATAACTACTAGATTCTGACCGTTCATACTAGACTGAAACTGAATGCCATTTTTGTCATATCATATTTACATTCTTTCGAGGTTTTACAATGAAGCTTTGTATGTCTGTTGTCACATTTTATGACTTCATCACCCTAATATATACTATATTTTTGGTGATATTTAATTGTGTAAGAGCTACGTAGACCGTTCCCCAATGTGCGCATCTCGCTTTGTGTCCGGCAAGCAAAAGTTTTTCAACGCAGTGAAAATGTTGTATTTAAGAGTCTAAATGCCGACAAAAATGCTGAATATTTCTGTAGATAAAAGGTTAATTTTTTTAATGATTACATACATCTCTTTTTAGGTTCGATTTTTAATTTTGTACTGTACAACACTTTGGAGTTATTGGAAATGTTTGGATCAGGTGAATTGGAAACAATTCTATGCAGCCACCACTGGAAACATGATCCATGAATAAATGGATCTGTTATGATAGTTAGGTAATAATAAACATTGTCACTGTTGCAGAGAAAAAGCCACAATATCATTAGTCTCGTCGAGGCTAAAATTAGCCTATATGCATTAGCTATAGCATTACACTAGCATAAAAATTTAAATTGCCATTATTATTATAATTATTATGGCTATTTTGTCATAACATTGAATAGGCTATTATTGATAACAGCCAAGTCATAGTCTTCCAGCCAAACATAGCCTACCTGGAAGAGTGGCAGATTGAATGACAACAGTTGTTGTATTGGAGGTGTCCACCTGGCTATTTACGAACAGGAATTTTAGCTTAGCAATAGAATATAAAACAACTAGAACAAAAGTTGCTAGGCAACACTGACGTGCATCTTCAACTCAGGAAAACGTTGTAAAAGCAGAAATTATGCACCTGTAATGTGAACGGTCAATTTGACCACTTTGGCCATTCAAGGTAGAAATACTCACAACTCTTTTGTGTTTTGTAATTTTAATAAAATAGCAATGTTATAATAAATTATCCACACATTTAGGAAAAGTCAAGGTATTATATTTATATGGGTTTTATTTCAACAAAGTTATTACATTTTAAAATTTAGAAATGATCGAAATGACTGCCTTGGTAGTTCTAGTGTTAATTAAATTCAACACATTATACTTAATTAGAATTAATCAAATGAAATGCTAAAAATTAACAATTAAAAATGAGTGAAATAGCATGAAAAAAATGTATAAGTAAAATAAAAGCATCATGTTCAAAAGCTTGTTTTCAAGCCCCCAAAACAGAGTTATTAAAGGTCCCCTTCTTCGTGATTCCATGTTTTAAACTTTAGTTAGTGTGTAATGTTGTTGTTAGAGTATAAATAATATCTGTAAAATTCTAAAGCTCAAAGTTCAATGCCAAGCGAGATATTTGATTTAACAGAATTTGCCTACAAAAAAACGACCCGTTTGGACTACAGCCCTCTAGTTCCTGCAGTAATAACGTCACTAAAACAGTTTTTTTGACTAACCACCGCCCACATGAATTCACAAACAGGGGGCGTGGCCTTGTTGCGCTCCGACGGAGAAGAAGGAAAAGCTGTTTGTTTTTGTCGCCATGTCGTTGAAACGCTGTTTTTTTTCATCTTGGAGTCCAATCACCTTTGTTTGGGCTTCCCAGGAACGCTGTACTTTGAGATTAATGGTTACAATTTATGTTTAACTCGGTTCCCGAAAATTATAATGCACATGTAAAACTATGTGCAGCTCATTTTTCTGAGGACAGCTTGCTGAGGACAACTTTCTCAATCTCAATCAGTTTAATGCTGGATTTGCACAAAGATTATTCTTGAAAGATGGAGCAGTTCCCTCTTTGTCTGGAGAAGGAGTTGTTTATGGACCACAACTGGTAAGTGTATTTTATTATTTAAGTTCGTGCGTTTAGCAGTTTCTGTAACTTATTACATTTAGGGCAACGCTGTTTAGCTTTGTTAACTTGATGTTAGGGCTGTGCAAAAAAACAAATGCGGTTTTCATGCGCATCTCGTCAGTAAAAAAACGCTCCTGTGACTATAAATACATCTCCAGCACGTGTGTTCTAGCCCAATCACGTTACCAGGAGGTCAGCCTGCTCTCAGCTGCTGTCGAATCACTACACAGGTACCGCTGGCCCAATCAGAACTCGTTACGTATTTCTGAAGGAGAGGCTTCATAGAACAAGGAAGTCATCAGCCCGTTTTTGTGACAGTGAAAACAGCAGTATACAGATAGGTGAACTAGGTGAAATAGGTGAATACTGTGTTTTTTTACACATGAAACATGAACACATGTTATATTGCACATTGTAAACACAATCAAAGCTTCAAAAAAGCGCGTAAAACGGGACCTTTAAAGACACTGGATGTTAACAAACAGAATCACTGAAGGAGAAAGTCAAAGTTCTTAGGTAACCATTATAGTGGTCAGTGTGTGCTTTATTTTGGCTCTTGACCCTTGAATTTGTAAACACTTTGTTTGGCCGTTGTAGTCGACTTATAGCAGCTGCTTGACAATCCAATAGACAAAGAGATCAGGTGGTGTTGGTTATGTTTTAATATCATCATCTGACCTGAATCTCTAAATTAGGTTTATTTATCAATTACATCCATCCTGCGATTGCTCAGTATAAGGGCTGGAATTTTCAGAATAATCAGAGAGATATTTAAAAGCTCTTCTGATCGAACATTACAAAAGAAAAAAAACAATTCTAATTTACGAAGACGTCAAGAATCAGTGTGGGAACCTCTACAATGGTCAATAAGCATGTCGCAGCACATTCTGGGTGCTTTCAATCAAAACTCATCCATGGCTCCCATCATGCACTGCGACATGAATGAATTATGAGCTGAATTGTCTGATTTGTCTGATTTGCCTTATTCTTACTATTTTTCATTTTATTTTAGCTGTTTTCATGTGATTCTACTTGCTTGTTTTGTGATGCTCAGAGTTGATCTATTCATCTGAATATGCCACCGTTTTGAGTTTCATATTCTGGTTCTTGATGTCACAGTGTGCTTCAAAGAAGGTTATTTTTCCCCCTAAATTTTTTTTAGCAGAGCAATTATAATTAAAAAAAGAAAAAAAACTCTTTGGACCTTACTGAAAAATCCAGGTCTTCTACTGTAGAACAAGGCTGCTATAATGAATGTTAATCTAACTCGGAGATTAGTCTCTAAAAATGTTAATTGACTCAAGTCAATTACATGATTACGTAAAACCATAACAAACACCACCTGATTAGTTTTTATGTACGATTGTCTAGCTGCTATAACTCAGTTACAGCAGCCAAACAACTATTTACAACTAAAACAAACACTGATCACCATAATGGTAACCTTGGCAGTGGTAACTAATGGTAAAACTTAGATTTTCTCTGTCAGTGATTCCATTTATTAACATCAGGTTAATAAATCAACTCAACTCTGTTTTGGGGGCCTGGAAACATGAGCCTTTGAACACGATGCATGTATCATCTCCATGTATACAACATAAATGGGAATTTGTGAAAAAGTTAAAATCATGTGCATGTGTGTTATGTTTTTGTGGGGTGTTTCTTGATTGCCAACTGCTGGCCTGGGATGCATATAGTAATATTTAGCATAGTGTTTTTTTTTTTTTTTCAATGAAACCATAAATTTTTATTAATTCTAATTAATTATAATGTGTTACATTTCATTGTTAACATTGCTTGTAATTTTTTTACATTTTGAGTAAATATAGTGAATAATTTTTTACAGTATACTCAAAATCTCCTGCCAATCTATTTTAAATTGGTGTAGAGAAAAAACACGTTATTATAATCCAGTCTTCCAGGGTTGTCAAGTTTGTAACGTGCATCTAAATTAAAAGCTAACAGCAACAACACATCAACTGGTATTTGGGAATGCAAACCAAGAATAATAGTCTTTGTTATGTAATACATGTCCCAGCTCCCCCGCAGCACGTACACACCCAGTGATTGCTACAGGCGACTCAAAGACTACAACCAAACCTCACCTACAGCTCACCTTCAATGGGTTAAAGAAGGTAAATATGTGCTATGTTTCACTGAAGCTGGCTACTTTCTAAAATGCAGACTTCTTTAGTCAATCACATAAAATAAATGATTAGTATGTTTTAGCATGAGGTAAAAGGCAAACGATTTTCTTTGGAGATCTTAAACTCTGGAAGCATAGACTAAACAACTGTGAATAATTTGCTACCAAATTGCAAAGATAGACTACATGACCTTTTAAGAATAATCATTTGTTTTAAAAACAATTACAGTTCAAGCATGGCTATTTCCACTCTACCCTATCTATTTAAAATGATACTAAGGGTTGGGAAAGTACATTCACATGGACAGGGATTAGCAGCAACAAAGACACCGGAAATTATATTTTTAATGAGGTGTTGATTTCCAGAGTAACAAGTGACATGGACTGTTGATGATGTGACAAGGTTGACCAAGGTTAAATTTTAAGCAAATAAGTAGTGATATAATTCAATAACTACCAATGCAATTTGCATCTGGATGACTTAAATGCAAGGACAGCGACACCAACTAAAAGCCATCAGCAAAGTGACTCACTAAAAGGTCACTAAATGTTTTTTTTTAAAACAAAGGCTTAAAAAAACAATAGTTAACAAAAATAAATGCCATTTTCCGTGATGTGTGTTAGAATGCGGTGACATCATGAAAAGAGTTTGCGCATGGTAACAGTTGTTTAAAAATATTGGGTATGCATTGGAATTTTACATAAAAGAATTTGACAGTGATGGTTATTCTTATAACAATTGCTTATTCTACCTCATCATTTGTCCTCATAAATAAATGCCTTTTGTAGTGATGGGCGTTTTCGAAACAATGCTTAAAACATTTACAAGTCTTTTGTTTTATATTTGTGGTTTGGAGTTTGTTTCCGAATTGGCAAGCCTCATGGTTTTAGCAAATGAGGCTTTGGTATGTCAGTTTTAAACCTGAAAGGTTTCAAAACATTCGCTAGATGACGTTAATCTTGTTAAACGATAAAAAAGTGTTAATGGTTTAAACCAAAATTTTGTCTGTTTTTAAATTAATTCATTTGAATACTCACAGTGTATAATATAATAATGTTTAAAACATTTGCAATTATTTTGTAAAAGGGATAAGTATACATTCTTGGCTTGAGTTTTTGTTGCATTTACACCGTTTTAAACAGCAGGTGTTTTATGTACCTAAAAAACAATGAATCATTTGGAGAGCAAATTGTTCTGTTGATTCAAAGTTTGTAAATGCTCAGTTTCTCAAATTTGTTTCACCAACCTGATGTTGTTCGACATCAATAAAAAGGAACTTAAACTAGCATTGCCCACACTGCTCTTCTGAGGTTTTCAAAGTTCATGCCACAATAATGCCAACTACTGGACTATGAGTATTGTAGAGCCTCGCAGGACAGAAAGATTTCCTAAAACCTTGTTGGTTTTCTCACTCAAGAGAAAATGAGAACTCATTCCACTCACATACTCTGGTCTAGACAAATATAATAAAGGAAAGCACTTGACCAATAAAATTAGAAGGACCAGAACCTAACTGTTGTAAAATCAGTGTCTGGAAAACAGAGATTTAGCTTTGAACTATAACATTTCACAGTGATATAATGTCCCATACTTACAGAAAGCGGCAAGGAGCAAATGACAAAGATGAAAGTCATGCAGGCCAGCAGCAGTAAGTGGTCCATTTCCTCCTCTCCCTGTCCAAACCAGGTGCTCAGCCTCCTCTTTCGTCCAGCTGACACCACTGATCCCCGACGTGTCAGCTGGCTCCTGTGCATGCGGCATAGGCTGACGATGACTGAACCATTGCACAAGAACACAATGGCGATGAGCAGCGCCATTAGCACAGCGTAGGACAGTGAGAAGGTCAGCGTTCTCCTCTTCTCATCCTCACTCTCTCCTTCTACCTCCATCTTGATGAAGCACCACGTGCCTGGGCAGTACTGCTTGTGCTGTCCATATCCAAAGAATGGCAGCAAGCAGAACATAAAGGTAAAGAGATAGATGAGGAAGAGGACGATCTTGGCAAAGCTGCGCCGCACGTGTTTAGAGTAGAAATATGGGTGACTGATGGCGAGGCACCGCTCCACCGCCATTGCACACAGTATGAGCATAGAGGCCAAGCCGAAGAATGTCATGGCAAAGGCGAAGAGCCAGCACAGCCACCAATCTCCCGTAAGACCAACCAGGGATTTTCTTTGGGCATAGCAGATGAAAACCGGTGGACTGAGCAAACATGTTCCCAGCAGATCTGTCAACGCCAGACCTGTCACAAGAATGCAGAAGACCGAAGACTTGGTGCGATGCTCTTTTCGGTGGACTCCCAGGATAGCCAAAGCCATCAGGTTGCCCACCACCCCAGCGATGAACATCACAGTGCTTAACACCAGATTCCCATTCACATCGATATTGGTAATGTTCTCGCATGATTTGTTTGAAAGCATGTTCAGACAGTCCCGCCCTTGAACCCTGAGCCCAGGCACAGGGATCGGGCAACAGCAACTTTGTTTATCGTGAAAAACTTGCAGTGCCTTTTCTTTGAGGATCTGTAAAAACAACAAGCATTTCTTAAGGATCAATATGTCAGTCAGAGACCTCACCTACAGTTGCTTAATGACAACACGAAGTGCCCGATGGACTTTTCTGTGTAGATGTACTTCATATTAAAACAGGAAATTGAGGCAGAATATAATGTCCATTGTTTTAAAAAGACTGTATGCTTTAGTTTGCCTTTTATTTACTTTGCTATTGCTTGTTAGTGACGGGAACATTTACAAAGAAGGGGAACCTCTTATATATCCTCTTATATATATCATCCTGAGATGACTATTTAAATGTGTTTTGTTTGTGCAACAGAATGTGCTGAGGTTTATTCAGTTATATAAAATATTTGTCAAAAAAAAAAATATATATATATTCTGTTGCAGAAACAAAACTTATTTAAATAGTCATCTCAGGTAGAAACAGCTCCTTGAAGTAACCTCTTCACATTTCTCTTTTAGAGCTGTATGTGGTAATTATCTAAAACTTATTTTTGTGTGATGTACAGTGCGGAGCAAATGGGATTTTAAATTATTTCCTTTTTTATCCAAACCTGAACTAAACACATATTTGGCGCTGGTATTATTTCTAGGTCACTAATAAAGAAGCAAGTTTGGCAATGTGAACTCCTGACTGATGCATAAGATGCTCTTTGGATCATACTCAAATCAAGCTGAAGAACATGATCATCAGGTTTTATGCAACCTTGTGGAGTTCAAGTTTAAGTCATTAAAGGGAAGAAAATTAATTTTTCAGTTGACTTTTCACTGAAAAAAAAAATGCTTTGCTGACAATGCAACTTTAAAGTAATTTTTATTTTTATTTTTTTTTATTAGAAAATAAGCATTTTCGAGTATGGTCTTAGAGTTTTAAAGACTAATGTACAACCAGATGTTTTAGAAATTCAAATGAGTGTAATATTTGTATGATTTTAATTTATTACGCGTTTGTCATGTTTTATGTATCATTTATCATGTTCCTTTGCTGAATAACTGAATCAAACTGCAATCATTCACAATCACTAAGCTGTCATGACTATTAAGCATCAGTTTTGAATCACACGTCAGTCAGCACGCACCTGTCCACAGAGTGTCCATCACTTCTGCGCGCGTCCATTCCTCCCGATCACAACACTCTCTAACCAACGGATAGTTTCATTCACTCCGAACATAATATTTAAAAGCGAAGGCGATATTGCTAGGTCTTCGGGGTTCAGTTTCTTCAGTAGAATTCTGTCGTTTAATTCATACACAGTTTTTAGTTGAATTATTAGTCTATACAGTTCTGGCCAACCACCAGATTTACGCGCAAAACAATTTTCGATTACAGCTCATTACGCTTCGAGCTAAACAAAACTGTAAGAAACGCGCAGACTCTCTTCACTCCTCTCGCTCGTTGGGAAGGTAGACGGGTAAATCTACTAGTGAGACTTCCCTCCTGAGGTTGATAAAGTAGCCGTGAGAAACAAAATAGGAGGAGCATCTGACAACTTCGTTCCTCCTCACTTATTCAAAGCGTGACTGATCTGCATAACACCAAGGTTGTTTCCTGGCAAACAGACAAAAACGCATAGCTGGGTTAAGAACTATAATAATAATAATTAAATAAATAAACGAACAACATATTTAAGTTAGACTTTAAAATTCACATAAGATTCACATATAATATAGACTAAAATTAATAAAAAATAAATTAGTGTATAATCTAGTTGAAAATGACGATCGTCCAATTTTCAAAACTATATTAATATATAGGCCTACAGTAATAATATAATTTCACAATATTTTAAATATACATTATTAAGTGAGGTTAACGTAAAACAAAATTAGTTTATTATAAAATTAAAAAAGAAAAAGAAAAAAAGTTTGTTTTTAGATTTTTGTTGTTATTTGTTTGTTTGTTTGTTTTCTCCTGTGATATCAAGCTGTAAAAAAAATCGGTTTTCAATGGAACAATTATTTTTAAGAATCTATAAGAGAACTAAGATTTATGCCCAAACTGATTTAATGGACTTGTGCTAACTCAAGTAGAGAAGATGAACTCAAACTCACATGCTTTGTATAACTGTCTATAGACAGCATTTAAACTGCATTATCATCCATTAATGCGAATGAAAACAACTGAGTCTGAAGTGTGTGTTTGTGTACAGAGTGCAAATATATATGGGAATTGCCTAGGACGTTAATTGTTGCTGTCCATTATGAATATTTGAGTAGTAGCCTGGAGCCATGAGAAATAACTACACAGCACTTTTCTAAAGGAAACAAATGGAATTCTTTCTTAATTGCCTGCGTTATCAGTCCATCCCAACACTTATGTGTTACACATTTCCTGGGAGTATTGGTATCATATTCTCTTGTCCATGTTGATGTCGCCTTCGGTTACAAAAGTAAGAAATGTCTTCCAAACAGGAATCTTCTATTTTTGTGTGCTAAAGTGTATCAGAAACAGGACATATATGTATATATTATTTATGTAGATTCATCCAACATCCCCTGTGAACAGAGTGCTTCACATTCTAAAGCACATGTTAAGTTCTTGATCATAATTTTAATTAGTATGTTATTTGATATTACATTAATATATTTAAATATACTAAACTGCAGCTTCATTGTTGCAAATATGTCCTTACAAATATATGAAAATAAAATACACGACAACAAAATGGCATTGTTATATTTTAGTTTACCATAAATGATTGTCAGTACGTTTAATACTTTTAATGCTATTTCAAAGACAACAGAAGTAAATGTGAAATTAAATGTGTACCTCAGTCATACCTTTAGTTCTGTTAAATGTAACAAAATGCGACAAACATAACATTAAATGTAACAAAGTTTTATGTATGTGTTGTTATATGACTTTTCCCATTGCATTCAAAAACATCTGTTGAAGCACATCTGTTTAGATCATATGTGTCTTATCGCCTGAGTCACTTTCAGGTGCTGATTTCATGTCGTCTTTTGCTGTAGGCTTGTCTGTTCAAACCCGACAGACTCGTGGCTGGAATTTGGTCTTGTCATACTCTAAACACTGCCGTTCAGATGACTGTTGCTACCACACTGCCCTTAGCAAAGCACGCGCACATATCGAGTGGTTATGATTGATCCCTGAGGAACTTGTAGTGAGTATATGTTGATCAAACACATTTTTATTGGAAGTATTAAATGTTTTCAGGTGGAAAGCAGTCTGATGATTAATTCAGACAGGCTGCATCATTTTTAATGTTGCATTACCGGAGCATGCAGGCTTCGTGAACTAAAACACTGTGGGCATTTTAAATAAACAGAAGGGCAGCAGTCAGCACTTTGTGTCTCATGACTCTGAAAGCTTTAGTATCCTGGGAAACATTAAATATTACAGTAAATATCCCATTCATCCTTAAGTGTAGCCAAAACTGTTGAGCAATCTCACGCTATATCCCTATCAATCTCTCCAGGGTGTTTATTTAAGCAAATGCAGAAGGTTAATATTTTATACTTCATAACATAAGCATAGCAGCTAACAAACAATGGTAGATGGCTGTACTGTTCTCAGCGTTTAATACATCGTCAGGATTAAGGCCAGTCAAATCAATTCACCTTTATTTTTAGAGCACTTTATTGTTTCAAAGCACATTATTCAATAGGAAAGTAACAAATCAATGAGGCAAATCCAAAATTCTGCGCTAAAGCTGCTTTAGCAACACAATAGTGTCCTTGTTACGTTCCGTTCAGTTCAGTGTTGGTCAAGTCTAGTTCATTAACTGTGTTCATTGTCATTCATTATCAAACAAGTTTAACTCGACAGACAGCAGTGTCATTACTCAGCTCGAATCAGCTCAGTGTTGATTCAGTTCAGACTCTGGTCTTAATGGACACATGTAAACATAATGTTTGTGATGAGAGTTGCCTAATTTCTGTTCAATATAATCAGATTTATTTTAGATCTAGTTTGACTGAGGCTGCATATGTGTCAACGTTGTCAATCTCCAGCTCCTGTGTTCAATACATGAGTGAGTTATTGAATGATTCATTCGACCAAATCATTTAACAACATGCTCTTTTGAGGCCTGAAAACAAAAACATTTTCAAAGAGTCTAAAACCAATATCGTTGTCATATCTGTGTAAACTGCAAAAATACACATTTCTGAAAACTATGACGTCAAGATATGCACATACACCATGTTCAGTCTATAGGTATTTGAGCAGGAGTAATCTATCTTTACAAAGTGACGTCGTCATCTACTCACGGATCTATGTAAATGGGGATCGTTTTGAAAATGTTATTTTCTGTATGTAAAACTTTTTTAAAACAATGTTTTTTTTAAACGGTTAATAGATACAGACGGTTAGTCTAGGAATGACCCCGGGAACGCCCCGTTACGAGATTTGAATTTAGCCCGCGGGGGAAAACATTGCCATAGCGCCAACTGAAATACACGGGACAATCATGCCGAAGAGTTGTGGTGCTGTTTTCTGTACCTCCAACAAACTGACAAATTATGAATTGAAGTTCTACATCCTTCCTAATAAACATACAGACCTGGAAAGGATGACAAAATGGCTACAAGCAATAAATTGTGAGGATGATCAAGGGTAGTAAATCGTGCATAATTATATGCAAGTAACATCAAATTATATGCCTAACCCTTAGCCATATAGTACATACATGTACATAAATAGTACTCAGTACTTAAATGTATTATTATACTGTAACAAGGACACATTAAAATAAAGTGTAACCGAAAAATGTTTTCTGTTTTTTTAATACATCGCTGTTTTGTGTCCCCATATTCTTTCTAAAAAGAAACAGCATTGCACAGTTTATTCTACTGCGACTTGGAATTATTTTCACTGGTGGTGCAAAAAAAGAGACAAAATCTAAATTCAGAATATTTTGTGAACACACAAGCAGAATGGTGTCATTCAAAATGAGTGTTTGGTTATGACAGATCAATGCATTATACAAATTTAGCTCTGACTCTTACTGACAGTTAATGGAGATCGCCTACAAATGCCTGAAATCTGAGGCAAATCGATGCTCATATGAGTGAATGATTGTTGCTTGTTAAAGATGATATCTAAGAGAAGCTAAAGCGTAGCAGATGCCTGAGAGAGATGCAGTTTTTCACAGGTTAAATAGTTAGTGTCACAGTGTCTAGTTGGTGTGAATAGCCACCAGAGGGCATGCTTCTTAGTTTTCTTTGTTTATGTTGACTTCAGTTCCCATCACCCTTTGCTTTGACTATCAAGTGTCTTTACATTCAGCTGTGTCTCATTTACCTTGCTAACTCATCCACATATAAGCCCGGTTTTCTTTGTCTTTGGTTGCTAGTTTATTGTTTACTGTGATATGTTTGCTGTTGCTCTGTTTTTGCCCTGATGTGGATTACTCTGTTTGTTTTTGGACTCTTTAATAAATGCTGCGTTTGGATCTTCTTGTTTTGGAGCATTCCGTCCGTGACAGTTAGACCTGTCTGTGTAATGTTTTGACTGAAAATGACAGTTAGTGTGGAAAAATAAAACAGTAATCCGACGACTTTGAAACTGGTATCACTTTCCATCAGGCAGGAATGACATTTGAGGTACTTATTAAATTTATTAAAAAGGCTTTTATTGAAATAAAATGTTATGGTTTCCGCAAATTCAGTCTTTTTTGCAGTCATCATTTCTGTCATCCCTTCTCTGAAGAGTCTCACCACATGCCACTAGAAAATTGAAGGCAAATACTTTTGAGGTGACAGTTCCTTGGCTCTTTACACACGTATCTCAGTTCATCCAGACAGTCTCTTTCTAAATACCTGAAGTTTAAGCTCTTTAAACAGTATGGGGAAGTTTGGGGTAAACGGTGTGTAGGAAATATATAAAGGGAGAGAGACCAGGACTGCAACCACATCTGGATTCCTTCCAAAACTCTTCCTTGATCCAATCTTTTTCTTATAGACTGACAAACCAGATTCCAGTTTGCCTGGTAACCACTAGCAGAACAATACAGCTATAAACAGAATATAGGGAACCTCGCAATTAACCTTAATGCACAAAGATATGACGAACTTTCATCTGAGCGCTCCTAAAAAACTGGGATTAGACTGTCAGCTTCTTCAGGAATATGGCTTCACCTTAAAGCCTTTGTGGAACTGTTTCTTTGTGGGCAGAATAGTGAGCTCAAGGTAGATTTGGAAAAGCGGATATGTGAGTAAGTCTCCCTCAGTCGGGAAAATGTACGCCAGTGTGTTAGTAACACACTCAAGGCATATAAATGTGTCTCATAAACTCTCGGTTTTGTTCAGACAGGCTTCTTTTCCTTCGTAGCTCCATTTAGGTCATGATGTGCAGATTAATAGAAGATTTTTTTAGGATGCATATTTATTTACAATATATGTGAAATTTTCTTTGGTGCTGAGAATTACATTTGCTAAACCTTTTTCAACCCGATCTCACGGCAATTCGTACATTTTTCACAAGGTGGCTTATGTGTACCAATTTTTACGACCACACTCATACAAATTCATACGATTGTTGCCAAATCGTTCATATTTTACGAGTTTCACAATTCGTATGAATTTGTACGAATGACCTACACCTAACCCCGCCCCTAAACCTAACCGCCACTGGGGTTTAGACAAATCGTATAAAATCGTACGAGTGAGGTCGTACAAATTTGTACGAATAAGCCACCTCGTAAAATACGTACGAATTGGCCGTGAGATAGCGTTGGTCTTTTTTTCTAAAAAAGTGGATGAGAAATGAATCATATGAATAAAACTCAAATGATGCTATTGTAATTAAAATGTATGATTTATTACTCCGTTTTGGCTGAAATGGTCTTTTTTGAACACGTGCATTATCTCACTCGCTAAAATTGTTAACTCCCTTTAAATCAATTGAAAACAGATTTAGTAAACGAATCAGAGATCAGTCTCATTGTTTGGAAATGTGTAGAGTGCTAACAAAAATCATCACTGTCAATGACACAACAATCCAGATTGTTCATTCTTTTATATGTGCCCAACTTCAAACACAGTTAATGGAAAGAATATAACAGTGATGAAAGTGTAAGTCATTATTCTTCCTTCCTAACAGATTGTTATGCTGTTTTGCTCCATCTCACATGAAGCTTAAAATCTTCAAAGTCAAATTCAAAGTACATGTTGTTAAATTAATAAAAAAATATTAATCTTATTAAAATTATGTTTTAGCAAAAGCCCATTTTAAGTTTACATTTTAGCTTGTAGGCCCACCCAAAAACCAAAACCCCTCCATACATCCTAAAATCCAGAAAAACCATCTTCATTGATGGTATTGTGTCTTATCTGTAGATTTTTGGATTTGATTATGGATTTTGTTATGAAAGGAAATACAATAAAGGCATGTTTTTGAGAAACAAATCCGATTGTAGGTTTTGCACAGAATTTTAAAATTTTTTTGTAGCGTTTATCAAATATATGTTACATTTCCAGATTTTTTCACAAAACTTGGGCATGCTATTCAATGCTTTATGTTAACATTATTTTGAGTAACTGTAATTCAGAAGATGCAATTATGAGAGATCTCATATTTTATATGAATATTGGGTTACACTTTATTTTAGGGTCCAATTCTCACTATTAACTAACCATTAACTATGACTTTTGCCTCAATTAACTCCTTATTTGCTGCTTATTAATAGTTTATAAGGTAGTTGTTAAGTTTAGGGTATTGGGTAGGATTATGGATGTCATGCATTATATGTACTTTATATGCACTAATATGTTAATAATAGACATGCTAATAAGCAACTAGTTATTAGTGTGAATTGGACCCCATACTATAGTGTTACCGAATATTGTTTATAGAAATGTATGTTTCTAAGAATTTGCATCTCTCTTAATATCTACTCAAAACTTGCATGCATAATCTGAGAAATTCAGAGGACAGAAATGATTGACTGGGTCAGAGGAGGATAACGCTTACAGGCCAAATACGTTTCAGCATTTTGGAAGCATCGTATACAATGCCTATTTCATTTTGGTTAATAAGTCCAAATAAAGATGCGTGTTGGTTTAAGGACATGTATCGGGTCAGTAAAATCTGAGAATCTGTGAATGATGAACTGAGCCTCTAACCTCAGGCATGTTTGTGGAAACACGGTTTCATTTCAAAGTGATATTAATTTACAGGGTAAATCTGGATTGACGTT
This sequence comes from Carassius auratus, assembly GCF_003368295.1. NCBI lineage: Eukaryota > Metazoa > Chordata > Actinopteri > Cypriniformes > Cyprinidae > Carassius > Carassius auratus. Next base: position 17,963,436 of record NC_039257.1, on the reverse strand, counting down.
TGGTCTGGAACGGCAGAGTGAAGGAATAATTCAGAACGGATCTCACTGAGCACTTAATGCACGACATGCACTAGACATGTCAGAACTTGTGTGCAGTGACTGTTTGTATAGCTGAGCAACCGCTTTCACATTATGACAACCTGTTAACAGTTTTTAATACATACTGTATTTATTTTACAGTCACATTCTACCGTATTTTTTCTTGTTTATATAGAGAATGCAAAGCTTAGAGGCAAACCCTTTCTTTAAAGCCTGAAATGTAACCTTTTCTTGGTTTATATTACACATAACACTGTGCTGTAATATTACTCAAAAAGTTAAGCAAATCAAAAGTAATGTATTTCCATGTACTGAATTTTGTTGTCTGTAATCGTCTGCAGATGACATACTGGAGTTGTTTGTCACAGAGGAATTTGCTTCCCACCACAACATTTGATTTGTGAACATCTGATTTGATTAATTTCACATATGTATAAGCTGTCAAGTGTAAAGTTACTGAGAAACCATAACGGAAGTTTTGCCCTCTGCCCTCACTTTATTAGAAATGAAAAAATAAAAAATAAAAGCAGTGTTCTGTTCCATTCTGAATGCCAATACCATTCTCATCAGTATTATGCCATAGTGTGTAGGTCCATTTGATCCCAGAAACATTATTGAACCAAGATGGCTATGATTTTCTCTCACAATATACTGTATATGAAGAGTTCAGATGCAAAAGCCTCTAAGTGTCGAACCTATTATAAGAACCTATTTATTGTCATTAAAGTTAAATTACTAAAGCTCATCACAATTACAGTTAGTATTTTCATCACAATTAGAGAAGAGGTTAAGGAATTACAGCTCTTTATTATGTACCTTCCCCTTTTTTTAAGGGACCATAAATAATTGGACATCAATTTAGCAGGTAAAAGGTCTGGCGTTGATTCTAAGTGTGCCATTTGCATTTGGAAGCTGTTGCTGTGGACCACATCATGGATATCTCCATTCAGGTGAAACAGACCAGGCTTCAAAAACAAAACAAATTCATCAGAGAGATAGCAGGAACATTAGGAGAAAGCTTGAAAAATGCATGACTGGAAATGCAAATTATTGTATTTATTAGGGATATTTTACCTGGAGTATTTCTTTTATTTATTTCTTTTTATTTTTAATGAAATTAAAACGTATTTTCGGCAATTGATCAAATGTGACCATAAAACCTTTTGTAATTTCAAAAAAGTTTTGTTCTGTTCTTTTGTGCCTTCTATTCATCTAAAAGAAACCTGAAAAAATGTACCAAGCCCCCCTCCAAAAAAACCCCATCACAATTGTTTTCAATTACATTTTAAAATATACTCAAGTTGAAGACAGTTTTGTAATCATTTTTTAATAAATTGTAATAATAATGGACATCATGTATTATTTCAACTCATGAGGATAAGAAGTTTTCTTTTGTAATATAACCATCTTGTAATAAAAAGAAGCAATTAAAATCTGTTAAAATAAGATTCCACCCTTGGACATACTGTGAAAGTGTCCGTAGTAAAAAACAAAACAAAACAAAAAACATCCTAATTAAAAATTCTTACTAGTTTCTCTTTATTAGAGTATTTGCTAAGAAATAATGTGCACTACAGTCCCACTGCCAATATTTATCCACTTTAATGTGGCAGCAGCTACTTGCACGAAGTGCAAATACTGTACAGTAGCAATATATATTGTTTACACTAAGTGCAAATATCAGTGGCTTCCTTATACACTAATTGAAAATAGCAGTGTTTTTTAACTATATACTTTTTACAATAAGAGCAAATAATGATAGATACTGTTTACATTATGCAAAAATATAAGTATTTCCATTGCAAAAATAGTAGTAACATGCTTGTTTATACAAGGCTACTTAGTGCAAACTATAGTATGCAATAAAAAAAAGTGTTGAGTATACGATAAATCATGATTTTTATTAATATTATTAAAAGAATGCCGCTTTAGGTCAAACATGACCTTAACCGATAAAAACCGGTGAGTCTTGTTCCCACTTTTTTGATTATCTCCTTCAGTTTTATTGAAAATAGTTTCTGATATGTGATGTGAAAAGGGAGAGGAACGAGTTTGGCAAAAGAGTATCCGAGCTCAAGTCGATCAGTTCAAAGAGTATATTTCTTCTACATGCTTTACTATCTACGCCACTGGAACAGCTATTTAATAGGTTTTTGCAATGCTGTTTTACCCTACCACATGTTGGGGTGAGTAAGTGTAAATAGCCTCTGCCAAAAAGGCGTGCTGTTTGCACTTAGTTTAAACAGACACGTTTTAATTTAATTGTAATAAATTATTACTCTTAGTTACAACTAAGCAAAACGAAACAACATTAACGTATTAATGAGCGAACACAAACCTTGTCTTAAAAGTTGTCCGATTCAACCAGTTTTATTACAATTGCCTCATGTGGCTATATTCGAGACTTGGGGCCAAATCTTGTAAAAAGTTACAAACACCCCACCTTCAGGTAAGCTGGAAGCCCAGTCTGGATCCAGAGTGTGAGGTTCAGAACCCAAATTAAACCGGACCAGGAAGTGAATGTAGCCCCATGAGCACAGGAAAGCTAAAGGAGGTGTGGCTGTAGAATTAAAGCCAGAGGATGACTGTCTTTGCTGGCATTGAAAGAAAGGAAGGTGAAGTTTAGAGCCTCTTCATGGGCACGCGACTGACTCAAAGAACGGAAGAGGGCTAGAGGCTTATTCAGCTGATCCAGATCCTGAGTATGGAGATATTATACCACAATAAATGAACATTCAGATTCAAACAACCAGGATTTTTACAAAATAAAGGTTCCAAAGTGATGCCATAAATAACTTTTTTGGGTTCCTCAAATAACTTTTAAGTGAACAGTTCTTAAAAGAACAAATTTTCCCTCAATGTAAAGAACATGATTTGTTTCTACTATAAAGAACCTTTTGTCCAATAGAAAGTTTCCATGGATATTACAATTTCTGTAACTTTAGCAATGGTACACTGAAGATGGTTTTCTCAACTGGATAGACTTCATCTCCATATCTGAAGTGTCCCAGGTAAAGTCATAATCAGGACTAGAATTGCTCTCTGCAGCTCCCATGGTACCTGTGAATGGTGTAAACTCATGTTACATGCAAAGCATTCTCATAAACTTTTCTTAAGAAATTTAACCCAGACTGCATTAACTACACAAAGATACACATGGTTTGTGCGGACCACAATGTATTTTGTTTTAAGAATGTGGTTGATCACAAAAGTAAAAAAAAAAAAAAAAAAAAGTTGAAACAAAGTTACTTGCTGGAATTCCAAAACAGACAGAACACTCGGCAAATCATCGTCACGGACCCCCTCAGCATACAGCCGGTGAGTCCCATGAATCTTCTGAATCTCAACAGTTTATACCAAGTGTAGAGGAACAAACTGAAACTGATCATAACACTAATCGATGGCACAAACAGGGAGTGAGACCCAAAGGCACACGAGACATCAGATTGTCACGAGTTTCTCGTATTGCTGCCGTAGTATCCGCTACTCCAGATTCGGCTATGACAAGGCTTGTGAATACTGGTATTTTATCACCCCCTATACATATTGAGAACAGATTTGAAGCATTAATGAGTGTGGGTGAGGAATCCCCAAATGTGATTAAACATGGATCGGATCAGCCAGCAGCTAACATCGCTACTAACAGGCGCTCAAGGTCAAGCAGACAGCAAGATTCAGCTTAGAGTGAGCCAAGCCCAGGACGCTGATATTGGGTGACTCTATTAGAAACATTGATAGCAGAAATACAACAATATGTTGCTTTCATCAAGCAATGGTCTCTCATGTGAACAAGGAACTTCGGGAACATTCTGATGAAGCACTGAACAGAAAAATTGAATCATCATCCATGTGGGGAAGATTGATATTCGGAAAGAGCAGTCAGGACTTATTAAGAAGGATTTCAGTGAACTCTATGAAAAACTTAGAAGACTCAAAGTTCAGTCATTCATCAATCGACCACTGCCAGCAAGGGGAACGAATATGCTTTCATGGTTGCTTGGGTTGAACACATGGCTACAAAGATCTTGCAGTATAAAAGGAGTGAATTTCATTGACAACTAGATTTTTTTTTTTTTTCTGGGGCCATATGCAAGTGTTTAAACCGGATGGCCTCCATGCACCCAAACAAACTTGGTGCTAGAGTGCTTAAGGGCAATATTTACTTTTCAGAAAGGGGTTTAACAACTACAGTTTTCAGAAAGTTTGGAAAAGTCCCAGAAACAAGTGAGGCGTTTACCACTTCTAAGAGATCTGCTTCTAAACAGTTTAGCACACTTTTGAAAAAAGACGTGCGAAGTGTGTCAAGATTGAAGGTTGACGATTTTAGGTGCTGCACTACTGTATATCTTCCCAAATTTTGCTATCAGTTGTCTCAAAAATAGACAGTATCTCCTTTTTGATGTTGCTGCCGACCTCTGCATTACTTGAGGATGTGCTAATCACCTTCCTAATATTAATGATCTTCTCAGAAAAGAAGGAAGCAAACTCATTGCATTTGCTGTTGGAGAGCATTTGACTGAGAATCTGGTTTGAGAAGAAACTCTGTCTAGCTGTGGCTAGTTACACATTGAAAGCATGGAGGCTGTCTTTATAGATGCTATAGTGAATTTCAAGTTTCAGTTTCTGCCACATCCACTCAGGTTTTCTGCATTGTCTTTTTCATAGTCTGTACTAGGGCTGGGCGATATATCGCATGTGATTGTCACGTGAATTTCATCAGTAAAGCTGGTTCCCTGGTTAGTGGTTTGCCATTACCTGCTTTCAGATGGAGCAGACTTTAAAAGACAGAGTGCCATAACTTTCTTCAGTTAAACAAGGAAAACAAGTTATTGCTTTTGGAAACAAAGTTAAAGCTCTCAAGGTGAATGCATACCTTGACTCTAGGGGTCAAACAACTAAAAATCAAGTCAGGAATCTGGAGACAGACCTTAATTTCAGTCATGTCAAAGCAGTAACTAAATCAGCATACTATTATTTAAAAATCATTGCAAGAATTAGATGTTTTGTTTCCAGTCAAGACTTGGAGAAACTTGTTCATGCCTTTATCACCAGCAGGGTGGACTATTGTAATGGGCTCCTCACCGGCCTTCCCAAAAACACCATTAGACAGCTGCAGCTCATCCAGAACGCTGCTGCCAAGATTCTGACTAGAACCAGAAAATCTGAGCATATCACACCAGTCCTCAGGTCCTTACACTGGCTTCCAGTTACATTTAGGATTGATTTTAAAATACTTTTACTCACTTAATGACCATGGACCGAAATACAATGCAGATATGCTCACTGAATATAAACCTAACAGAGCACTCAGATCATTAAGATCAAGTCATTTGGAAAAACCAACGGTTCACACAAAACAAGGGGAATCTGCTTTTAGTTATTATGCCGCCCACAGTTGGAATCAGCTTCCAGAAGAGATCAGATGTGCTAAAACATTAGCCACTTTTAAATCTAGACTCAAAACTCATCTGTTTAGCTGTGCATTTATTGAATGAGCAGTGTGCGATGTCCAAACTGTTTGCATTGTATTTTATGAATGGCACTGTATTTTATGCAACCCGAATTGATTGCAATGGTCTTAAAATTGTCTTAAATTAATTTTTACATAGTACTTGTTGTCAATTTTCTGCAGTTTATCACCTGTGCCTCACTGTAGACTCAGTTCAGTAAAATGTCTCTCATGGTCAAGTTTGGCTAGTGTCCTTGTGGCATCTGCAGACTGGCCTCCATGGTCTCAACCACCTCAGCACGAGACAATGGATTGTGTGATGGGGGAATCAGTGACTTTGTAACCAGCTCCACCAGTGAACCATTAACAGCAATGCTGCACACTCTGAGTTCTGGAAGAGTGTTAACTGTTTGCGTCACCATCAGTTATTCTACAACGAGATAACAAGACCTAATTCATGTCGCCAAGACTTGAGTAAGTTTATACAGTAATAATTATTAGTCAGTTGGCAAGTTCAGTGCATGGGCTCCAAATGAATATGTAGTTAATCTAATCTCAATATAAAATTATGTTTATAAACTAATTGACTACCATTTTTCATCAAGACTTGATTTTATCATACAGGAAATTATTTTGCTTCAATGCCAGTGTGAGTTAAGTTGACAAACATGATACCGTTCGTCATCTTGTGAATTAAACTCTTGCATAAGCATTTTCCACTCCATTAGTCTCAGTGAATCATAAATACACATCAAATTGTAAGCAGACACCATGTCATGTCTCCAAGAAAAACCCACACATTTTCCACAAAACAAGACATGTCAGCGTGTTTTCAGTTGTACCTTTGCAGAGAAGGCTGCGTCTGTGTCACAGATCTCTAACCCTGACACATCATGCCCCAGCCAATACCTTAATGAATACTGGAGATTAAAATAATACCACATAACCAATAATAAACAAAAGGTAGGCAGAAATATTGACATAAAACAAAAATCCTGTTTGCATGAATCTTTCTTTTATCTAGTGACCAGTTGCCACAATAAGATATTCTTTATTAATCACATTTGAAAATAATGTACCATCTACAGTAAAAACCCATTCTTTAAACTTAACTAATAGTGAAGCAAGTGTGAGATAAAAATACAGAAGCAACTTTCTTTTCTTTTTTTTTGCTTGCTTCTAAAAGTCTTTGAACCTTTTTTATTGTGACTTGTGTTTCATGAGACTTGTAGCCAAGCATGCCACATTGCACTAATGAGGAAGTTTACTACATAAGAAAAGCCATACAAATGGAAGCTGGTTGTGTAATGCACACATTTAAATGTGTTAGTTTCGAAATCATGCACTGTGGTAAAAGTTTTTTTAAGGTCAAAAGACGCCTTACAAAGAAGTAACCTCACAAAGAAGTCTTTATTAATTGATAATCTGCCCCTGTAATTGTAATTTGTGTAAAAAGAAATTAAAATTGTTGGCTGTTTTACTGCCTATAGTGTTTACTTCAGCTGGATACATACAGTGAATTTTATATATGTTGAAAAAATAATACACTCTCTTGCTGATATGTTGCATTATAAATATCCAGTATATAATATTCCTTACTTCAAACAGATCCAGCTCACAAAGGTCCAGGATCACTCTCACATACCACACCGGTCCCCAGGTTCTTACACTGGCATCCAGTTACATTTAGAATTGATTTTAAAGGTCATTTAGAAATCACTCAATGACCTAGGACCGAAATACAATGCAGATATGTTTACTGAATATAAAACCTAACAGACCACTCAGATCATTAAGATCGAGTCACAAAACAAGGGGAATCTGCTTTTAGTTATTATGACGCCAGCATTTGGAATCAGCTTGCAGAAGAGATCAGATGTGCTAAAACATTAGCCACTTTTAAATCTAGACTCAAAACTCCTCTGTTTACTGTGCATTTATTGAATGAGAACAGTGCGATGTCCGAACTGATTGCACTGTATTTTATGTATTGCACTGTATTTTATGAAAAATCTCTTATATCTCAAATTCTTTTTAGTCAATTTTTAAGTAATGTTTAAAGTTTAAATTAAATAAAAATTACTTTTTTTATTTTTGTGATTATATTTTTTTCATTATTATTTTATTGTATGTAAAGCACTTTGAATTAACAATGTGTACGAAATGTGCTATATAAATAAACTTGCCTTGCCTTGATCACAATGCAGACATGGGTTTTAATTCTATGCGGCTCGATATGCAGTGCTATACGCAATGCAACGTGTAAAAAGACAAGTCATTGTGCAGTGCAAGTCATTATACTCATTAATTATGTCCCCACTGGATGCAACAAATGCTTTGTTTGTAATGGGCTTTATTGGTTTTGTCTCCTCGAGCTGGGACACACAACATTGCATTACAGAGTATGTGAGCAGAGCAGAGCATCGAGTGGAGCGGTGTGATTTTGACTGGAGATTTATTAAAAGTCGGAGTGTCGTGGTTTTCACAAGAGCGCTCCACCACCACTCCATCACAATATGGAGTACAATACATGCCAGCATCCCGTAATATAACTGGATATTTAGCAAGAATTCATGTTAAACATATTTAGCTAGCATGATAGGGAAGGATCACTCAAATCAGAAGGAATGTGAAGGCTATGATGACAATGAATATGAGTGGGAAGTTATAGTTCTCAAGGAATTTGTTTCCTTCTAGATATATATATATATATATATATATATATATATATATATATATATATATATATATATATATATATATATTCATATGAAAGCATGATTTAAACAAGTACTACAACACTTCACACTCAATCACTCTCTCAATAATGCATTCATACAAATGTAATGTGCTACTTCACCTGTATCGGTTTTGAATGAGCAGAAATCTGTACGACAAGCATTGATCTGTAGGTAAAATAACTGACATAAACGTACTGTTATTTTAATATCAAACTAAATTTGCACCTCAAAAAGCAACAATTGATCTGTAGGTAAAATAACTGACATAAACGTACTGTTATTTTAATATCAAACTAAATTTGCACCTCAAAAAGCAACAATTATAATTGTTGCTTTATAAAAGCAACAATTATAAAAGCACCTCAAAAAGCAACATCTTTTAATGCTGACAACTATTTTATTAGAAAAAGCTTTTTTCTCCTTAACTGAACCCTTTTTTTCAATACTGCAGTCGTCGTCACCTTTATTTATATAGTGCTTTAAACAAAATAGATTTTGTCAAAGCAACTGAACTACATTAATTAGGAAAACAAAGGAAAATGCAAAATGACAGTTAAAGGCAACTCATCATTTAATTCAGTGATGTCATCATTCAGCTCAGTTCAGTTTAAATTGTATCTATGCAATCATTTGTATTCAAGTCAACAATATCGCTGTAAGTCAAGTCAAGTCAAGTCTGCTTTATTGTCAATTCTTCCACATGTACAATACATACATACAGAGAATCAAAATTGCGTTACACTCAGACCCCCGGTGCACACAGATAACATTAAAATTAAAGCCTAAAAATCTAGATCAAAATATAAAAAGTAGATACAACTATACAATAAGGGAATGTTAAAAAAGACATGTAATAAAATTAAAAATAAAGTTAAATAAAGCAGTGCAAGGCAAAAGGCAGATAGAGTGCAAATCAATGAAGTGAACAACATTGCAGATAAAAGATTTTTTAGTGCACAAACAATAGCTTATTAAGTCTGATTAAAGTGACAAAGGGCTCAAGAGCAGTTATTTTATCTGACTGATGAAGTTGGAATGATGTCAGCTCCATGGAGAATGAGGTAGTGAGCAGACCAGTGCTGCACAAAGTGACTGGTATATTAGTGTGTGGGGGGGTCTGGGGGGCTTCATAGTTCTGGGGCAGAAGAGGGGAGGGGGGGCAAGTTTGGGAGTGAGTTCATCTTTCTGACTGCCTGGTGGATGAAGCTGTCCTTCAATCTGCTGGTCCTTGCCTGGAGACTCTGCAGTCTCCTCCCTGATGGTAGCAGGCTGAAGAAGCTGTGTGATGGGTGGGAGGGATCACCTACGATACAGAGGGCTTTGCGGGTGATACGGGTTCCATAAATATCCTGGAGGGAGGGGAGAGAGACACCAATGATCTTCTCAGCTGCTCTCACTATGCGTTGCAGAGTCTTTCGGCAGGACGCATTGCAGGCGCCATACCACACAGTGATGCAGCTCGTCAGGATGCTCTTGATGGTGCCTCTGTAGAAGGGGTACATGATGGGGGGTGGGGCTCTGGCTCTCCTCAGTTTGTGGAGGAAGTAGAGACACTGATTTGATTTCTTGGCCAGTGCTGCTGTGTTTTCAGTCCATGAGAGTTCCTCTGTGATGTGCACACCCAGGAACTTGGTGCTGCTCACTCTCTCCAAAGACGCACCGTTGATGGTCAGAGGAACATCCTGAGTGTGTGCTCTCCTGAAGTCTACAACAATCTCCTTCGTCTTCTCCACGTTCAGAGAGAGATTGATGTCACTGCATCACCTGGCCAGGTGGCTCACCTTGCTCCTGTAGTTTGTCTCATCTTTGTTGCTAATGAGACCCACCACAGTCGTGTCATCTGCAAACTTAATAAAAAGGTTGTAGTTGTGTGAAGGTGTGCAGTCATGGTTAAGCAGAGTGAAGAGGAGGGGGCTCAGCACACATCCTTGGGGGGCCCCAGTGTTCAGTGTGATGGTGCTGGATGTGTTGCTGCTGAACCGTACTGCCTGAGGTCTTCCAGTCAGAAAGTCCAACAGCCAGTCGCACAGCGAAGTGTTGAGCCCCAGTTGGATCAGTTTGTAAATAAGCTGTTGAGGGATGATTGTGTTGAATGCTGAACTGAAGTCAATGAACAGCATTCTGACATATGAGTCCTTTTTTGTCCAGATGTGTGAGTGCTGAGTGGAGGGTAGTGGAGATGGCATCATCGGTCGAGCGGTTGGACCGATATGCAAACTGGAAGGGGTCCAGGGAGGGGGGGAGGGCAGACTTGATGTGGTGCATGACTAGTCGTTCAAAGCACTTCGTTAGGATGGGGGTAAGTGCAACAGGACAGTAGTCATTGAAGCAGAATGGAGATGGCTTCTTCGGAACTGGAATGATGGTGGTAGTTTTAAAACATGTGGGAACAACAGCCTGACTCAGTGAGATGTTGAAAATGTTTGTGAAGACATCAGTGAGTTCTGCTGCACAGTCTCTCAGTACATGCCCAGGGATGATGTCAGGACCCGGAGCTTTGCGTGCATTGATCCTGCTGAAGGATCTCCTCACGCTGTCTGGGGTCAGCATCATCACCTGGTCGCCGGGAGGAGGTGGAGTCTTCTGTGCAGTGGTGCTGTTTTGTTGCTCAAAGCGAGCGAAGAAGGTGTTCAGCTCATTTAGCAGAGAGATGTTGTTGTCACAGGTCCGTGGTGGGGGCTTATAGTCCATAATGGTCTGTATCCCCTGCCACAGGTTCCTAGTGTCTCTGCTGTCGCTGAATTGATGGGCTATCCTCCTGGAGTGCTGTCTCTTAGCCTCTCTGATGCCGCGGGACAGGTTGGCCCTGGCTGTTCTCAGGCCCACCTCATCTCCAGCTCTGAAGGCAGCATTCCATGTCTTCAGAAGTCTGTAGACCTCCCCTTTCATCCACGGCTTCTGGTTGGCCCGGACAGTGATGGTTTTTGTGACCATTACATCATCAATGTACTTTTTGAAGTAGGCAGTGACAGTCTCCGAGTACTCTTGGAGGTCAGTGGTGTTATTGTAAGTGTCTGCCTGCTTAAACATGTCCCAGTCAGTTGTGTTGAAGCAGTCTTGAAAAACCTCTGATGATCCTTCTGGCCACACTTAAATCTGTTTTTGAACTGGTTTGGCTACTCTAATGAGCATGCAGGCATTAGCATTACAGTCATGTGGTCTGAGGCTCTGAGGTGGGGGAGGAGGGGGCTTTGTAAGCTCCTCTCTGTGTGGTGTAAACAAAGTCCAAAATGCTATTACCTCATGTTGGAAAGTTAATGTGTTGATGTATTTTTGGAAACACAATCTTTTTCCAGCATGGTTGAAATCCCCAGCTATGATGAGAAAAGCATCAGGGTGTGCTGTCTGCTGCTCACTGATGTGCTGGTACAGTTCATTTAGTGCGTCTTTCCTGTTGCTGATGATGTTGATCGGGGGGATGTACACCAAAATGAGAAGTATAGCAGTATATTACCTCTGCAGATAGAACGGCCGGCACTTAATAATCATAAACTCCACCAGGGGTGAGCAGTGTTTTCTGATCACAACAGTTTTGCGGCACCACGCGTAATTGATGCAAACACAAAGCCCGCCGCCGCAGGTTTTTCCTCCCTTGACAAAGCTCTGTCCGCTCGATAGCACGTCAGCTGGTCGAGCTGAATAGCGCCGTCTGGAACGCTGTTGCTGAGCCATGTTTCCGTGAACACAAAAACACAACAGTCTCTTACAGTCCTCTGAGTTGAGCATAGTAAAAATGCGGTTCTGCCGACATCGAGCAGAAACTGGCGACTGTATGCACGCTTACAGACAGGTAGACGCGATGACGTCATACAGAAACACTGCGACTCACAAGACATAAAACACGGAAACACCGTTCTGTCAGGACAGAGAGAAGCCACTGGGTGTGGACATGAGTCACATTTTGCAGAAGAATCATATGTTTCCTGTGGTCTTGTCCTGGTGGTCATCTGACAAGACAAGATCTTTACAGGGGATCTGTATCTGGGGCTCATCTAGTTGTACTGGTCTCCGCTATCTTTCAGGGCTGTAGAGGTCCTTTCTAGGTGCTGATCCACCATCTGTACTGGATACGTACTGGATCAGGGTGACTGCAGTGACCCTCTGATCTGGATACAGACTGGATCTGGTGGCTACGGTGACCTCAGAATAAGAGAGAAACAGACTAATATTAGCGTAGATGCCATTCTTCTAACGATGTAGCAAGTACAAGAGATGAGAAGTAATCAGATCTAGTTAATGCTTTTCTGTTTTCCTCCAGCTGTGCTCCTTTTCTGGGCTGCTCTCTTTAGGGTGGAAATGTGGTCATTATACTATGGTGTCAGACTGTTTACCTTATGGTGCTTTCACACTTGGTTCACTTGCCTGGTCCGAACCCAAGTTAGTTTGCTCCCCCCTCCCCCTGCCCCCGCTGGACTGTGTTCATATTATAATATTTGAGTCCGAACCGCTGTTCGCTTGCGTCATCAAGCCAGCACTGTTTACCCCATTGCTTGGTAACGACAGCGCAGGAGAAGCGGCAAATTAATAACATTACTCTCTGCACTTTTATGTATTAAGTTTTTGAACTGTTCATTTTTTTTTTTATAAAGCTTCGGTACATAATGGCACTTGCGTCTTACTTACGAATCTACTGAATATGCTCTAAAGAACATTGAAGGCGAACATAAATGAGATGTACAGCTCTCTGCATGCAGTGTGTCAGTCACGCTCATCAGGAAAGTGAGTGAAACACACACACAAACACACATTTTCATCAAATAATTTGTCATTAAAAGTGGTTCACATGAACCGTACCCCAGACCACCATTTTTAAGTGGACTCGGGTACAGTTCACAGGTGCGCATCAGAGTACAGAAGACAGCGTTCACATCATCCAAACGAACCTAACTCTGACGTCAATCGAACTCGGGTGCGCACCAAAAGTGCTAGTGTGAAAGCACCCTTAATTTTCCTTAAGCGTAAAGGAGCAATTGTATTTAAAATGCTAGAAAAGAGAGAGTCCATAGTTTTATTACATCATCAAGTTGTTCTGAGGTTTTGGATATGCTAAGGAACTGGGATACATCAGGAATATTACTTACAAAGCAGTATTTTGTGGTAGAAGTGATGGTTCTACCATACTTGTAACAAGAAGTAGAATTTACAGTTTTAGTTATAAAGTTGGCACAAAACTAAATAATGATCTGAGATATTATTGCTTAATTAACTGCAAAATTTCAACACCATCAACATCAATTCCATGTGACAGTATTAAATCTAGAGTATGATTTCGACAATGAGTAGGTCCTGAGACATGTTGTCTAACGCCAACAGAGTTCAGAATGTCAATAAATGCTGACCCCAATGGATATTTTTCATTATGAACATGGAAATTAAAATTACCAAAAACTAAAACTTTATCTGCAGCCAGCACTAACTTGAATATAAAATCAGCAAACTCAGTGAAACTACACAGCCATTGGTTCGTGCAATGTATAAAAAATGAACCAAAGGCTTGGTAGTGGATCTGCATGAGCCTATGGTGACAAAGCTCAGCCAAAGCCTGCCAGGCATTCGTGGAAGGCAGCCCTGCCTCACCGCTCTCATGCTTTTCTCCTCCCAGTTACCTTGGAGGAAGCAATGGCGAGCTTGTGGGTTGAGTGATCAGGCTTGAGCAATCTCATGCCAAAACACATAATGTGTGCTTAATTTGCCCCCGCTCTTGTGTTTCTCTCCTCCCATTTACTCAGAGGTAGAAATGGCGAACCTGTGGGTATAAATAATGAGGTTTGAGTGATTTAATGCCATCAAAGCCCCCCTTCACTCTCCATGCAGCTCGTTGATCTGCCAATGTGTTTACATATGAGGATCGGCGCCCCTCATTGTCAAGTGGCTCAATCTTCCTCGGCAGTTTGGAGCAGAACGCTGTCACCAATGATCAATATTGCTGACAGCTTTGTATTTGAACGCCCCTTTTGCCTGGGCCATGCCCACACTGAAGCTGCACTGATGAAGAAAGACCACTCTTACTACAGTTACTACAGTACTAGAGTTTTTACACATAAGATTAAAACTCCTCTTCAAACGAGCGATTTGATCTTTTTAGGTGGATTAAAATAGAATCCCGTCACTAATTATTAATATCACTGACAGCTTCAAATTTGACGTGTCTGGGCTAGGCCCACACTGAGACAGTGCGCACGGCGGCTGACTGATCTGCTATGAAAGCATTGAGTCTACTGAAGCATTTACAGGGAAAGCAAACTTCCTCTTCTGAGTGTGGGGTTCCCATACGATGACCAGCCACTCAATTTAATCCAACCCCTTGTCACACGGGCTGATGCCTGGCAGGCCATCCCTGTAGTGCCAAACTGGGTGTTGGAAACAATAACATGTATTTATCCACTGCAATTCACTAAAAATACCCCATGATTCAGCTGTGTGGTTCCCATCTCAGTTTAGAGCAAAGATGCACACATCCTGTGCTCAGAGGTGATTAATTTTCTGGTGATAGGAGCCATAGAAATGGTTCCCCCAGCTCAGATGGAGTCAGGTTCCCACAGCCACTAATTCCTTGTCCCCAAAAGGATAGTGGTCTCCGGCCTATCCTCAATCTCAGACACCTAAATCACGCCCTCATGAAAAGGTCATTCAGGATGACTATGCTGAAACAGATCCTTGCGCCCCACACTTTTACGAAGTAAATGGACGTGGCTCTCTCTGGGACAGATGGGAATCCACATTTTCAACTACTTTGATGACTGGCTTGTTCTGGCCCAGTCGTAGGCTGAAGTAGTATCACGCAGGAAACTCCTACCCAGCTATCTCGAGTGCCTGGGACTCAGGGTCAATTTTGACAAGAGCATGTTGTTCCCCAGCCAGCGAATATAATTCCACATCAACTGCCTGGAAATGCTAGAAGTACAGGTGCATTTCAATAAATTAGAATGTTGTGTAACAGTTCATTTATTTTAATTAAATTCAAGTTTATTTGTATAGTGCTTTTTACAATACAAATCATTACAAAGCAACTTTACAGGAAATTAAGTTTCTACAATATTTAGTAGTAGCTTATAAGTGTTGACTGTCAGTTTTGCGCATATGACAGGATTTTTCAGAAAAATGAATACAAGACGTAGTCAGCCAGACGATGAACATTATTAACAGCAGTTATTATATGACGCAGTCACACTTGTAGCAATATTTGTTAGTTATGTTTGTTGATTCAGAGTTAGCTTCATCTGGGGTCCTCTGAGGGGTCAGCATAATCTCTTCTCAGGTTTTCTGGATCTAGACTGGATCTTGTGTAAATCATAGTTACCACAGGATGTAAATCCCGTGGCAAAACATACGTAGAAACACATTGAGACATCATTAGCATAGCTGCTGTTCCAACAAAGTAAAATTAATTAGTTTATCCCATTTGATCAGATACAACTGCAGTCACAATTTAAGAGATACATTATTTGAATGCTTGGCGAAAGAGATGCGTTTTTAATCTAGATTTAAACAGAGATAGTGTGTCTGAACCCCAAACATTATCAGGAAGGCTATTCCAGAGTCTGGGAGCCAAATGTGAAAAAGCTCTACCTCCTTAAGTGGACTTTGCTATCCTAGGAACTACCAAAAGTCCAGAGTTTTGTGACCTTAGGGAGCGTGATGGACTGTAGCATGGTAGAAGGCTAGTTAAAGGAGCTAAACCATTTAGGGCCTTATAGGTAAGTAATGATCATTTGTAACTGATATGGAACTTATCAGGTAGCCAGTGCAGAGACTGTAAAATAGGGGTAAATGGAATGGACTGCATTTATACAGTGCTCTCAACAGACTACAACAGACCAAAGCACTTTACAATTTGCCTCACATTCTACCATTCACTCACTCATTCACACACCGACTGAGGTGTTAGCCATCCAGCTCGTCAGGAGCAGCTGGGATTAGGTGTCTTGCTCAAGGACACCTCGACACTTGGTCAGGTGGAGCCGGGGATTGAACCACCAACCTTCCGGTTTGTAGACAACCTACATGAACCACTGAGTCACTGCCACCCCTGCGTAATATGATCATATTTTCTTGACCTGGTAAGGATTCTAGCAGCTGCATTTTGGACTACCTGTAGCTTGTTTATTGACGAAGCAGGACAACCACCTAGAAGTGCATTACAATAGTCCAGTCTAGAGGTCATGAATGCATGAACTAGCTTTTCTGCATTAGAAACAGATAACATGTTTCATAACTTGGCAATATTTCTAAGATGGAAGAATGCGGATTTTGTCACATTGGAAATATGATTTTCAAAAGACAAGTTGCTATCTAATATAACACCCAGATTTTTGACTGAAGGGGAAGTAACAGTACATCCGTCTAGTTGCAAATTGTAATTGACAAGATTCTGTGTACTGTTTTTTTGGTACAATAATATTTTTATTTCAGTAATTCATCTCAAATTGTGAAACTTGTGTATTAAATACATTCATGCACACAGACTGAAGTAGTTTTAGAATTTGGTTCACATTTACCAAAAGATAATTGAATTACTGAACTAAATGAACATTTTGAAAATGTATTGAAAGTCATCTGTATGTCGAGTCTGTCAGTTCTTCCTGCCAGTCCTAAAGGGGCACCATGTGCTAATCCGATCAGACAACATGTCTGTAGTATCCTACATAAATCACCGGGTACGCCTCTCTTTGAAGCTCCTCCTGGAATGGGCTCAACTCAACCTGCATTCTCTGAGAGCAGCGCATATTGAACCAAGGAGCAGACATGTTATCAAGGAGTAATGTCAATGTCAATGGATGCTCCATCCTCAGATCCAGGCCTAGGTAGAACTCTTCTCTTCAGAAGACAACTCTCATTGTCCAATTTATTACTCGAAGAACAGGCACGTGTTGGCCTGTGATTGGCTGGACCTCCTTCTTTGAGCTCTTTCCCCACCGATCTCCATGATCCCATAGGTAATCAGGAGTAAGGGAACAAAAACACAAGATTCTCCTGGTGGCCCCCCTTTGGATGAACCAGCTGTGGCTGTCAGAGCTGACTCAGCTGTTGGTAGTGGCCCCTTGGCTCATTCCGCTGAGGCAGGATCTCCTCTCTCATGCGAACGGGACAATATGGCATCCTTGGCCTGATCTGTGGTCCCTGCACCTCTGGACACTTGACGATAGCCTTCAAATCTCAACACCTTTTTTCTCTGCTTGGTGTCTAAACCACAGTAAAGACCTTCATACTTCTGATTTGACAGAGGTGTTGTCATTCTGCAAGAGCTGCTCGTTAAGAGACGATTCCCATCCACGCTCAAAGTCTATGTTGGCGACTATAGAGGCCTTTTATGCCCCTATTGCAGAGTCAATCGGTGGGCAGAAACAGCGCTGTTATCCACTTCTTAAAGGGTGCCAGAAGACTGAATCAGCTTCATCCGTCTACCGTCCCTACAATGGGATCTACCCACTGTGCTGAGGGGCCTGAAGGGGAAACCAAGGCACGTTTGTGTGCTTAATTTTCTATACACTCCGCTCAAACCATACTGTAAGCCATTACACTCTCTTGTGGTTCCTCCCTCTGAGGAGGACGGAGAGTTATCTTTGCTCTGCCCCGTCAGATCTCTGAGAATTTACCTCTTATAGGCAGTCGGAACAACTCTTTGAAAGCTTCAGTAACCGCACCCCCGAGTGAAGTTACAGGAATACTCTGGAACGATTAACCAGGCCCGGTGTTACCTCAGGAAGCTCAGCCTGTCTGGGTTGTTGTTAACCACTCTATGGGCACTGGTTGCTTATGGAAGTTTTGATACTTTTAGTCATTCCACTACATTAGCACGGCATGATTGTACTGTGTTCCCATGGCGTCTTAGCAGACGCAGTATGAGTGTAATATCAAAAGGGAATGTACTCGGTTACTAATGTAATCTGGGTTCCCTGAGATATGGGAACAAGTGAGTTGCTAGCCATTCCATGTAGCCGCACGACTCAGTCGTCACTTCAGTCTGAGAATCCTGTGGTAAGTCCTTCTCAACCTGAGAATCCTGTGGTAAGTCCCTGCTTATATAGCCATTCTGGAAGGCTTTGGCTCTCTTTGTCACCATAGCTCTGCTGCCTAGACATTGGTTCATTTTTTAACCAATGGTCGTGCAGTTTCACTGCGTGATTGAAAAAAAGGCTTCAGTTCAGGAGCAAAAAAAAAGGCTTTTTTCCCCATACCATCTTAGAAGATGCAGTAGTCATTCCCGTATTTCAGGGAACCAAGGTTGCATTAGTAACGGAGTACTATTTTTAAACCCTAAACCGCATAAACACATTGCATTACACTAAATACACCAAATAATGTTCTTTTTTTTTTTTGTTTGCAACGTCATATTAACCCCTTTAATATTGTTTTAATACAACCAACATACCCTAACATTGCTTAAGGGGATAAATCACCCAAAAATGAAAATTACCCCATGATTTACTCACCCTCAAGCCATTCTAGGCTTGACTTTCTTCGTTAATATGAATACAATTAGAGTTAGATTAAAAAATGTCCTGGCCCTTCCAAGTTTTATAATGGCAGTGAATGGGTTTTGATATGATAAAGTCCAATAAAGTGCGTCCATCCATCATAAAAAGTGTTTTACATGGCTCCGGGGGTTAAAAAAGGCCTTCTGAAGCAAAGCACTGCATTTTGTGTCTGAAAAATATTGAATTAATTTCTGCCATATGCACTTAAAATATCCATATTTAAAACTTTAGAAACCGTGATCTCTAGCTTTCGCTATTCATCATGCATGTTCACGAGAGATTGGCGAGATGACGTAGGCAAATGAAATGATGGAAGTGCAGAAGAGAGAGCAAAACAAACCACCAAATTAGAAGTATAAGATAAGGTTTTGTGAAGAGGATTTCACAATTTTCAAAATTTTCACCATTGTTTAAAGGGATTACTCCCATCTAGTGGTGAAATTGTATTTTACATTCAAACTAATTTTGCTCTCCAGCGCCTCGCTTTTTCAAATGCACGTTGCATCTACGGTAGGCGATATGTACCAAAAAGCTTTGACGGGATGTCTTCTAATAGCACTTCGTCGAGTTTTCCTTCAGGTGAACAGGTGTGTTATTTCAAACAAACTGCAACATGACCATAAACAAACGAATGTTACAGTATGAATTACTGACTGTGGAAAACATGAAATATTGTAATTAGTAGTTATGTCTTCTTTATTCGTTATATTTTCTGAATAATGTGCATTGTTAGATATAAAAAAAATATTGTAATATAGATTGTAACACTGACTTACCTGTCGAGAAGAAAACTGGCCACTTCAGCGTCTCTTTTGAAATCTTTATCAAGCATTAGCTCTTTCCACCTAGAAAAAGCTTCCCCGACATTAACTCTTGTTTTCTGTAATCTACGGTCACGTTTCCTTTTACGTTCTATTTTTGACTGTTTTGGCGACGATGTTTTCTTCTCCTGTGGCGCGGCATATGTATGGTCCATAATAAGAATGCAGACTTTTAAACTTGCCGGTGCAGTTTCAAGCGCCTCTCACTGCTCTGCACCTGCGTTTCTGGCTCTGAAACGCGTTGGCTTAGTACTTTTTGTCCCTCTCCGCTATTATAGTTTTGCAAGATGGCGGAACTACATGGAAGCCTCCATCGACCTACCCGTCCCATGTATATAAAGATAATAAATTCTTCATTTACGAGGATTAGTTTAAACATTGGCATAGGTATTTGTACACCATTGAGGGCATACTTATGAATAAAAATATTGATTTTAGATAATAAAATGCCTAAAAAGTTACTTATTGTCCCTTTAACAAGCACAAAGGCACTGACGCCTCTGGCTTGCTTAGTTGGGGACACTTCATTTAACTGATATAGTTGACCAAATGAGTGCACAGATACTATATGACATCACTAAATTCAGTGATGAACTGCCTTTAAACTGTCATTTTGCATTATTGACACACTGTTTTCTTCATTAAAGTTGTTCAGTTGCTTTGACACAATTTGTTTTGTTTAAGGCGCTATATAAATAAAGGTGACTTGACTTGACAAAGGGAATTACAGTAGCCCCAAAAAATGTTTGCATGAGAGCCAAGCGCACATTTCAAGAACATTTAAAAAAAGATATAAAAGGAAAAAGAAACATGTGAACAAGTGAACACTTTGTGCTTGTGAGTGTGAAACATCCACACTTATTCTATACATGAGGAAAACTATGAGATTTTGAGGTGAACTGCCTTCAAACAGTATTTCCACTATAAATTACATTGTGGCCAGTTGGTTAAAAGTAATTAGTTAATATTGACATTGAAAAATGTGCATCATTTGTCTCCACATGCCAATTTAATATATTTTATTGTTATCTTTTTTTTTTTTTTTTAACGATTTTCAGACATGGCTTAAGCGTCTAATTACTTGGAGATCAGTGTACAATAAGACTGAAGACTGGTGCAATGTGACTAAACAGCGCCATCTAGTGAATAGCAAAGGTAGCAAAATCCTGATCCACCTACATCACATGCAGATAAAATATTTAATGAAAACGTTTCATTTTATGAAAGAGTGAATGACAGTAAAACTACCAAAATAAAATCAAGTGCATTTTTAGTAATGAATTTATACATACCTGATTTACGGCTTTCTATGATAAGCTGTGTGAATTGTGGAAGCATGCTCAGATTTGGTCAATCTCTGTCAGATTGTGAGGGAAGATGTCCTGTTGGAACAACCCCTCCAGGATCACTGCCCTAACCCCCAGTGACTTCAGATATGGCAGCCGCTCGGACACCCCTGATTGAGAGTCATACATTAGTGTGCTACTGTATGTGTGTCCTACTATTGATATAATTTATATAAATTTGTATAAAGTACATCAAACTTTTTTATTATTATTTATTGGAATATCAGTACTACTAAATACTTTATTATAATATACTATATATAAATTAAATATAGTTTTAATCTTTATATAATATTTAATAGCATATATATATATATATATATATATATATATATATATGTGTGTGTGTGTGTGTGTGTGTGTGTGTGTGTGTGTGTGTGTGTGTGTGTGTGTGTGTGTTATTTATAAACAATGACAATTATAATAAAATAAATCCATTATAAAAAATCATAAAATAGGACTTTCCATTATAAAGAATCTCTTGTCCAGATTCAATGGATTTTAAAAGATCTTCACTGAACCAAAGATGTCAAAGAACCTTGTTTTAAGAGTGTTGACATTGTGTTAAATGTCCTGTGCTGTGGTTTCTGAAAACTACTCATAAACTCAACAATGCCTTAGACTTTGACATGTGGGAGTAATTTTAGGCTCCAAGATGGATGGATAAAGGGTTTGAATGTTTTGACAGCAGTAGATGCAATCATACTGCAATAATATTGTTGAAGTTTTTAATGAACTCACTGCTGATATGGCTGACCTTGTCACTGTTTGCATCCATGAAGAGTGCAGGCTGCAGGCGGTAAAACACGTCCCTCTGCCAACAGTGCAATGAAAGAGAATCCGTCCGCGGGCTCTGAATGATTATTGCCATCACAGTGCTCAGCATTATCAGCCAACCAATCCAGAACCAAAGTCTAGTCACTTTTATTTATATAGCACTTAAAACAAAACAGATTGTGTCAAAGCAACTGAACAACATTAATTAGGAAAACAGTGTGTCATTAATGCAAAATCACAGTTAAAGGCAGTTCATCATTGAATTCAGTGATGTCATCTCTGTTCAGTTTAAATGGTGTCTGTGCAATCATTTGCAATCAATTCAACGATATCGCTGTAGATGAAGTGACCCCAACTAAGCAAGCCAGAGGCAACAGCGGCAAGGAACCGAAACTCCATCAGTGACAGGATGGAGAAAAAAACCTTGGGAGAAACCATGCTCAGTTGTGGAGCCAGTTCTCCTCTGACCAGACGAAACCAGTAGTTCAATTCCAGGCTGCAGCAAAGTCAGATTGTGCAGAAGAATCATCTTTTTCCTCTGGTCTTTTCCCGGTGGTCATCTGAGACAAGGTCTTTACAGGGGATCTGTATCTGGGGCTCTAGTTGTACTGGTCTCTGCTGTCTTTCAGGGCAGTACAGGTCCTTTCTAGGTGCTGATCCACCATCTGGTCTGGATACGTACTGGATCCGGGCGACTGCAGTGACCCTCTGATCTGGATACAGACTGGATCTGGTGGCTACGGTGACCTTTGAGAGAAACAGACTAATATTAGCGTAGATGCCATTCTTCTAATGATGTAGCAAGTATATCCGGTGTTATGGGAAGTGTTTCCGGTTCTGGTTTACCTAATTAATGCAGCTTAAAAATCCTTTAACGGATTTGGATATTAAAAGCATATTAGTATGTTATGTGTAAGCCAGGTTAAAAAGATAGGTCTTTAATCTAGATTTAAACTGCAAGTGTGTGTCTGTCTGACGAACAATGTTAGGTACTGTAGGTTATACCAGAGTTTAGGCGCTAAATAGGAAAAGGATCTGCCACCCGCAGTTGATTTTGTTATTCTAGGTATTATCAAATTGCCTGAGTTTTGAGAACGTAGCGGACGTAGAGGAGTATAATGTAAAAGGAGCTCATTCAAATACTGAGGTGCTAAACCATTCAGGGCCTTATAAGTAGTAAGCAATATTTTAAAATCTATACAATGTTTGATAGGGAGCCAGTGCAGTGTGGACAGGACCGGGCTAATATGGTCATACTTCCTGGTTCTAGTAAGAACTCTTGCTGCTGCATTTTGGACTAGCTGTAGTTTGTTTACCAAGCGTGCAGAACAACCACCCAATAAAGCATTACAATAGTCTAACCTAGAGGTCATAAATGCATGGATTAAAATTTCTGCATTTGACATTGAGAGCATAGGTCGTAATTTAGATATATTTTTGAGATGGAAAAAAATCAGTTTTATAAATGCTAGAAATGTGGCTTTCGAAGGAAAGATTGCTATCAAAGCATTCTAGGTTGTTACATGCAGAGTTTTTAGGTCCTATAATTTACACCTGTGTTTTTTTCAGAATTTAGCAGTAAGAAATTACTCGTCATCCAGTTTTTTATATCAACATCAGGCCTCGAAGAAATATAGATCTAAGTATCATCAGCGTAAAAGTGAAAGCTGATATCTCCCAAGGGTAACATGTAAAGCATGAAGAGTTATGGCCCTAGTACTGAGCCTTGAGGTACTCCATACTGCACTTGTGATTGATATGACAAAAAAGCATGAAGCAAGAACGGAACTTCTTCCATTCTGGTCCTCCTGCGCACTTCTCCAGCTCTTCTCTGCTCAGGGCTTCCAGACGTGCTGCTGCTGCTGAATGTCTGGGATTAGGAGAGGTACGGTCTCTGTGCTGTCCAAATAGGTGAATTGACCTCCAGCATAAACACTGCCATAGCCTGGATTTCCTTCAGTGTCATCTGCTCTCACTGGATGTTAGGAGCCATTCAGAAGAAAACCGTTTGCACAAAACCTTTTCGTGTATCATTATACGCATGTGTAAGTATCGCACAATGCCACTTTCAACACAAACAACCACAGCACTATATTTTGTCTAATTATCCAATTTAAAACATTTCAGATTTTTGCAGCTAATCAAAATCCCTGAAACTTTCACATACTGTATGTTGTGTTTCTCCATCAGTGATAATTTAAAAAGGTCATATAGTAAGTTAGATGTATATTGTGAAGTCATTGAATAAATCAGGCTTGGTATATTTTACATTCTTTGTTGAATATCTCTGGTGGAAGTTATGCTAAGGTTGTAGCATGAAATAACATATTAAACTGTTACAATTGTGCTAATGTGTCATGGATCTGTTGCAGACTTTAGTTATTTAATCTTAAAGCTTATGTCAAAGCAAAACAGCGTTCCCATTTAAAAATGTCATTAAAATAATTAGGAAATATTTCAATACTATCAAGTTGATAGAGATTAATAGAGAGTGATTTTTGTTTCATTTAGGGTTAATATTTTTGTTTAGTATTTTGAATTTAATATTTTATTATATTTATATGTCTACAGTTTTTATTACATTAAATTTTTTTAGTTTTAGTGGTGTATTTAGTTTTAGTACTTTGACTTGAAGTAAACCAAACTGAGAAGTGTTGCTGGAATACAGAAAGTACATTTATTATTATTTATTTATTTCACATAATGATAGTTTTTTATGTCAATAAACTTGATTAGAATTGATGGGAACCATTTATTCTGACTGATATTTGTTTGATTTTGTATACTGTATATAGGCTATATGATGAATTATGAATAAAATAAATCATAACTTAGAATGTATTATTAATAATTATCTGAATGTAGTCATATTATTACATACATAACTATTGCTAATATTAATATTGTTTAAATGTGTCTTGAGTTCTGTCGTCAAATAAACATTAGTTTCTTCTGTTTAAATAAAAGTAGACATTTACAGTTACGAATTATGTATTACTCTTATTACTCTTACCTTTATAAGCAAAAATGACAGCGTATTCATTGGAAAAAAAGGCAAGTGATCGCACTGTCACCTCCATATCCTGCAGTGTGCGCTTCATTAATCTACAGTAGGTTTAACATTTGAACTTTGTTGTATGCTTGAACTGTTTTCTATATATTATATTTTAGGC
Organism: Carassius auratus; assembly: GCF_003368295.1. Taxonomy (NCBI): domain Eukaryota; kingdom Metazoa; phylum Chordata; class Actinopteri; order Cypriniformes; family Cyprinidae; genus Carassius; species Carassius auratus. The sequence goes on along the minus strand of NC_039257.1, from coordinate 17,938,612 downwards.
AAGTCTTGATGATTTAAGAATTAAGGCTAAACTGATCAAACATAGGCACAGTGTCTGCCACTGGCCGATTGGTCATTACTTTAAAAAACAAAAACTTATATTTAACAAACATAAAATGCTTCAAATGTTTTTCTAAGTTAACTTAATAAAATAAAAATAAAAACTAAACGAAATATAATCACTTTGCCATTAAATAAAAACTGACTGGCTGGCTCCGGTTGGACTTGGACCGGTAATTCTTATAAACTGTCGGACACGGGCTGTGCTAGGGTCTGAACAACTTGGGGCATGGCTGGACTACATAACTACATTTATTAATAATTACTGCATCAGCAACAAATGATAGGAGCCATTGAAAAATTCATCCACTCATCATTAAATCTCATTCATTCTTGTGAGTTCTTCATGATTTCTTAACATCAAATGTCTATAGAGGCACACTTCCAGGACTCAAAATGTTAGCTTTAGGTGCTCTTTGGATGGGATAATCATAATTTAGAACAAATAGGAAACTCCAAGGCACTCTCTTTAAGAAAAATTAAGTCATCATATATGAAGGTTTATAAACCTTTAAAAACTCAGATGCATTTCGGCATACAAGCCTTCGTCAGGGAGTCAACAGATTTCTTAACAATTCATAAAAATGATAGAGACGTTGAGTGCTTTTATACAAAATGGGTTTATTATATTATTTATGATGAGATAAATTGTTTACTATAGTAAAGAGAGAGAGAGAGAGAAAGAGAGAGAGAGAGAGAGAGAGAAAATGTATAGTTCAAGTACCCTTTATCAAGTTTTACAGATGTTAGTTTTAATATATTGTGCAAGTTTGATTAATAATAATATAAATCTAAGCTCTCTGTAGGTAAAGGGAGCTTAACATCTATAATCAAATCAAATAAACATATTTATAACACTTATACATTGAATCTTAAATATGTAAATCTTGGGTCATTCGTGAAATCAATCATGAAACAACCTATAACTGTAATATTGCACAAAAATATTTATTTAAATACATTTAGAAAAGTGTTACTTAAAAAGCTAACAAAGTAAAAAAAAAAAATTAAAGGTGATTTGTGTAATTCAGTGGGCTTGCTTTCTTTTATCACATGCAAGTTGAAAGACAAATCAAGTGTTCATTTAATAAAATAAATAAATACATAAATAAATAAATAAACCTATTATGGAATATTGGAGTGTTTATTGTAAAAGATAAATTCTCATGTGGCCTGGAAATCCTTAATCAAAAACACTTACAATTCAATTTGGTGACACATCAGTTCCATGCTTCACCTTTAAGTGAAGTTAAAACTTCCCGTCTTCCATAAAAAGCTTTATGTACTGTACATGCTTTACCTTCATGAAAGCATATGATAAATCATCCTCTTCCACCTATTTCTGTTTCAATGTTTACAATACACAACATTGATTTAAAAAGAAACAGTTTGGCTAAGCACTTTGAGCTCTGTGAAGCAGGTGGTACAAATGTCCTCCTCGCATTGATTATTACATCTACAGAGATTCAAGGCTCGAGTCCATCTCCAACATAATGGCCACTAGGTGGAGTCATCAGAGCCGCCAATATCCTTCAATAATGACAACATAATGAAGAATTCTTGTTATTTTTAAAATGAACTTTTACTCTTTCTATTTAAAGACACATTCAAATCATATAAAAATCGAATCAGATGTTCATTAATTAATAAAGTATGGCTTTTTAACGTGTTCATACATACCATCGGCTCAAGGGATTTAAAGGCTGCTGCATATTTCTGATATGCGCCTATTATGCAATCTTTCCTGCAAAATAAATAAATAAACATATTGAGAGAAAATACCTGATTGTTAGTCATTATATACATTTTGTCCACAGTATCACTTACTTGCATGAGATACCTCCACTTGGTGGGAGGCCGGGAATATCTTCAGACGCCAGGAATTTCATCACATAGAGCAGTTCAGGCTCCTCGTCTCTAGATCTGATCATGTTAATGATCTCTAAGGAACGTATAAGAAAAAATTAAGAAAAAAATACACTTTTATATACAAAATCTGTCATTTATAGACATATTTGTTCTAATATAGTGTGTTTAAATCACATCTTATTATATATTGAATGAATTGGTGAAATTACCTGCCACTTTTTGCTCGATGACGTGCTCTAACTCTGCCTCCTGCTGCAGTGCCTCTGGGGTCACCTTGGGGGCGCCGTCGAAGCAGATGATGATAATGCTGATGTTGTCTAAACTTCCCTGCAGGGTACAAATTGAAAATCCTGCTCACAAAAATCAACTAAATAAATTAGAGTACTGAAATAATGCCAGAAAATGCTAATACATAAAGTTCATGAATTAAGATTAAATACAGTATGCTCATTGACAGCTAATGCTAGTATTAAACCAAAGGAGCTCTTTGCCTGGTCGAGTAGCTGGTTGTAACTCTGGATATCCCTTAACCTGCAGTCTGAATCTCACTTGTAATCTCCTCTCGCTCTCTCCTGTAATCATTCTATTTATAAAACAGTATCATACATAGAACGGGTCAAGCTGATTTTATTATGCACTCTGTAATCTTCCTCGCCTCAACATGCGGCAGGGAAATATCATTATATAATATTGCATAACCAAAATGCCTAATCCTTTTAAGTAACAAGGCATTCCTAAACTTGTTTAATGTTTTGGAAGGTGACGGAGTTACTGGTAATTCAATATCGACTTTGCATCAGACTTGAGTTGTTGAATGCATACCGATGCAATGATTTTCACACAGTATCAAAAGAAAAACTGACACTCGGTTTTAGAAGCTATTTAGTATTGCATTACCAAGAATTGCACACTTAGACAAGAAGAAACATTTAAAGCAATTAACAACACATTGTTTGCTTTTAAGGGTTATTTAGGGGTAGTAATTGGGAAAAAAAAGACTTTATAATAGATCTGTAGAAATAAGTACTAAATAATTTGCATCAAACGAAACTGAATAGACCATTTTTGCCATTTTTATCAGGTTTTTTTTATTGAGTTTTATTCATAATTTTATTTAGCACATTTGATTAATTTCAGTTTAATAATTTTTATTAGATTCCAAAGCAACTGTTTTTTCAATGAATACTTATATTTTATGTAATTTCAGCCATATTTCTATTAAAGAAAACAAATAATAATAGTATCAAAGTAATAATTCTAATAGTTTTAGTTTTAAGTTTAGACTGTATTTGTGAGATAAAACTGAGCATTTGTTTTATTTTTCTACTTTTTAATATTTATATTTCACTTAAAAATTGTATTTCAGTTACTGAAAACAATTTTAATTGTTTTAGCTAATGATAATGATTTTAGCTAATATTTTCCCAATAGTTCAGTTTAAATGACTGAATAACTTAACATATCCTAAATAAATGCATTTGAACTAATATTGAACCTATTCAAAAATGTCATCATGCTTGCCATCTTAAATTGTGTTCCCGAAGATGAAAGAAGAAACCGTACGGGTTTGGAACAACACAAGGATGAGTAATTAATGACAGAATTTTCATTTTTGTGTGAACTATCGCTTTAATCATATGGCTAGTGGCCAATGGGATCCTGTCACTGCTGATACCAACCTTATAGAGGCAGAGATCAATGACCTGTGTGCAGATCTCTCTCAGATCATCACAGACCTGCAGACGGTTGCGCACAAACGCACACAGCTCCTCATTACCGATGGCATCCCAGACGCCATCACACGCCACCACCAGGAACTCATCTTCTGGGCTTCGCTCCAGCTCGTACACCTCTGGCTCAGGAGACACCAGCTGTTCGGTCTGAGTCCTCCATTCCACCTCCTTAAAGTCGAAGTCGCCAAGGGCACGGGACACGGCCAGCGAGCCGTTGATGCGCTGCAGTGTGACAGAGCCACCCGCGTTCTGGATGCGCTCTTTCTCTCGTGGGTTGATAGGTTTGTGGTCCTCCGTGTAGAAGACCACCTGGCCGTCTCGGCAAAGGAAGGTCCGTGAATCACCGCAGTTGATGAAGTAGATGTTTCGTGGAGAGATCATGACAGCAGTTGCTGTCGACCCGCTGTGGTCCCAGGTTTCGTTGCGGACCAGGGTGTGCATGTGGCGGTCTATGTTGAGGAAGCCATCTCTGATGCCATCTTTGACCTGGTCTACATCCTCATTCACCGTCACACAGCCTGATTAGACAATCATATAACAGAGTCAAGCACGGTGACCTCAGGCCTGCTCAGTAACCTGCCTTTCAAATTTCTAGAGGAAAGCTTGTTATTTCCATTATTCCAATTAATTACATCACATATTTCTGGACTAAAATATATTGTATTATATATATATATTGTATGTAGAAAGACTAATTTATATTGTAAAAGATGCAGTATGCATTTATTGATACTGTGAAAAATTTTTCTAAATGTGTGTAAAATCTAATTGTTCAATAGAACGAAATTATACAAAACTCAAGGGCTTAGAAAGCTGAATGAATTTGTAATAAATAACGTATTTATTGTTATCATTATTTATGTTTTTACACTCTTTCTTTGACCTTTTTTTTCCATGGACCCCAGTTTGTGATTCAACATATTGGACTTATCTCGGACAAATTCTGCATTTTGAGATGATAACCACTTTTGTAACACTAAAACATTGATTAAAAACTTACATTTAAAAGTTTTAATACTTAAGAACAAAGATCAAGTTTTAATGGAATTGCATTATTATTAAATTATTGATATGATTAAAACTGGAAAAATCAGTCTTATTAGATCACTAGCCCATTTTCTTTCAAATTTCCTCCAGATTTTAAATAAAAATTTCAATTCTGATAAGCGACATCTTTAATCACACACACACACACACGCACACACACATATACATATATATATATATATATATATATATATATATTTTTTTTTTTTTTTTTTTTTTTTTTTTTTTTTTTTTTTTTTTACTGCACTTTTTTACTACAGTCTTACTGCACTGTAGATTTTTTTTTATAGATTTTTATAAAAATATTAGTTACTTTATTTTAAGGTGTTCTTGTTACCAGGTGAATACACAAATACGTACACAATCTTAATTATTAACATATACTAGGGTTATGGTTTGGCTGTATTATGTAAAATTTACGGTTAATAAAAATAGGTAGGTATAACAACAAACAACATTCAAGTAACAAATGTATAAATTCTATCATTTTACCTTCAAGACTGTCTATCTGCATTTAATGGGTGAGTACCTGTGTCAAGAATGAAATCCAGCAGGTGTCTGGAGCAGTACTGAGCCACCGTTCTCCCCGCATGCCCATCGTACACGGCAAAATAGCTCCAGTCTGGCAATGCATCGCTCATCTCTGGCATGCAGGTGTGGGAATCCTCCATCTGGGCTCGCCAGCCCTGCATACTGGCCATACCGTAGTTAACGCCCCATTTCGACCCGCCTTCTGCCGTATCTTTCTCCAAAATGGGCCTTTCTAAGTAGGGTCTGCCCACTTCCTCTTCGTTTTCAAAGTACTCATCGTCAGCTCCCGGTTCCCGTCGGCCACCCTTGAAGAAGAAGGTCACCATCTTCTCGGTTTCCTTCACCAGCTGCCGCAGGAAGGAGGGCACCTCCATGTTGCTGGCCCGCCTAGCGGTTCTCATGGCCACCCGGATCCTTTGCTTCAGTCTCCTACTGTTCCTCAAACTCCTCTTTCTGGTCCTCCGAAGCTGATCCAGCGCCTCCCGTTGAGTTTGAGCCCCCAAAAGGGAGGGACGGTTGCTGGACAAACAGTGTTAACAGTGTCCTAAATATGTTGATGTTTGAGTAAGCTTCCGTTGTTCCCAATGAAATCCATTGAACTGTTCTACTGATATGAAGTCTAATTAATTCTGGGTGTGTTTATTACGTTTGCCAAGCCTTTGCTGAGTTCTGATTGGCTAATCTATTTATGTTCACTCATCCCCAGACAGTGTTCTTTCTTTCCCTACTTGCGTGTAATCCCTACTTCGTGATGTATCTGGATTAGTGTCCACACATGCACTTGGTGAACTACACAGTGTTTCATAATGAGCATACAGACAGGACGGATTTAATTGTCATGTACAATACTGTCAATGAGCCTTGCTGGGATGTTTACTGTGCATTTTTGTTATGTATATATAAATACACACACATGCATGTACTGTGTATATCTAGAAAAAAATATCTAATGTTTATATATGCAATATATTTATATACAAACCCGTTTCCAAAAAAGTTGGGCCATGTTTACCACTGTGTGGCATCCCCTTTTCTTTTTACAACAGTCTGCAAACGTCAGGGGACTGTGGATACAAGTTGCTCAAGTTTAGGAATAGGAATGTTGTCCCATTCTTGTCTATTACAGGCTTCTAGTTGCTCAGGTGTCTTAGGTCTTCTCTGTCACATCTTCCTCTTTATTGCTTTTCCAGATGTGTAAGCTGTCCATGCCCCACACACTCATGCAACCCCATACCATCAGAGATGCAGGCTTCTGAACTGAGGGCTGATAACAACTTGGGTTGTCCTTGTCCTCTTTAGTCCGGATGACATGGCGTCCCAGTTTTCCAAAAATAACTTCAAATTTTGATTCGTCTGACCACAGAAAAGTTTTCCACTTTGCCATAGTCCATTTTAAATGCGCCTTGGTCCAGAGAAAATACCTTCGCTTCTGGATCATGTTCAGATATGGCTTCTTTTTTGACCTATAGAGTTTTAGCCGGCAACGGCGAATGGCACAGTGGATTGTGTTCACCGACAATGTTTTCTTGAAGTATTCTTGAGCCCATGTTGTGTTTCCATTACAGTAGCATTCCTGTATGTGATGCAGTGCTGTCTAAGGGCCCGAAGATCACGGGAACCAGAATGGTTTTCCAGCCTTGAACCTTACATACAGAGATTGTTCCAGATTCTCTGAATCTTTGGATGATATTATGCACTGTAGATGATGATAACTTCAAACTCTTTGCAAATTTTCTTTCCTTTCTGATATTGCTCCACTATTTTTCACTGCAGCATTGGGGGAATTGGTGATCCTCTGCCCATCTTGACTTCTGAGAGACACTGTCACTCTGAGAGGCTCTTTTTATACTCAATCATGTTGCCAATTGACCTAATAAGTTGCAAATTGGTCCTCAAGCTGTTCCTTATATGTACATTTAACTTTTCCAGCCTCTTATTGCTACCTGTCCCAACCTTTTTGGAATGTGTAGCTGTCATGAAATCCAAAAAGAGCCAATATTTGGCATGACATTTCAAAATGTCTCACTTTCAACGTTTGATATGTTATCGATATTCTATTGGGAATAAAATATTAGATTTATATTCCTTTTTTAATCACGATTTGTACAGTGTCCCAACTTTTTTGGAATCAGGTTTGTACAATATAAAAATATTCATACATGTGAATATTTTCTTAATATATACTGTATATGTGTGTCTTCAAATATACACAGTACACACCCATATATAATGAACACAATTAATTTTATTTTTCATACAATTAATCGCGATTAATCGTTGCCCAGCACTAGTTTTTAGACATCATTTTGTTCTTCTAACTCCATAAGTGCCAATAAGAACCAAATGCTGCCACACAAACTTCCGATTCACAGTAAATTAAACACTGAGTTTCACTATGCATTATTTGAAAAAGTAAAATAGTAGTCTGAATGGTTAAATGGCCAGTTAGTGTGTCTCTTAAGGTAACTGTCTTTATGAATAGTAGGGATTGTCCTCTTTAGAAAGGCCCAGTTCTTGGAAGGCTTGCAGATTACCTGTATTTAAGTAGTGTAGGTGTGTGACGTTTGGATTTGAGCCATTTACACACAATGGGTGATTAAAGTTAGCGGGTGCATTTCACGACCCTGACATTCAAACCAGTGTAACTACGATTACATAACAGACACACTGACTTGACATGTCAAACAACCAATCACGTTTTCGAGGCACCACAGACTCTCTGACATATTGTGAAGATCCTATGCCGCAAACTTTCAATGTTTCACATGATTTTTGAAACTCCAGTGACGTCAGAGGCCGAGACTAATGTTACACTTTTTATATTCTAATGAAATGTTTGCTTGACTGTAAGATACGATTTCACAATTACATTAATACAGTATAAAAAAGATACAAAAGCTGTCACTGTGCAGTACCTTTCAAAAGGTAAACCTTTAAAAGGGTGCTATTATGTTTTTTCAGTGTTGGGGAAAGTTACTTTTAAAAGTAATGCATTAAAATATTGCGTTACTCCATAAAAAAAGTGACTAATTACGTTACTTAGTTACTTTTTATGGAAAGTAATGCGTTACATTACTTTTTAAATCTGGACAGGGCTTGCTTGTTTGTTTTTAAAATAAAAAGGTTCTATTTTTGTAGAAGGTTAAAAGATTTTTCACATCAAAAGTGAAGTGAATAAGCCTCAGACTGAAGGGACATTTACATCTGTATTTCATCAGGCGGACCTTCATTTTTATACAGGTACTATTCCCAGCTGTTCATGCCGGACTGGGGAGAGAGGTGTTGTTATAATGTAAAATATGACATTCGAACAACCTAGTATGAGAGCCTGATCCAGTGCACCCCCAAAACACAATCAAGACTTTGTAAAAGAGCATAATAGGACCCATTTAAATCATTATTGCCCAGAAAAAGTGACACCGAGCACACATCGTATGAAAAGGGCAAATTGTTGCACTATTCAGGTTAAGCTGTCACCGTGGAAACTTCAATTATATTTTCAGTTAAATTTAAATGGTAAAACAACTAAGACACACGAAACAATTCATGAAACTACGAAAAAGTTAATTCAAAGCATTGTTTTGAAAAAAAAAATAATAATAAGTTGTGACATTTGCCAAATATGGTAACCCATACTACGAATTGGTGCTCTGCATTTAACCCATCCAAGAGCACACACACACAGCAGTGAGAAGTGAACACACACCTGGAGCAGTGGGCAGCTATATCCAGCGCCCGGGGGTTCAGTGCCTTGCTCAAGGACACTGAGTGTGGAAAAGTGCTGTTCATTCATCCCTCCCCCAAGTCCTGCCAGCACCAAGACTCAAACCTGCAACCTTTGGGTTACAACTCCAACTCTCTAACCATTAAGCCACAGCTGCCCCAAATACACAACTAAAATAATCAAGATTATAATGAATTATTCCTTATCTTCATAGTTGAATCTTGCCTGGTGTAGACTATGTCAGTGTGTGTGTTTTTTTTACTGTGTTCACTTTTTAATAAAATTTGTAAAAAAAAAAAAAAAAAATATATATGTATATATATATATATATATATATATATATATATATATATATATATATATATATATATATATATATATATATATATATATATATATTAATATATTATTTATTTTAACCTGTTAACTGTCACCCGTCCGCTCTGTGGGACGCCTACATTTACTTCACTATATTACAATCAAATCTAATCTAATCTTGACAAACTATATATCAAAAATCTTTTGACCTTTGTTAAAAAAAACAAGACGATTTTGATCACATTTTAGAAATCATGAGAAATTATATATCAACTGAAAACTTAAAATCTTAAAATTCATCCTTTAAAACTCATTTTTAAATCAGACATTGCATTACCATGTAAATGGTACGTCAATATCATGTTATAAAATGTTTTCATAATAAAAATTTACTACAAAGTCATTGTTCAAAAATATGAGTGACAGTTAAGCATATATATATATATATATATATATATATATATATATATATATATATATATATATATATATATATATATATATATGTTTTAAAATAAATAATTATTTTCAAATAAGCATTTAAATAATAATATATTTTTTTACAAATAATATCATAATTACATTATACTAAATAACAGTGAAATTATGGAAAACAAAAAAATATATTTAAAAAAATGAAAGTGAGTCTTTAACTGTAGTTTGATTTGAATTGATTTGTCTGAATGTGAACCTGTGTGGGCTGCTGTACTCGTCCTACATCGTGATGTACAGTAGCTGATAAACCACGTGAGCACTTCTCATTTGCTAGAGTACTTCAAAACCCATGAGGCTTTGGCTCTGCTGAAGGCAGTGGACACAAACAAAAGCCTCATTAGACTATTAAATCAAGCCTTACAGAAATGCACATTATATATATATATATATATATATATATATATATATATATACATACATACATACACACGAGAGATATAAAAGTCTATGTTGCTGAATTTATACTCCACACGGAACACCACTATAATTTAGTATATTTAATCAGCATTTCCAATTTTCATAGCCATAATTTCATATAAAAAAAATTAATTTCTGTATCTGAAGTAGCTAAAATTGTGTAGTTACTTTTTGCATTATTTAGAGTTTTATTTGTTGTCGTTTAACCTTTGAATATGTCGTTTTAAAAAATGCTAATTCAAATGTTTCTTGGGTCATTTTAAGGGTGCAACATGTTCATCCAGACTGACATAAAGAGGATGTCGATCTGAGATGACAGAGAGCAGACACACATGAATGCACTCATACTGACACACACACACACACACACAAAGTGGTATTCTGAGTCCATCGGCTGCAGCAGAGAATGAGAGAGCGAGTGAACCTGGGAGGGGCCGTCTGATGAAGAGAGGGGAGGGTGAGAGAAAGAGAAACAGCAGTGCACTAAAGGAGAGAACGAGGGAGGGGTGCGTGAAGAGCACAGAGCGTGAGAGAGCGATCCAGCAGAGGAGTGCCACAGCACGGAGGACAGGGATGGGCCCAGCGGTGCCTTGATGGAGCATGGGTCAGGTTTTAGGGTTCTCCCACTGCAGTGAGTCTCTCCTTTGTCTCTGTATTTGTCTCTGTATGCTGCTGACGTGTTTTTATTCTCTTGCTTTGTGTCTGATGCATCATCTCGATTGTTGTTGGCTCCAGCGTTCATTCACTCGTCTGTTTTGCTGGATTCTGCTGATGTTGCAGTGCGTACTAGCTCTGGACCTATGAATGCAG